>NC_072038.1:5156446-5464196 GCF_027791375.1 Indicator indicator
GAGGGGGCAGGGGGCAAACCCTGTTAACTAGAGCTGGAGGATGGGTACTGGATATCAGGAAGAAGTTCTTCACCACGAGGGTGCTGGAACACTGGAACAGGTTGCCCAGGGAGGTGGTTGAGGTCCCTTCCCTGGAGATATTCAAGGTAAGACTCAGTGAGGCCCTGGGCAGCCTGATCTGGCTGGGGATGTCCCTGCTGACTGCAGGGAGGTCAGACTGGATGACCTTTGGGGGTCCCTTCCCACCTGGACCATTCTATGATTCTATGATATTGCCTCCCCAGCCTCTTTTCAGCACTCAGAGCTCCATCAGCCCTGAGCAATTCCCCATCCCCAGTTCAGGAGAAGCCTAAACCTTCCTGGGATGGGGTCAGGTATTCTCTGACCTGATCTCCCCTGGTGCAAACCCACATGAGCTCTACAGCTGTGTTTGGCAGCAGCAGCAGCCCAGTGTCACTTGGAGCAGAACTGAGCCTTGCACAGCCTTTTCTTTTCTTTTTCTCCCCCTCCCTCCCTCCCTCATTAACAAATCAGTCTCCTGGAGGATGAGGTTTATGTGATGGATATTGGCCATGATCCAAGTAGGGCAGGTGATCATGTTCAATCATTTTATTAGCAGGGCAAGGCTCATCATGGGGACTCTGTGCTCCAGGGCTGGACACAGCAGGCTGATGCTCATGATGGGATCAGATGTTGCTTGCTGCAGTGTAGTGCCTGGATTGGTCCTATCCCCCCTCCCCAAGGCTGCTGAGCTGCACCTGCCTTCCCCACTGCTCCTGAACAAGGATTTTCTATATAAATGATATCTCAAACCAGAAGGTGACCAAGGGTTAAACATTGTCTTGGACAGATCAAGATCAGTTGCTGTGTCTGTATTTGGAGTTTTTTGTTGAGTTCCTGCCCCTAGTTTTATTAGCATCAAAGCCCAACACATTTGTCACGAGGAAGGAGAACACCAACTGACATTTTTAGGCCAGGGCCAAATCCATCACTTGTCAGGCAGCCCTGCAGCCACCTCCATGCATTTGATGAGGAAGATGGAGGAGGTGTTCCTGGCCCAGGTCTGTCTGCACCTGTGAGCAGTGAGGGTGGTGGGGAACAAGCTGGTCCTACATCACCTGCCATGCTCCCCATCCCATCTGCCACTCTCCTTGCATCCTGTTCAAACACATCTCACCCAGACAGAGCCCTGAGGAACTGTCACAGCAGTGGCTGAGCACAGCTAGCCCCAGTCTGGAGGGGATGTGGTCCAGCCCTGGGGGGGATGCTGCTGGGCTCTGAGGGGCAAGACACACACTGAGGAGCTCAGAGGCTTTGCATGCTCTGTGTGGCTCCAGCAGTGACAGCAATGTGTCTGAAGGTAAAGCAAGCTCAGACTCTGCCTTCTCTGCACACCAAGCCAAGGCAAAGGTGAAAGCCATGCAGGGCTGTGCACTGGGACATCACACAGGAGGCAGGACCCCCTCCCACCCCCCAGCCCTGGTTTGTTATTTTTTAACTCCACCATCCATTCCAGAGGGCTCATACAAAGCAACTTTGATCTATTGCTACCTTCAGATAAGCTCAAGACATTGCTGAACCTTCTCAAGGGCCCTGCTACCCCAATCTACCTGAGCTGAGGAGAGAAAATTCACCTCCTGACAGCATGGATCCAGGCAGGGAAGGAGCACACATCAGTACTGCCCTGGGGTGGGCAGCACAGAGGATGAGGGGAAGATGGGGATGAAACCTCTCCTTAACAGCCTCAGTGTCACATCAGGCAAGGCAGCAGCCTGGAAGCTGGAGGATTTAGTGAGAAAGACATTGTCAGGCTGAATAGCATCAGCAGGAGAGGCACCAGGCTTGGCATGGTGGGGGTGGCAGCAAAGCCTTTCCAGCCTCTCTTCTCTTAACTCTTACTTTGGCAGGTTGGTGCCTGCTGCTTTTGGGGGCCAGTGGAGGAGTTGTCTCCCCAGATTCCAGGGTGAAGCAAGCCCTGCAGCCCAGCCAGGTCAGCTTCTTTCTCAGGCCATGGGAGGTGGCAGCTCTGGGATTCAGAGAACAAATCTGATGAGGAGTGGCTGAGGGAACTGGGATTGTTCAGGCTGGAGAAGAGGAGGCTGAGGAGAGACCTCATTGCTTTCTACAGCTTCTTGGAAGGAGGTTGGAATGAGGAGGGAGTTGGTCTCTTCTCCCTGGTATCAGCTGATAGAGGAAATGGCCTCAGGTTGCACTAGAGGAGGACTAGGTTTGATGTGAGGAACAATTTCTTTGCTGCAGGACTGGTCAGGCTTTGGAACAGGCTGCCCAGGGAGGTGGTGGAGTCCTCATCCCTGGAGGTGGTGGAGTCCCCATCCCTGGAGGTGGTGGAGTCCCCATCCCTGGAGGTGCTCAAGGAACCTGTGGCCATGGCACTTTTGGATGTGGCCCATGGTGGTCTTGTGTTGATGGTTGTACCTGATGATTTTGGAGGACTTTTCCACCTGAAACAATTCCATGTGGCATGTCAGGATGTAGTTCAGTGGTGGTGGTAGCTGGGTGACAGCTGGACTCAGTGATCTGAAAGGGTCTTTCCCACCTTAATGATTGCATGACCCTGTGATTCTCTGGTTGTCTCCAGGTGTGTGGCATCCCCACCCTCTGTGGTGGCAGTGTGGAGGAGGAGAGTCTCACCTGCATGCAAGAAAGCAGCTCTTTGGAAAACAAGAAAGGGTTTGGTGAGAGGGAGCCATGGGTGAACCCTCATCTCCCCGGTGGCAACCTCTCTGTTCCAGCCCCAGGGTAATGCTCCTGCTGCAGCCAGCCAGCCCCTGGCTTTGACCCAGGGTGATCCCAGCCTCAGGCTGCCTGTGCTCCCTTCCCTGGGTGTTATCCTCACAATCACAGAGTTTTTTGGTGCTAGTGAAGATGCTTTGAGGGGGATCTGCCTCTCCTCTTTGCTCTGCCACCCCTGGCCCCTGCCAGCCCTCTCCCTCTGCATGCAGGGTGGAAATGACTCATCCCTCCCCTTGTCTCCGAGCTCTCTAGGAGGAAAATTGGTTGATGGCTTTTGCCCTCAGCCTGAGTAGCACAGTGCTAATGGTGCAAATGGTTTTATTGGCCATCAGGACACCGGGTTGGGAGTGCTGACCTGTGTGGATCATTATCTGTGTATAAAGAGGCCACAGGTGTGACCTCTCCAGAGAGCAAGGCTCAGCATCTCCCTCATTTTCTGCTTCATTTCAGTGTTGCTCTTGACTCTCCCACTGTCCAACAACCCCTTACAGACAGGAGAAGCAGCCAAGCTCCTTCCTGCCAGCCCCTGAGGTGCTGTGAGGCATTTGGGCAGCAGCAGCATCCAGCCCAGACTGTGCCAGAGGGTTTTACCTGCCACACGAAGCTTTTCCAGGGATTTTCTCTGGTGTAGCCAGCTCTTGGCTCCCTGCTCACCTTTTTGGGGCTCTTGGCAGTGGGAGGGATGAGAAGCAGAGGCAGAGAGAAGACCAGGAGGGTCCTGGTGGGGCACAGGCAGAGACAGTGCTGGCTGCTTAATCCAGAGCAAATGCTTGGGGCCATATCTGACCTTGTCAGATGTGTTTGTCCAGGCTGCCTTTGAACCTCTGCTTGGGCACATGGGTGTTAGCAGGGAGCTGCACTGAAAGGGGCTGGAATAGCCCTCTGGGAAAGGGCTTGGTGAAGGCTGGCAGAGAGCAGTAGGGACTGCAGCACATCCTGGAGAGCTGTGCAAGTCCTGCTCTCACTGTAGCCCCCCTGCAGTGGGCCATGGTTAACATCCTCAAGGCTGAGATGGGCAGGAGTGACCCAGAGTTAGAATCATAGAATCAATCAGGGTTGGAAGGGACCACAAGGATCAGACAGTTCCAAGCCCCTGCTTGTGGAGACAGCAGGCTCCAGCCTTTGCTGTCAGGGTTGTGAAGCCAAAGCAGGTGTGGACTGTGGGTACCCTGTGTCCTCAGGCAATGCCCCTATCTGTCCCCCCGTTGCCCTCTCCCTGCCACAAGCCCCTGTAGTCACATGTATGTGCACAGTGGAACTTTGCTCCCCAAGGACCTGTGTGCAGCAAGGTCCCCACATGACTTACAGCCCCCACAAGCATCCAGCAGCCCAGGGTGCTCCCAGAGCAGCTAGGTAAGGAGGAATAACCTCTCAGCTGCTGAAACTTCCCTGACAGAGCTCCACAAGCACCACAATATGAGCTTCAGCCCATCCATAACTGCGAGTAGCAGTATTTGCTCAGCTGTGCCTGTGTTCCCAGCACCTTGCTGATTCACAAGCTGGAGGATCTGCTGCTGCTGGGCAGGCTGCTTGCTGACACTGGGTATGAGTCACAGAATCCCAGCATGGATTGGAAGTGCTGGAAGGCACCTCTGGAGATCACCTAGTCCAACGCCCTGGTAAAGCTGGAGCAGGAATGCATCCAGGCAGGCTCTGAAAGTCTCCAGAGAAGGAGTCTCCACAACCTCTCTGGGTAGCCTGTTCCAGTGCTCTGCCACCCTCAAAGGGAAGAAGTTTCTTCTTAATTTGAAGTGAAACCACCTGTGTTCTAGTTTGTACCCAGAGGCCCTTGTCTCATCACTGAGAAGAGCCCAGCCCCATCCTCATGACCTCCACCCTTTAGATATTTATATGCATTGAGAAAATCTCCTAAAAAATGAAATCTGCAGCCCCATCAATGCAAGCCCCACTGCAGCTACAGCTCTCTGGTGAGGTCCCCCTGCTTTGTGCCTGGCAACTGGACCAGGAGCCAAGATGCTGAGGTTCTGAGACCACCACCCCCAGGGGAACTGGAGATGAGTAAGCCTGACCTGCAGGGACACCCTGGCACCATGACTTCACTGGCTCTGGTCAGGTTCAAGGCTCTGCTTAATGTTTCTCCTCAAGATCTCTCTCAGGGAAAGCAGGAAAATCCCAGCTGAAGTGGTCCTGGTTGGTGTCAGTCTGCACATGAACAGAGCAGAAATGCAGCATCTGTCAGTGTGGTGTAAAACATCTGCTTCCAGCCCAGCTGATGGAAGGGAAGCTCTCTGCTCATGCAGCTCTTCCACTGTCCTTTCCACTGGGGTCCAGAGAGTTCAAAACCTTGGCTTTTAATTCAGCCTCTCTCAAAGGCAGGGTCAAGGAGCATCACTTCAGTCCCAGCAGCCCTCCTCACCTGCTGAAGCCAGGCCAGCTCTGGAGCACTCCCTTCCCAAGGAGCTCAGGCAGCAGGGGTGTAGCAACTCCTTTTAGGCTATCAGGTAGTGACAGGACTGGGGGGAATGGAACAAAGCTGGAAGTGGGGAGATTCAGGCTGGAGGTGAGGAAGAAGTTCTTCCCCACGAGAGTGGTGAGAGCCTGGAATGGGTTGTCCAGGGAGGTGGTTGAGGCCCCATCCCTGGAGGTGTTTGCAGCCAGGCTGGATGAGGCTCTGGCCAGCCTGATCCAGTGTGAGGTGTCCCTACCCATGGCAGGGGGGTTGGAACTGGCTGAGCCTTGTGGTCCCTTCCAACCCTGACTGATTCTGTGATTCTAACTCTGGGTCACTCCTGCCCATCTCAGCCTTGAGGATGTTAACCATGGCCCACTGCAGGGGGGGCTACAGTGAGAGCAGGACTTGCACAGCTCTCCAGGACGTGCTGCAGTCCCTACTGCTCTCTGCCAGCCTTCACCAACCAGTCCAAAATGGGCTGCTGCACACATTTGCCTCAAACCCAGTGCAAAAGCTGTGAGCTAACTTGGTCTCTGTCCAAGAACTACACCTGCAGGGATGGCTACTTCTGGATCATCAGGTAGGCAATGTCAGTCCTCCAGGCATGGTAACTCCAGATGGATGCTGGGACTCACTGGACCCAGCTCAGACCCAGCCCTCAGCCTCTACCTGAGCCCAGCTGCTTTTCTGGCTGCTTGTCCTGCCTTCTGCTGGGGCTTAACTTGGCCAATGCAGCAGGAGGCTGTGCTGCTGTGACCTCCTCTGAGCATGTCTGTAGGGAGATGGGGAGATGTCCTGTGTCTTAGCCAGAAATCCCTCCTTCTGCAACTATAAATAGTAGATGTGTGTGTGTATCTGTACATACCCAACCACACATGTGTGTGTCTGCATGGATAGAGAGAGACAAACATGAGCAACCACACAGGAATGCTTGGACTTGATGATCTTAAAGGTCTGTTCAGACCAAAACTATTCTGTGCCTCTGTATGGCAGGTTTGCAAGCTGGTATCTTGCCAGGCACCAGTGGGACCTGAAGAGGGCTATGAAAATGATAAGGGGCTTGGAGCACAGGCTGAGGGAGCTGGGGTTGTTCAGCCTGGAGAAGAGGAGGCTCCAGGGAGATCTAATAGCAGCCTTCCAGTACCTGAAGGGGCCTGTCAGAAGGATGGAGAGAGTGTTTAAAAAGGCCTGCAGGGACAGGACAAGGGGCAATGGCTTCAGACTAGAGAAGAGCAGATTTGGATTGGATGTTAGGAACACCATGAGGGTGGTGGAACACTGCAACAGGTTGCCCAGGCAGGTGGTTGAGGCTCCATCCCTGGAGATACTCGAGGTGAGGCTCAGACAGGGCTCTGGGCAGCCTGATCTAGTAGAGGGTGTCCCTGCTGACTGCAGAGGGAGTTGGACTGGGTGACCTTTGGAGGTCCCTTCCAACCCAGACCAGTCTATGATTCTACAGAGAGAAGTGATTTTGCAGTTGGAGAAACTGAGGCACAAGCTAGCTGGCTTCTACCAGCTGGGTGAGGAAATGAAGGTTCCTCACATTTATTCCCTTACCCCAGCAAAGGGACAGGCTCCCTCCACTGCCTTCTTGATACTCCCTTGGTCAGGCTGGGCTGTTTGCAAACACTTTCAAGTCACAAACCCAGAGCACAGATGCCAGAGTGCTCAGGGGTGGCTCCTCTCTCAGGCCATGCTCTGAGGCAGAGGATTTGTTCATCCATTCAGGCTAATCATTACTTCCAGATCCATTTGCAGGTGGCAGTCACTGGGCAGTTAATCCTCTGCTTGGACTCCTCTCTCATGTCGGGTGCAGAGCTGAACTCAGAGATGTGGAGAGAGGATCTCTTTATGTGCCAGGTATGCCTCTTTGCCTCATATTAGCTGCAAAAAAATGAGATCTCTGTTGGACTCTTGTGGGGATAAAAGGCACCACTGTGAACCGGGCTTGGGGCTTTAGTTTGGTGGTTTGGGGTTTGTTGGGGTTTGGGGTTTTTTTGCTGCTGCTTTTATTTCCATGAGAAATGAAAGCAAGAGCTTGATGGTCACAAAGGCAGAGCTTTCTTGGAGAAGAGCCAGGCTGGTTTGACACTCTGCTGCCCTGAATGACAAGAATATAAAAATGAAAAAAGGGGGGAGGAAGGGGGGGAAATCAGAAAGAAAGAAATTCCAGCAGCCACCACTCCTGCTCCAGCATCGCTAATCCAACAGCTGAAGGTTTATTTGTACTGACTAAGCTGAAGTGAGCAACTTAATTCCCATTTAATTCTCTTCAGAAGGCTTCAGAAAGCCTAATAGCTGTTTTCTAGCACGCAATTAACTCGCAGGCAGCCCCCAGGCTCCCTGGATTTGGTGGCTGGGGCTGGGTTTTATCACCCCCTCCCATTAACAGGCACAGCTCCAGCCCCGGAGCAGGACTGCAGGAGCTGCTGAAGGTGCAGCAGTTACTTTGGGGGTGCTTTATGCATTGCTCAGGCAGTGGTGGCAGGGCTGCTGCTCCAAGGGTGGCCTTGCTCTGTCCCCCCCAGGGGGCTATAGGGCAACCCTGAAATTTGTCAGCCAGGACTCAGCCAAATGTGTCTCTTTGGAGCCTCCTCTGGTGCTTGAGGCTCCAAAAGGCATCGTGGGGCAGGGGGGGATGAGGCAATGCAGATCACACTCAGTGTTCACAGCCTCCCTCTGAGCATCTCCAGGCTTGTTGTGGACATTGCAGAGCTGCTCTGTGATGGCTTTTTTTTCCTGACAGCCTGGGCTCAGAGATGCTGAGACCAGCAAGGAGACCCTCATGGCCCTGTGCCCAGTGGCCAAAACGTTGGCACATCTGCCACCTTGCTCTGCTCTGGGTCAGCACAGATTATTCCAGCCCATCAAGCCTCACCTCCATCCACACCTGGTGGGTGGAAGGCAATCTTTGTCCTACAAGAACACCTTCAGCAAACAGACCATTTAAAGTTAACCCCCCAAACCCAACCCCAACCAAAGGGGAATAAAAATGAAACAAATCAATTCAAACCCCACAAACAAACAAACAAAAAACCCCCAACCAAAACAACAACCAAAAAAATAAAACCCACTCCCAAACAAACCATCCCTAACCCCCATACTTTTTATAGTGAAAATTAAGTATTTTTTTTCACCAGTGTGGACCTTTGGGTGGATTTCTGAGTGGGAGCCCTGCAGAAGAGGTGCTGCTCCTCTGCAACCCTTGGAAGACTTTTGTAAGACTAGAAATAGGACTGAAAATTGCACTTTTTGTGTCTGAGGGATGGGGCTTGTAGCAGCTGGGTGTTGGGACTGGTAACAGGAGGACAAAAGAAGCCTCTAAATATGGATTGAGAAAGGTTGGCAGGAGAATTAGGAGTTTAGTATCTGTAGTATTTAGTATCTGTGAACCTCCAGCCCACAACTAGAGGTAGTTGAGAGTTTGAAGTTATTTGGGCTTTTTTAAACTGGAAAAAGGAAATTTCCAGGGGATATTTGTAGGGAGAAGGCTTGATCTTGATGGCTTTTGGTGGAGGATGCTGCAGAGTTATTTCAAACTCTGCCTAAATAATTGTCCGTGGGTGATGGGAAAGTGCTTTCTGCTGGGGAATTCAATCACAGCAAAATCAAATTGCTCTGCTCAGCTCAGTCACATCACTGCTCCTCACTTCCTGTGAAAATAGGACATTTGTTATTTATTTGCTAGCTTTTGATGCTGTAAGTGAACCCAGCCACTCCCATGTGGACATTGCAGTTGGGAGGCAGCAGCAAAGCTCCCTGGCTGGAGGATGCAGGTCCAGCTTGGCTGGAGGAGGCAGGTTGGGGCTGCTCTTTGCCTTGCTCACCTTGGGAGCATCCCATCTTGGCTGGAGAAGTCAGGTTAGGGCTGCTCTTTGCCTTGCTCACCCTGGGGCCCATCTCCAGTGAGAAAGCCAGAGGAGCCCTTCATGCTCAGGGCAAATCTTGTTGCAATGGTAAAGCAAAGGAGCTAGGAAGGCATTGAGAAGATGCTTTTAGGAGGACATGAAACAGTTGACTCATGCAAGGGGTGGGTGCTTTTAGGGGGGTGTTAACCAGCTGATTGCCAGTAATAGGGCTTTGGGGACATTGCAGAGTCCAGGTTCAGGGGACAGCTGAATCCCCATCTCAAAGCCATGCCAGACTGCAGGACAGTCCATGGGAAACCTTGTGTCCCACCTGTCCTTGCACACTAACAAGATGCTTCACCCTTCAGAGAACCTGCCTGAGTTGCTTTCTTGCGGGTTTTGCAGCATGGGGAGCAGTTCCCTGCTGTCTGCTTAGTGCCAGGGATGAGGAATCGAGACACCCTTGGCCACAAGGCCCAGAGGTTTCCCTCCCATCTCCCTTCCAGGAGATGGGAGGAAACCTCCAAACCCATGCCTGGAGGTAGCAGGTCACACTACCTGTCTCCAGACCTTGCAAGGAGCAGCACGGTGTGATGCTCACACCCAAGGACCACACTTCTGCTCCACCAGCCTTGCTGCCAGGATCAGCCCTTCCCAAAGCCCCAGCTCCAGTCTTCACTGACATCTAGTGGCAATGGGGACACGAAGAGCTGGCAGAGGAGTGGCTGCTCAAGAGGCAAAAAGTGGGGTACAATTTTTCCTGCAGGGCCCAATCCTTGGTGGGATTCCCTGCCCTTGGCAAAACTACCCCCTTGCAGCACACCCCAGACAAGGACCTTGCAAATAGTGTCCCTGCCCCTGCCTTGGCTCTCCAGATGGGGATGTGGGAAGTTATTAAATGGTGCAGGGTGAAAAGGCTTGCTCCAGGGTTTTTAAAATACAACAACAAACCTTTCCACTGCAGGTTCTCATCTTTGGTGCCCTTCTCCTTGGTCCTCCAGCATCCAGGAGCACAGTTGCTCTCCTGAGCAAGGAAGGAGTTTGAAACATGCTACTGGAGGCATCAGTCATGAGGGTATCTCAAATCTTTCCTATTCAAAGGAATGAAAAGCTTTGGTAGGAGGGGGCTAGCCTGGGTCAGCCTCCAGCTGCTCAGATTGAGCTTAAAGCTGTAAAAGAATCAGAGAATCCCAGACTGGTTTGGGTTGGAAAGGACCTGCAAAGGTCATTGTACAACTACCCTGCAGTCAGCAGGGACATCTGCAGTTAGAGCAGGCTGCTCAGAGCCTCAAACTACCTGGCCTGGAATGTTTTCAGGGTAGGGCATCTGCCACCTCTCTTACCCAGACTGAACAACCCCAACTCTCTCAGCCTGCTCTTGTGGGAGGGAAGAGGGGAAAGGAGGAAAGCAAAGGAAGCAGCAGGAGAGGCAGCTGTGAAGAGTGGAGAATGCTGAGGTTGGAGGGACTGGGGTGAGCCCAGCTCCACAGGAGCTGGTTTTCTCTTGGTGGAGGTGGGTGACATGCCACTTGACCTTGTCACCCCATCAAGGACATTGATGATGTTGCTCTGCAAACCTAATTTGTAAAAGCTGAGCCAGTGCAGCCACCCAGTGCAAACCATCCCCCAGTACTACCCACATGTGGAGTGGCACTTGGGGCTGGGGCTGCAGTAATTTTCTCTCCTTCACCAAAACAAGAAAATCCAAACATGGTTTTACAGCTTTTTTGTTTTCATCTACACTGTCCTGGACATGCCCCTGGAAGTGTCACAGAGCCCAGCTCAGCCTCCACGCTGCTGAGAATCTCTTCTACAGGAACACATTATTTGATAGGAATCTGCCTGGGGTTTTTTCTTCCCACTGAACATCCTTATCACTGCCCTGCTTGTGTGCACACAGGGGAAAGTGGTTCCTTCCCATTCATCTGCTGGAGATTGGGTCTATTCACTGCCCTCAGAGGACTATCAGAGCACAATGGCCCAGCCCAGCCATCCCTTTTCTGCAGAATTAGGATAGAAATTAACTGCTTGAAAGCCCTGTTCCCTACTCCATGGAAGGAGCAGCAGAGCAAGGAGGGCCTGACCTGGCTGCAAAGGGGAAGGTGAAGCCCTTGAAAACATGGGACCCTCCTCCATGCCTCTGACTCCTGATTTACAGAGGACTGGAGCATCTCTGCTATGAAAAAAAGGGCTGAGAGACCTGAGGCTGTTTAGCCTGGAGAAGAACAGCCCCAGAGGGGATATGATCAATGCTCAGCAAGAGCTAAAGGGTGGGGGGCAAGAGGATGGGGCCAGACTCTCATCACTGGTGTCCAGTAACAAACAGGACAAGGGGCAACAGGCACCAACAGGAGCCCAGGTGGTTCCATCTGAACATCAGGACCAAATTCTTCACTGTGAGGGTGCTGGAGCCCTGGAGCAGGCTGCCCAAAGACGTTGTGGAGTCTCCTTCTCTGGAGAGATTCCAAACCCACCTGGACATTGTTATCCTGGGTAACTCGCTGTGGGTGCCCCTGCTTTAGCAGGTGGGTTGGACTGGAGGATCTCCAGAGGTCCCTTCCAACACCTATCACTCTGTGATTCTGTATCTAATCTAATTTGCTGATTTTCAAGTAAATTATCTTCTGGGCAGGTCTGAAGCCAAGTGGTTCTGCTAAATAAATTTCTGCACTACAAGAAGAGGACATGGCTTGCCAAGGAGGTGGGAGCCAAGAGCAGCTGGCAGTTGTATATTCCCACTGCTCACTGCAGTCAGAGCCCAGCATCATCAGGCCCGAGGTGTTCAAAGCTGGAAGCTAAATGCTTTTTTAATGGGATAACATAGCCATGATATTTATTTGAGGCTCATGTTTTGCATGCAGGATGATTTCCCTTCCCCTCTCCCCCCTCTTATTTCTCTTCCTTTCCTTGCCACTGAGAAGAAGAAAACAAAAGCCTATAATCTTCAGCTGGCAGGCACAGAGGAGATAAGCTTCAGGTGCCTCCCAGCCCTCATGGAGGAGTTTTGTTCTCCCAGCATTATCTCCACCTTCAGGTCATGTCATCTCAGGGCTCAGCACAGGCCTGGGGGGAGCAGAGAGTGCTGCAGCCTCCTGTCCCTGCTCTGGGCAGGGGGCTGGAGGGTGGGCTGTGGGGGTCCTGAGCAGTGCAGACAGCAGAGTTTCCCAGAGATCAGCTTTGCTCCAACCACTGCAACTCAGCCGTGACGCTCAGACACTGCTGGAGGCAGCGTGAGAGCCTGCACCATAAACCCAGCCTGGCATGAGCATCCCTGGAAGGAGCTGATGAGCACCAAGAAACCAATTTTCCTCATCTCTTCAGGTATTGCAGCTTTCAGTGCTAATTATTGTGTGGTTTAATTCATCCATAACTGATACCACCTTCAAAGCTTTAATGTCTTGCTTTAACACTTCCAGACTTCCAGTCCTTGGTTTTTCTTGGGTTTTGGGTTTTGTTGGGTTTTTTTTTGCTTTGAACTCCTGCAAGAAGGAAGCCTTTGGGACCCACAGCTCTTGCTTTATGTTTGCTTTTAATCAGCTTGCTTTTCTTCCCCAAAACCAAAGGTAAATAATACTGCAACAGTTTCTCCTTGGGAAATTCTCCACACTGAGAAGAAGGAGAAGGGGCAAAGTGGGATTGTTAAAGGGTGAACCTCCTGATGTCTTCCCTCCTTTTCATCTGCTTCACTACATGACAAATGACTCTCTTAATTCAGCTAAGAAATTGCAGGCAGTGTTTGGCAGTGGTCCAGCCAGCCAGCTGCCTGAGGAGCCGTGGTCAGTGTGGTGAAAACGAGGTGCTGGGGAGTCACAGCCCACCCAGTGCCACAGGATCAGCAGGCTGGGGAGTTCAGTTCTGGTGGCAGAACCTCCTGCAGCATCGCAGCAAGGGCAGCCCCTGTCCTGGCATGGGCACACTGGGTGGCTTGGTGCAGTGAAACACCTCTGGGAGGTTGGTTTGTGCTGCTCCAACATGGAGATGGATGTGTGGGTGAGGTGGTGGTTAGAGAGGGTACCCTAGTGCCTATGGATGCCATTCCTAGCTGGCAGAACCTAGGGTATTATTCCTGGGGTTATTCCTGAAGATTAATTTGTTATCCCAATGCACAGATCCTGTCCCCATGGAGGCTCCAGACATGAGGAACTTGCTGGTAGATGCCTCACTTTGCTGGTGAGCATAAGGAGTGGCTGGTAAGTGCACTCAGATGGCTCCAAGTGGCTCCTGGGGTGCAGCCCCTGTCCCAGCACACATCTTTGGGGTGCTAAACCTGGTTGTGCTACAATTGGGTGGGCTCCAGAAGGATGGGGAACTTGCGGGCATGGACAAAATTGATGCAAGGAGATGTTGGGGGCAGTGTGCCAGCTGTCTGGGCAGCAGTGGTTCATGCCACAGTGCCTTCAGACAGAGTTTGGAAAGCCCAGCACAGCCTGACTGGGATGCAGCTTGCACCAGGAGGGTGACTGTGGGGCCCCTTTGCTCTCCTCCTTCCAGAGAAGCCAAGTGGAAAGTTTGGGGGTCATTTTTTTTCCTGCTATTCTCATACTTGCTCCCTGCTGGAGCTGATTTATCCTTGTGCTTTGCAGAGCTCCATGCAAGAGGGACATGCTTTGCCTTTGTAGTACACCAGATAGCTATAAATTATTGGCTTCTTTGTGTCAGCTGGAGCCCGACACAGCCCATAAAACTTTCTGGCCATGTTATTGCACTTGAACGTGGCACCAGGCTGCCAGCAGTGAGCTGGCTCAGATCCAAAGGAGGGGTTGCCAGCTTGAAGGATGTGTTTTTCTCCAATGCAACACCCCCAGTCTGGTTGCTAAAATCACCCATGGGCTTTGTTAGTGCTGGAACCTCAGAGGGAAGAGCTCTACCCTTGCTGGCACTTGTGCCTCTGGATAGCTACCACTTGCTCCAGTCCTGAGGGTGCCACCTGCCAACAGGTGGGCAGAGCGTATGTGAGGCTTGCAGGTAGAATTAATGTCATTTATTTATTATTATTATATGTATTTATTTAACCCTGAGCACCGGACTAAAGAGGGCTTGTTGTGATAGAATGAGAGGGAATGGATTGAAGCTCGAGGAGGGTAAATTTAGACTGGAGATTGGAAGGAAATTCTTTCCAGGGAGGGTGGTGAGACACTGGAACAGGTTGCCCAGGGAGGTCATGGATGATCCCTTCCTGGAGGTGTTCAAGGCCAGGCTGGATGAGGCCTTGAACAACCTGGTTGAGTGGAAGGTGTCCATGCCATGGCAGGGGGGTTGGAACTGGATGATCTTGAGGGTCCTTTCCAACCCAAACCATCCTGTGGATTTATGAAAGTGAGTGGTCTCAAGGTGAGACTGTTCAGTTCATTATCCATAAGTGATGTGCCTAGGAGGGCCAAGTGAGAAGCAAAGGGGACCTCAAGGGAGCCACAAAAAGTGGACATTTAATTCCAAGCTATCCTTCACTGCTTTCAGCATCCCTCCTGCGAGTCCACATTTTATTCCCCCCTGTGCAGCAGCAATCAGGAGCTAACAAGGGAGAAGAGGAAAGGGATCGTCTCGCGGCTCTATCCAGCCTGATTTCAGCGTTGTAAATTAGAGCTTATGCACGGTACAAAGGGAGGGCTGGGATATTAAGTTGGGTCGTTGAAAAAGAAAGGAAAAATCACAGCCCCTCTGCTTTAATTTACTGCTAAACAATAAACGCCTTTGGTAAGATACTCAGCAAAGATAAAGACGCCCTGGTAAATCAAACAGCTCCACGAGCACCTCCCCATCAGTCTGCCTTGTATGTGTGCTTAAGAGGTTTGTATTGTTCTCACAAAGCAGAAGTAAGCAGGCGTTCAGCTGATGCTATCTGCCAAAATAAAGGGTGAACTCGTGAATCAAGTGCTTCCCTGCAAGGCCTCATTTGCATTTGCAGCAGTAAACGAAAAGTCATCCTTTAGGGGATTCTGCCGCCTTTAGAGACAAGCCCACGGCGTGCCCCGTGGGAGGGGATGGATGCACTCAGTGGGGCTGGCACCGAGAGCAGCAGGTGGGTTAAGGCAGGGTTTGGATAGGGCTTAGGCAGGGTTTATACAGGGTTTAAATAGTGCTTTTATAGGGTTTATACAGGGGTTCAATGGAGGATATCTAGGGTTTCAATGGGGTTTATCTAGGGTTTCATTGGGGTTTATCTAGGGTTTCATTGGGTTTTATATAGGGTTTCAGTGGGTTTTATATAGGGTTTCAATGGGGTTTATCTAGGGTTTCATTGGGGTTTATCTAGGGTTTCATTGGGTTTTATATAGGGTTTCATTGGGGTTTATCTAGGGTTTCATTGGGGTTTATCTAGGGTTTCATTGGGGTTTATCTAGGGTTTCAATGGGGTTTATATAGGGTTTCATTGGGGTTTATATAGGGTTTCATTGGGGTTTATATAGGGTTTCACTGGGGTTTATCTAGGGTTTCATTGGGGTTTATCTAGGGTTTCATTGGGGTTTATCTAGGGTTTCACTGGGGTTTATCTAGGGTTTCATTGGGGTTTATCTAGGGTTTCATTGGGGTTTATCTAGGGTTTCATTGGGGTTTATCTAGGGTTTCAATGGGGTTTATATAGGGTTTCATTGGGGTTTATATAGGGTTTCATTGGGGTTTATATAGGGTTTCAATGGGGTTTATCTAGGGTTTCATTGGGGTTTATCTAGGGTTTCACTGGGGTTTATCTAGGGTTTCAATGGGGTTTATCTAGGGTTTCAATGGGGTTTATCTAGGGTTTCATTGGGGTTTATCTAGGGTTTCAATGGGGTTTATCTAGGGTTTCATTGGGGTTTATACAGGGTTTCAATGGGGTTTATACAGGGTTTCATTGGGGTTTATCTAGGGTTTCATTGGGGTTTATCTAGGGTTTCATTGGGGTTTATATAGGGTTTCAATGGGGTTTATATAGGGTTTCATTGGGGTTTATATAGGGTTTCATTGGGGTTTATATAGGGTTTCATTGGGTTTTATATAGGGTTTCAATGGGGTTTATACAGGGTTTCAATGGAGTTTATATTGGGTTTCAATGGTGTTTATATAAGGTTTCAATGGGGTTTATCTAGGGTTTCATTGGGTTTTATATAGGGTTTCATGGGGTTTATATAGGGTTTCATTGGGTTTTATATAGGGTTTCAATGGGGTTTATACAGGGTTTCAATGGAGTTTATATTGGGTTTCAATGGGGTTTATATAAGGTTTCAATGGGGTTTATCTAGGGTTTCATTGGGTTTTATATAGGGTTTCATGGGGTTTATATAGGGTTTCAATGGGGTTTATATAGGGTTTCAATGGGGTTTATCTAGGGTTTCAATGGGGTTTCAATAGGGTTTCAATGGGGTTTATATAGGGTTTCATGGGGTTTATATAGGGTTTCAATGGAGTTTATATAGGGTTTCAATGGGGTTTATATAGGGTTTCAATGGGGTTTCAATAGGGTTTCATTGGAGTTTATATAGGGTTTCAATGGGGTTTATATAGGGTTTATTATAGGCTTTGTACAGGAATTAAATAGAGTTTACATAGGGTTTATTAAAGATTTATACAGAGCTCATAATGGGTTTATAAAGGGTTTATAATGCGTTTATAACAGGTTTATATAGAGCTTCTGTAGGGTTTCTATAGAGTTTATAAAGGGTTTCTACAGGTCTTATAGAGGGTTTGTGTAGGGCTTAAATAGGGCTTATATAGAGTTCACATAAGGCTTATATAGGGTTTATATAGGGTCTATAAAGGGTTTCTATAGGTCTTATAAAGGGTTTATGTAGTGTTTATATAGGGTTTATATAGAGTTCACATAAAGCATACATTGGGTTTCTACAGGGCTTATATAGGGCTTACACAGGGTTTAAATAGGCTTTATATAGGGCTTATAAAGGGTTTATTTAGGTCTTATAAAGGGTTTATATGGGGTTTAAATAGGCTTTATATAGGGTTTCTATAGGTCTTATAAAGGGTTTATGTAGAGTTTAAATAGGGCTTATATAGAGTTCACATAAGGCATACATAGGGTTTATATAGGTCTTGCATAGGCTTTATATGGGGCTTATATAGGTTTTGTATAAGGCATATATAGGTTTTATATAAGGCTTATATAGGTTTTATATAGGGTTTGAATAGGTTTTATATAAGCTTTATATAGGGCTGACACAAGGTTTATATAGGCTTTATATAGGACTTATATAGGAGTTTATACAGGGCTTATATAGGGTTTATACAGGGCTTATAAAGGACCTATATTTGGCTTACATAGGGTTTATCCACATTGCAGCTGGAGGGATGGAGTGCATGGATAAGCCTGGAAGAGACCAGGGTTTGGAGCCATCTCTTCTCAGCCTTCACCCTACAGCTACAAAATGACTCTGAGCTCATCCATTCTCACAGAATCATAGAACTGTAGGGATTGGAGGGGACCTCAGGAGATTATCTAGTCCAACCCCCCCACCCCCAGCCAAAGCAGGACTGCCTGGGGCAGGCCACACAGGAATGCATTCAGGTGGGTTTTGAAAGTCTCCAGAGATGGAGACTCTTCACAAGAAAGAAGCAGTTGGCTCTTCACAAGAAACTGCAATCTGAAGTGAAATAAGGACCCTAGATCTGCAGTGGGGGATCTACCTTAGCATGCAGAAGAGGCTATCAGGCTGCCAAACAGGTCTGTCTCCTCGCTCAGCAGGTGCTTTTCTCTCCTCTCAGGGTGCATTTGTGCCAGGCAGCAGAGGCAGAGCCACTAATAGCATCTGCAAGAGTGGCAGGAGCTCTTGGGCAGCCTTAAGTAAGATGGATGTCGAGCTCTCAGAGCACAGCCCTGGGGATCTGGGAAGGTGACGTCCCCGGTGTGCCAGGCTGCAGCTATTTGCAAAAGCAAGTTAAAGTCAAAATGATGCAATTAGAGTCCAAAGTGAACATCAGATGTGGATGTGGCTGGTTTTGACATTTATGCTGCGTTGTTTGTTATGCAAATTGGCCAAACTCTGTAGGTATGGCATGGAAAGAGATTGCAAAGGGCACCAACTCATCTGGGGCACCCATACTGGAAGCCTGTCTCACCACACTCTGTGTAGAGCAGCTTGTTGGGGTGGTGGGGGAGGCAGCTGGGCACATTGGGAGCTCTGCAAGTGGTGCTGGTGCCTGACTAGTGATGGGATGAAGAGGACAGTTCTGGTCCCCAGAATGCAATATGGAAAAATTTCCCTGGGATAATATCAGCAATTGGAGCTTCAGCCTCTGGCTGCCTCTTTGCTGCAGTGACTTGACCTCTCTTGCAAGGGTCCAGGATGTTCCTGAGTGGAAAAGCATCAAATGCTCTGGAGTGTTGCAAGGGCATTTGAGAGAGTGGTTACCTGAGGACAGAATAAAAAGGATTGTTGTGATCCCTTCAGGGCTGGCCCCAGCTACCTCCTGTCTCTGCACTGCCTTCCTCTGCTTAGACAGCAGGTTCAGGATGGTCATCACCCCCAGCATTTGCAGGCACACCAAACACCTCACTGCCAGCCTGCAGAGCTGCCCTTGTCAGAGTTTTTATGGGAGGACAAGAAGAATAACTGCTGGGGCTGAGTTCTGTCCTACAGGAATGCCTGTGGCCAAGAAACACCACCTCTGAGATCCAGCTGTGCTAGTGGAAGGTGTTAGCATCCTGCAGTGGCTTGTGGCAAGGACACTGCTACCCTTGCAGATCAGCTGGTGGGGCAGTTTGGGGAGGACTTGCCATCCCACTTTGAGGTTTGATTCACAGAGTGGTGGGGTTTGGAAGGGACCTCTGGAGTTCACCTAATCTAATGCATCACTGAATGCATCCAGGACGGTTTTGAAAGTCTCCAGAGACAGAGACTCCATAACTTCTATGGGTAGCCTGCTCCAGGGCTCCAGCATCCTTGAAGTAAAGAAGTTTCTCTTTCAGTTCAAGTGAAACCTCCTGTGTTCTAGGTTGTATCTGTTGCCCCTTGTCCTTTCACTGGGTACCACTGAGAAAAGTCCAGCCCCATTCTCATGACCTCCACCCTTTAGAAACTTCTATCTAGCTCTATGGAGAGCTCTGAGGACACTGCTCTGCAGGTGTTCATTCGTGCTCACAATGCCAAGCCACCAGGCAGCACAGAGGAGCTCAGGGCTGGGCACAGTTAGTCTGGGCCTGAGAAGTTAGTCAAGCTCCATGATGTGCTGCTTGGCAGCTTGATGCTGTCTGGTGGAGGATAAATAATACCTGGCACAGCTCATGTGAGGGAAGCACAGCCAGACCATACTGGAGCTGGCAGAAATTGTGCCACAATGACTTACTCTTCCAAAAAGCCCCTGGTAGGTGGGAGGCAGCAGCATGGATGTGCTGCCATCAGCAGCATGCCTGGCCTCCTCATCAGGTCACCTGCTCTGAGATTTATCATCTTTGGAGGAGAGGACACAAGCCCAGCTGCCTACATCTGAACTGTGCACACCAAGCGCCCTGATGGCAGGTTGATGGTAGAGAAACTACCAGCTGGGGACAATGACAAGAGAGGAAACCTTTCCCCAGGACAGCTGGATTTGGCTGAGAATGTTTCTCTACAAGCAGCTGGGTTTGAATAGCAATTGATTTGCTACAGGAATCTCTGTGATCTTCTCTGCAGCAGAGGCTTGGGAACTGAGGAGATGCTGATGGGAGTAATTCTAGAAGCTGGTGGGCCCTGTGGAATGGGGAAATTTCACTTTGTCCTCCAGGTTAAATCAGAAATGCCCAAGCTTTCAGCTCAGCACTGATGAAGCCCTGTGGTGAGACAGACAAGCATGCTTTGAGTGCCTTGGGCTCAGGTCCCTAGGTGACCTGACCTGCCACATGTCCATCCAAGGGGGACACACATTTTGATCTCTGCTGGCCACATTTTCCAAGCATGAGGTGGGCAAGGGTAGCCCCACTCACAGCCCTTCTCAGAGGGCAGATGAAGTCCCCAGGGGAAGTTTAGGCTGGACATTAGGAGAAAAATTTTAACCTGACAGGTGTCATCAAGCTCTGGAACAGCTTACCCAGGGCAGTGATGGAGTCTCCATCCCTGGAGGCATTTGAAAGCCATATAGATGCAATGCTGGGGGACTTGGAAGTGCTGTGGGTTAATGGTTGGACTTGTTGAGCTTCCAGGTCTTTCCAACATAAACAATTCTGTGATGGAGCAGCTGCAGTTGCTGATGGCCCCATGACAGGGACTCACAGCGCCGTGTTCTGCTGCGTCTCACACCGCTGCAGCAGCAGCTCCCAATACAGGAGGATCCACCCCCAGTGTTGATCAGGCTCCCCAAAGCCTCTGCTGTTTTCTTTTGCTAAAGCTGTTGAAAGATGGGACAGCTCCAATTTTCCCAGAGCTGCTCAGTTGTAACATGGCACCGTGGGGAAGGGCTGCAGGGAAAACCACCTCTGACAGTGAAAGCGTTTGGCTGGAGCTCAGCATGGGGAAAACAAATTACTATGGCATAAACGAGGAGCAAATCCATCAGCAGCAGGAAGGGGAGGGGAGACTTGGCTTAAGGATCCATGTATGACACTGTGACAGCAATCATATAACAGCCCTGTAAACATCAAGGGGGATGAATATGGTTTAATAGCAACAGAAACGCTGCCAAGCTGGGAGATGTGTAACAAAGCAGCTGGATGGAGAGATCTACCTATTGTTTGCTCCCTGGAAAAGGAAGAGGGAGATAATTCAGGTTTGTGCTTGATCTGTGTGTAAATCTCAGAGAGGCAATGTTTTCTTTTATCACAAAAAAAAAAAAAAAAAGGTGGGGGAATAAAAAAAGGAATGAGTTTGTTTTCAGAGCTGTCCCTGCCACCAGGCAGACGGCACAGATTCAGCTGTACAAATGAGAGAGAGCACACTGAAACATCACAGAGAGGGAAAATGAAATCACAGGGGTGTGTGGCAGCTGAGCTGTTGCTGCCCAGGCCTTGGCTCCTTCCAGCAGCACCAGAATGAAGAGCAGAGACAAAAGAGGGTGAGTAAGAGTAGGGGACACAGCTATGGTGTGCAGCATGGGTCGTGGACAGGTTGCCCAGGGATGTGGTTGGGGCCCCATCCCTGGAGACATTCAAGATCAGACTTGCTGTGGCCCTGGGCAGCCTGATCTAGTTGGAGGTGCCCCTGCTCACCGCAGGGGCATTGGGCAAGATGACCTTTGAGGGTCCCTTCCAGCACGATGCAATCTGTGAATCTGTGAAGTGCTTTTGTTTTCAGGCTCTGCACGCACATGTCCCCATGCCAGCCAGAGGGAAGGGAATGTCTGGAGAGGGCTGCCTGGCTGCTTCTTGCTCGTCACTGCCAGGCTGGAGTTAAACAGGGTGGTGAGGGTCTTCAGCCCCTCTAAGGGTGCTGTAAATCCCACCTCTTTTGTGAGGGAGCCTGGGGTGCCTGTGCAGCCTGACTGGCTCATCCAGCCCCACAAGGAGCCTTGCAGGGTCCAGCCTGGGACAGACTGGCTGCAGGGCTGTTCCATCATGATCTGGGCACCTTTGGGCACCACTAAAGGATGTCACTGGGACCCTAAGAAAGACAGCTATTGAGCATTACCACATCTAACATTCAACTACCAACAGATGAGAGAGAGGGGAATATCCCTTGGCTTGTGACCGCAGGTCAAGGGGAAGAAGGAAAAGGGCTTTTTACCTGGAGCAACACAGAAGCAGGTTTTGTAAAGTGAGCTCCTCAAATCTGTGGCTATTTATGCTTTCATTCATCCCTTTGGAGCACAATTCTGTGTGCAAAGCGGGGATCGTGACCTCTGATTTCAGAGGGACCGGGGAGATGCTCCTCAGGATTTGTCAAACACTCTCTGCCTGTACGTTTACAAGCACCAGAAGGAAAATCAGAAGCAAATGACCACTTTAGTATTCCGAGCAGGCTCCCAGCAGCAGGCAGGCAGCACGGCACGGGGCTGGAGACGGCTGATGGGAAAGCAGAGGATTGAATTACCTGCTCAGCAGCAGGGCTGATCAGCCCTAGCACGGCGTGGAGCGGGGCTGGTGGGACAATGAGTCGTCACCGTGTGTCATTCAAGCCCCGCGCTTGAACGTGCTAGCATCAAGAGGCCAGGCTAAGGCTGTGCAAACCTGAGAGTGAGGGTTGGCTAGCTCAGCTTACAGACTGCTCTTCCCAGCCCATTTCTGCATCTATGATTTAGAGCTCTTATGTATATTTTATAAAAGGTCTGCTAAAATGCCCCATTGCAGAAACAAAACTAAGTGTTTGTTCATTTTTAATGAGCCACCAGGGAGAGAGCTATTGCAAGTGTGTTGTACTGGTTTTCTTCTGTTTGGCTGTTTATACTGAAATGTCTGGGAGGGAAATCTGTGATTAAATTACAAGTGAGATACCTTTATTCATGCTGAAAAGCCTCTCACGCTTAGTCAGAGCCACTGAAAGTGATACACAATTCAATGCAAATAGGCAGCCTTGAAAACCACCAACAGAAAATTAGATCTAAACTCTCTTCTCCCAAGCAAGTGATTAAAAAAAAAAAAGAGGAAATGGCCTCAAGTTGCACCAAGGAACGTTTAGGTTGGACACGAGGAACAGTTTCTTCCCCAAAAGGGTTGCCAAAGCCTGGGCTAGGCTGCCCAGGGCACAGTTCCTATCCCTGTATGGGTTTCAAAGCCATGGAGATGTAGTGCTAAGTGTAATAAATAGAAATGGAATTATCTGTTAATCATATGATGTTAAGTTTAAATGATGTTAGATTAATAATTATCTTTTATAATAGCATAATAGTGGAATGTAGGTTGCTTTGCTCATTTGCCAAGACTTGTAACTAAACTACAACAGACAGCCTTGTGTATCATAGGCAGCTTTGTGTATCTGTCAAAGTCCTGTATTCTAACATTCCTAAGCCGGATCCACGACTCCTTGCTGGATATCTACGCATATGCAGAATGATAAACTGGCTCCGAGTATGCAGAACAAGAGATAAGGAACTGAAACAATGCAAAGAGACCGAGATGATGCTGAACTCCTACCCTATAAAAAGAGTCTATACGACACTGTCAGATGCAAGCCGTGGAGGAACAGGAGATTCCCCCGGCTGCCCAGCGCTTTTTGCTCACTTGCCAAATAAAACTTTAAATTTAACCACATAAAATTGGAGTGGTCATTTTTTGTCAATTACACTAAGGGACATGGTTTAGTGGTGACCTGGCAGTGGGTTAGTGGTTGGACTTGAGGATCTTAAAAGTCTCTCCACACCTAAATGTTTCTATGATACACTGATTTACTCTGTCTTAACACTGCTGCAGTTTCAGCTCTGGCCAAGAGCAGCCTCCTGCGTGCAGAGGTTTTGCCTGTTGGGGAATATAAACCCAAACCCAGCACTGTCCTTGAGCACAGCTTGTTACCCAAGCTGACAAGGTCATGGTTTCTGTCTCCCCACAAGCCCCCCGAAGCTGTCGGCCCCCGTCCCGGCAGTTTTATGGAGGAACCTGTGAGTCCCACCCCCACTCTGCAGACCCAAGGGGCTAGAAAGGCCTGGCCCTGTGTGGCCCCGGCACTAAGGAAACGGGGAGCGGCAGCCCGGGCTGCCCCGGGGGCACCTGGGACCCGGCTACGAGGCCCTGGGCTGTTGCCATAGCGACGGCGGCCGCTGGCTCTTTAAGGCAGGGTTGGAGGACCGCGGAAGACCGGAAGTGCCGCAGCGACGCTCTGGCCCGCGCTGCGTCTCGGTGGGTTTCCGGTCCGCGCTGCTTCCGGTCGGGCAGTGCCTCGTGGCGCGCTGGGGGCAGCCGGGTCCAGAGCTTATCGTGGGGGGCGCTGAGTGGTGAGAGCAGGATTGGTATTACTGGGGGATGGATTTGGGGATGCATTAAGGGCGGGGAAGCTGGGGTTGTGTATGCGGGGTTGTGTACTGAGGCATGAGGTGTAGTGAGGGGCGGTGTGGAAGGTTGAGGGCAGTGGGGTTCCGGGGAGATAAGGTATGGGGGACTGGAGCTCTGGGGTTTCGGGGGCAAGTTATGGGGCTGGGGTTGTGGAGGGGGTTGTGTTGGGTATGGGGCATAGGTGTATGGAGTGTTAAGGGAGTGGTGTGGAATGGGGAGGGCTGGGGCAGAGAGGGTGTGGGGGGGCTGTGGCGCTGTGGGGTTTGCAAAGCGAGTTTGGGGTGCATTAAGGGGTGTAGTGAGGGCCTAGGGAGCAGGATATATGCCTGGGGTAGTGGAAGGGTGTACCAAGGGATGAGGGGCGGCAAGGTGGAATGGGGTTGTGGGGCAGTGGGGGCTGCACCAGTTGATCTTAGGGAGCTGAAGAGTTGTGAGAGGGGGGCTTAGGGGACAGTGTCAGGGTGTAGCGAAGATGTGGGGGCAGGATATGAGGGGCAGTGCGTGGGGTGTAGTATAGGGGGCTGGCAGGAGAGCTGGAGTGTTGTGCAGGGGATAAACCCGACTTACAGGTCCTCCATGTGGGAGGTGCTGGAGCCGGCACTGGAGGTGTTGGCGGCAGTGCCAAAGAGTGAGGGTGCTGGGGGCAGGTGGAGGCAGGGAGAGAGCAGAGTTTGGTATAAGGAGTGGAACAGGGGAGCTGTAGAGCAAGGAAGGGGCTGTGTGGGCAGAGCAGAGGAGCTTCAGGGCCAGAGCAGGGCGTGCTTGCTCATGGTCAAGAGTGTGGTGGTGGTAGCCAGACTGGATCTGTTTTATTTTCTAGTGAATTTTTACAGAACTTTGTGCCTTTCAGGATTTCCTGCTGGGACTCAGCCCCAGAGAAGCCCCAGTCCTGAATGGTGACCGTGAGTGGTTATGTTGTCACTTGGTGCTTCCATTTGTGAGGTGAGCAAGAACCAGGTGCATTGGGTGAGTCCCTGAGCTGGGGGCACGAGGGGTCTGTGGGCCACAGTGAACACAGGGCTGGGGAAGGGCTGCTGGGCAGTGGGGCCAACAGGCTCTGCCTCGTACCAGCCAGCCTCACCCGTGCCCAAGATCAACCCCCCTGGCAGGCTGCCTGCTGGGGTCCATCCTGTGCAGTAACAGGTGTGAGCATTCATGCAGCCTTTTGATGGTCATGTATGATACTGCATACAACAAGCTCCCTCCAAAGCCAAGGCAAACCAGCTTTTGGATCAAACAAATTGAGAAGAGAAAAATCAGTAGCTAGGCATTTGTCTGGCTGAGGATTGTCCTGTCAGCTAACTTTTAAACAGCAAAGTGTTTTCTCAGTGTGATTAATCTGCAGCATAACCATTTGCAGGAGGGCCCTGGATCATGAGCTGTCTGTGCTAGCCTTGTGGGGTCCGACTGGTGCAGGCTGGCAGCTCTGATGCCTGTGCCAAGCTTTCCCTGCAGCTTGCTTGCTGTGGCTGAGCCCTGTGGTTGTTTCTTTTCAGGTGTCTGGACCAGAAGATCGTTCTGCAGGATGGTAAGAGTGCTTTTTTTTAGGTTATAGGAAGTAGTTTCACCTAACTAGATGCTAAACATGAATAAAATCCACTTCTCAAAGTTGACTTTTCTTCCTTTTTTTCATATTCAATACTTGGTGTTGTGTGTGAACAAAGTAGAGAGGTTTATAACATGCTGCAAGGGAGCATGCAGGCAGGTAGGTGTGTAAAACTCCTGCTCTGGCACTTGTGGCCTGTGCCTGGGGCAGATGTCTTGGTGCTCTTTAGATCTGCTTTGGGGATCCATAGGAGTACTTCAGCCTGTAATTCAGGAGTGCTGAAGGATGTGAGAGCATCTCCTCGGTGTGCCAAGCTCCTGTCCCCACTAGAGGGTGTGAAGCTCCACGGAATGCTTTGCTTTCTCCGAAGCTGGAGGAGAAGGAGACTTCCTTTAAAGGGCCGTGCAGGCAGCCAGGCTGTGGTGGGATTAGTTGTGTTGAAGATCCTGGCTCTGTGTGTTGGCAGTGGCCCAGGTTGCTCCTGCCTTACGTAACCATCAGCTGGGCTCCCTGTGTGCTCCATGTGATGGTGCTCAGCCCCAGCTGGTGAAATCACTCCCAAGCAAGTGTGTGTGCCCAGGGAAGGCAGCTCTGCTGTGGGTTTGGTACCTGCAAGGTGGGTATGTGGAAGAGGTTGCTTGGAGGGTTATTTTGCATGTGCCACCTTCCCTGTGCTGCCAGCCAGGTAGCAGAATGTGCCCTTGGTAACAGCAAGCAGTAACTTCTCACTTGCATTGCAGAGCCTGGCTCCTGGGTTTTCTTTCATGGATAGAGGGCATGCCCATTTGATCTGTAGCTCTACTACACCAAGGCTGAGGCCAATGTGATGTGAAGTGCTGTAGAGACAGGGAACTGCTGGAAGGAGTCCTGGGAGGGCTATGAAGTGATGTGGGAGACTGGAGCAACTGTTGTGAAGAAAGGCTGAGAAACCTGGGGCTGTTGAGCCTGGAGAAGGGCAGCTTGAGAGGAGATTTTCTCAATGCTCAGCAAGAGCTAAAGGTTGGGGGGCAAGAGGATGGGGCCAGACTCCTGTCAGCAGTGTCCAGTAATAGGACAAGGGGCAATAGGCACGAACAAACCCAGGAGGTTCCATCTGAAGATTAGAGAAAGCTGCTTTGAGAGTGACAGAGCATTGCTGGAGTCTTCTCTGGAGATATTCAGAACACAGCTGGATGCAGTCCTGGACAGTCTGCTTTAAGTGCTTTAGCAAGGGAGTTGGACTGGATGATCTCCAGAGGTCCCTTCCAGCTCCCACCATGCTGGGATTCTGTGAACCCCAGTTGCCTGCTGGGTTGTGTGTGTTCATAGGAAGTGCTGCAGAGTTGCACAGCTCTTGATGGCCAAACTGGCTCCTTGGCCAAGGACAGGATTTCTTCCTCACTAAATTTTGCCTCTGAAGTGCCATGTTAAGAATGAATTCCTGAGCAGAACTGAGCCCAGCAGTGCTGGTTTTGTTCCAGCATGTGCAGTGCTTGAGAAGGACCCAGAGGAGAGATGGACATCCTGGTGGGTTCAGGGTTGCTGCAGATGGAGATCTTTGCTGGTACTGGTGAGGTCTGTGGATGTTTTGGAGCTTGATCTTCAGATTTGACAGGACACTGGTTCTTGGCTGAAGCATGGTGTCTGCCACTTACTGCTCTTACCACAGCTGGCTGGGGGGCAGGGTGGAGGCTGGCTAGAGAGCAGTGTGGAGGGAGGCAGCCAAAACGGGGTGGTGCTCCTGGGGCTGAGGATTCAGAGTGTTGAGGGTGGGGGAGGTGGGGGGCTGCCTGCAGGAAGGGCAGGCCTGTAACAGCTTATCTGCCTTTGCTTTGTTTTCAAGGAAATTTCACATCCTTTTGACCTTGTGGCACAAATACTGTCGATGTTCTCTTTGAAAATTTGAATTCAGAATGAGTCAGTAAGGAGCTGGTCACCATTTGCCTCTGGGGGAAAAAAAGATAAAAGGAGAGGGGAAAAAAAGAAAGAACAAAAGTTCTCTTCCCCCCAGCTTGTCCTGGAGGATGCTGTGTGCTTGATATGCTCATATACACATGACTGCCAAGCATGGTCCCTGAGTCTCTCAGAGGTCTTGCTCTGAAAAGAGTCCAGTGGCTGAGGCCATGAGTTGCACTAGAAGTAGTGTCACAGTAAAAGCCCTTTCAGGCTGGCAGGTACAGGCAGGACACAGCCCCCACCAGCTGGGTGTGCTGAGGTCTGTGCTTAGCCAGCATGCAGAGTGGATTAGAGACTGTCAACAGCCCTGGCCTGAGGAAAGCACAACCACCCTGAGAAGTGGGTCAGGGTCAGGCGGGTGGTTGGGGCTGGGCAACCTGCAGATCATGCTGAAGGATCTTCCTTGTGGATCAGCTGGAGTGACTCAGATTGCCTTGTGAAAGTGGCTCGTGCCTGTCTGGAGCAGGGTGATGCATTCCTGATCACTGCTCACCTGCTCTGGAGTCTGGTGGCCCCAGGAAGGTCCTGTGTGCACCCACAGTTGCTTATCACTTGCCTCTTTGGTTTTCCTACAGCTTGAAGCTGCTGTAAGCTCCTTGGACAGCAACTGAGAATTGATTTTCAAGACAGAGAGCAGGCAAAGACCCTCATCAGTCAGGGCTGGCACCACATGGATATGTCTTGAAGCCTGTGCTGGTTGACTTGTTTTGCCCACTAATGGAACACAATCCCTGCTGTGGTTAGCTCCAGGCTCTCCCAGAAGAAAAATGATTTTAAATTCTGTGGTCAGCAAAGTATTGTCCCTCTCTCCCTTGCTGTTCTCTCTTGCCTGTGTGAAGGTGGACAGTGGGCAGTGACAGGCAGCTAGGCTGCTCTGAGGGTTTTACACATCCCCAGGAGGTCAGAACTAGGCATTTTAAGGGTGGCTGTGAGCCTTCCAGGAGTTGCAGAGGGACCCAGGATAGGTGCTGAGGGTGCTGGAGGGGATGGTGGGTGTCTCTGGGTGAGCTGCACCCAAACACAGCCTGACCCTGAAGCAGTGCTTGGCCCCAGCTCTCCGAGCACTGTTTGGTTTCCTTCCCTGATGGTGAAGGAGGTTGTGTGTGAAGTGCTTTGGTCACCACTGTGGTGTTTTTGCCAGCACAACCTGACTGTTGGAGCATGAGTAGCTGTTTGGAGGAGCCTCATCTGCCCTCTGCACCGTGGTCGTTGTGATAAGCTCAAGCCTTGCACTCCTTTGAGCCATTTGCAGGCTGTTCCTTTCCTTCATGGATAAGAGCAGCTTATCTCATGAGTACAGGAGTCCCCAGAGCAAGGAGCTAGCTGCTGGGACATGCTCCCCACGCTGATGATGAGCTGAGCAGGTGTGCTTTGTTGGAGCTAGGCCTTTTCTTGCTGGAGGGAATGTAGCTTCTTGGCAGGTCACAGACCTGGTGTCCTGCCCTGGGGCAGTGTGGTGCTGTCCCTCCTCATGTTGGCTCTGGGGATTTGCAGCTACTGATCCTTCTCTGCCTCTCAGCCTGCTTGGAAATGGCTCTGTGGATGGGAGCAGTTCTGATGCTTTGTGTGGGTGGGTAGGCTTCCTGCTGCAGCACCTGTCCTCTTCTTCCAGCCCCAGGCAGCTCTCCCCTACTTTCTCCTTATGCTCTTGGATCCCTGTTTCCCAGCATGTAGGATTTCTCTGCTCAGTTATCCCTGTGCTCTACCATGGTCCTCTGGGGACACAACACAGGAGTTGCTGCAGTGCTCAGCTCAGGCTGGCTCTTGCTCCTCACAGGGAGCTGATACAAGTCACCTGCCTGGCAGAGAAGCATTTTACTGCTGTTAGACTAAGGAGCTAGGCTGGCCCACAGAAGGTGCTGGAGGGTGCTGGATGAGCTGAATCTCTGCCTTTTGGCAGCATCAAACCCTTACATCAGCTCTGTGGATTGGGGAGCCACAGCCTTGGTGGTTCTGCCTGTCCTAGCCTGTGCACAGCTTCTCAGTTCCTCCATTGCTGACTGGTGAGGTCATGCTCTGCATCTCCCATGTTTTTTTGGAAGAAGTTCTGCCCTTTGTGTTTTTTTGTGGGGAGAGTGGGATCCATCCTGCAACATAAACCCAGGGAATGGAGCACATGCATTGCCTGCAATCTTCTCTCCTGTTTTTAACCAGAGAATTGGGGGGGGGGGGTATGACTTCTTAGTAGTTGCTTTTACTGCAGGGTAAAATCCTGCTGGACTTGAGGCTCTTGGTGCTGAAGGTGAGGTCAGTGTGCTCTGGCAGCATCTGGTCCTTTTGGAAGCTGCTCAGCACCACTGCCCAGGACAGCAGGCAGCTCTGCAGTGACAGCAGCCAGATCTTCCATGCAAAACCAGCTGGGTGTGCACTGGATGCAGGATGGCAGAGTCAGGGCACCTGGATTTTGGAAATACTGCCCTTGCCAACAGGCAGCTGATTCCTTTGCCCTGGCAGGAAAGTGACACTGTGGCAAGGCTGTGACACCATCACCATCCATGAGGGTCAGCACTGGCACAGGAGCATTTGTGAGGAATGGCTTTTGGGAGAAGTAAATCTTCACATCAGGCCTTTGGACCAGGATGCCCCAAAACCTCCATGTCCCTCACACTCCACAGTCAACCCCTCCCTACCACAGCTGCTCTGTCCCCACCACTGCTACCCTGTCTTCACCTTAGCCACCCTCTCCCCACTGCTGCCACCCACTCCTCACTTTGGCCCACTACAGCCCTTCAAACTCAACCCTTTCTGTTATTTTGTCTGCACTGCTGGTGCCTCCTCGGCCCTCTCTTTGCCCTGCCTTTTGCAGTGCCCTGATACTGTCTCAGAGGGCAGAGCAGAGGGCAAGGATCACCAAGGCCACGGTGGATAGTGCCACGCTGTGTGTAGCAGTGGAGTCCAGCAGCCACGTCCTGGTGTGCTTGTCCAAGCCCAGGAGTGATGATGGAAGGTAGGCCAGAGACTGGTTGTGTCCTCCAGTACCAGACTGGCACAAAGCCAGCTGCAGAGCAGCAGCCAGGGTGGTAACCCAGCCAAGCAAATCCTTCGTCAGCTGAGCATGAAATGGATGTTTATGTGTGCAAGTCAAAAATAATGAGGAAGGAGGCAGAGATGTTTGCATATGCACCCATGTTTCACCTCAGCTGCAGACAGACCAAATCCTGAGCACTGGGGTAGTGTTGGGAGGAAGGACAGACCCCATGAGAGGGGAAGAGGTCCTGTGTGGGCAGGGGTATGTGTCCTGGCTGTGATGAATGGAGGCAAGAGGTAGGCAGGCAGCTGCCAAGGTGAGGCAAGTCAGTGAGTGAGCAGTGAGGAACACTGCTCTGGCCCCCAAAACACATCCCAGCAGGTGCCTTGCTGTGGAGGTGGCTTCTCCCCTTGCACTAAACCTTTAGCTCCCATAGCCACAAGGCCACTTTTCTCCTCTGCCAGGTCAGTCCTCAAGAGCCAACCAGGAACCAGCACCATGCAGACACACACCAGGAGCTTGGCTGTGCTCTGAGGTCACCTTCTCCTCTCCCTTCTTCTGCTCCTGGTTTGTGGTTAGGCTGGAAAAGCTCTGGTGTCTGTGCCTGGACCTTGAGCAGAGACAGGAATTGGTTCACAGTGTCAGTGTGTTCTGCCAAGCACTGAACTTTGCACTCCTGGAAGGGGAAATGTCTGCACCTTTGCCTTGATTTGTACAGGAACTGAGAGCCTGGAGATTTGGGGCTGGGTAAACTGCCAGAGAACTGCCTGGTTTCCACCTTTCCTTCCTCTCCACCACTCGCTGAAGAGGTTCCAGCAGCTCTCTTAAAAGCCTAACACCTAGGACTGGTCCTAGCAACCACCAGTCCAGCCTAGATCTTTCCACTCAGCATCACTCTCAGCCTTTAGTGAAGGGTCACTTCTGCTAAGAGGCTGCTTTTAGCTGCTCCCTTGAGAGCTGCTTTTAGGTCTGGCTGTAGTATTGGTTTTCCTTCAGCAGCAGATGAAGTCCTGTGTTGACTGCACAGGCTGCAGGAAGGTGACATCCAGTTGTCTCCCTGCTCTGACCTTGGGGAAGGAATGCATTGTTTGGGGCTTTAATTCCCATTGGTGGTAGGAGCTGATTGCAGTCACTGTACTGTGATGATGAAGGAAGGGGGTAAGCAAAGAAACCTTAAGAATACTGGTTTTTTTTCTTTTTTTTTTAAGCTGTAGCTAAGAAATCTGCCCTGGCTGCAAGTTGGACCTTCCAGCCAGAGGTGAACAGGCTTAATTTGAAAGCTATTTCTTAAATATTTTAAAAGCTGCCTGGAATAAACTGAATGCTTCCGAGTAGTGACCTAAATTCTGCTTGCTGTAAATTTCATTAGAAAGTGGATTTGTGTGCCTGCCAGGAGCAGGCCACTTTGCAGCTTCATTGATCTGCCCAAACCATGTGTTGTGCAAATGCCTTCCTCAGCAGATTTTTAAAGAGCTCACTTCTGCTTGCTCCTACCCCCAAATGTGCCTTGTTTCCTTGCCATTCTTCTCTCTTCCTCTCTGTCTCTCTCTCTCTCTTTTTTTTTATTTCTTTCTGGTGCAAATGCATCATTTGTTTACTAATCACGTTGCATCCTCAGCTGAATAGAGTCAGCCCACCGGCTGTGTGGGCAAGGAGAGAGCAGCTGAGAAGGAAAATGTCACTCTCCTTCAGTTCCCTTCATGTGCTTTGCTCTCAAATGCCCATCCCACGCTGTGGAGGCCAAAGGTTTTTCACAACCCCTGCATCTCTTAGCTCTCCAGTGAGGTCACCTGTGGTTCTGACACCCCCTCCAAGAAGCTTCCTTCCCTTCTGCTGTCCCCAGAGCTGTCTATCCCTGTGCAACCACAGCTTTAGATCTTGTGGGGAGGTGTGATGGTAGCACAGATGGTATATTCTGTCTTACTAGGGGAAAAAAAAAAGCCCAGGGAGATGTGGCACTGCCAGACCTGTGGATGCACAAGCAACATGCACCTCCCCAAGGCTGGGCAGGGACATGTAGCTGATGCTGAATCCCCTTTGCCTTACAGCATGTTTGCAGCACACCTGCCCAGGTTAAAGGTAGTGCAGGGGGGCTCTGTGCAGCCACCACAGGGGCATATAGCCTGTGTGAAACTACAGCTGCTCTTGTGTTGTGAGACACAGAGCAATGGCTGAACATTGGGAAGGGAAGTCTGGGGGAGCCTCTGGTGCTCTTCTTGGTGTGTGGGTGATGAAAGTGGGAAGAAATCCCCATGCTGGAGCCGTGGAACACAGGGCTGTCCTGCTTCCTGCCAAGGAGGACTGCCACAGAAGGGGCTTTCTTGGGCTGAGGTTTGGCAAGATATTGGTCCAAATCAGCAGCAGCTCTCTCTCCCTGTGGGCTGCCACCACAGTTGATGCCCAGTTCTGGTGAACTTGTCTGTCCTCTCTGCTGGGAGAGGAGCTGCTTTACCTCTGCTGTACAACTCTGAGTTATTTTGGGAAGTTAAACCCAGGGCTGGAACAAAGAGGCCACAGCCTGGGCCAGCAGTATGGGCTGGCTGGGGACAGGACCTTGCTGGCTGTCAGCATCCAGACAAGAGCTGAATTCATTGCCCATAAAGCTGAAGTGCTCTGCTGGTTTCCTGGCTCCTCAGCATCTCTGCTGGAGTCGCCTGTTATTTGTTTGCTTGCTGCCCAAGCAGATGTGCAGAAGGTTTCACCAAGGCAATGGCCTAGGTCCTGCTCCCTCCTGCCACCAGCACCTGAGCTCTTCCATACTCAGGCCAGTGATGCAGGGTTTCCCACCTGGCCATTGGTGGCTTCTGTCCCCAAGCCCTGTCTGTCCCCAGTTATAGGAGAGGCAGGGAGGAAGAATTGGAGGCAGGAGGTCTCCTGGGTCTACTCTTGCATTCTTTTTTGGGCAGTGTGGGTAGTGCATCCCCTTGAAGTGTGAGCCCACCCATCTGTGCCCAGCAGAGGCACTGGGGACTGTGACAGGGCACTGGGCTGGCACCAGGAGCTGCCCTGCTTTGCTCCTTTGCCCAGCATGGTGATGCTGCTCAGTAGCCCAGAGCCTGGGCTTCGTGGCTGGAGCTAATGCAGTTGTTATGCTGAGGAAAGGGGTGGCCAGGGTGCAGCTGCCAGGGGAATTTGAGGTGTTGGAAGCCTCTCCAAATCAGCAGTTTCTCTCTGCAACCCACGAGGGGGTTAAGTAAAAAATTGAATGTCTCTTATCTCCTTCCTGGTGCTTTCTCATCTCCACCAACGGAGCTGAAGATGGGGGAGGAGTTGTTTTTTTTTTTTTTCTATATTTAGCTTTGGAGAAATTGCTATAACTAATCGGCTTTAGGATGCTAGGCTCTCTCTTTTATTTTATCTTCTTCTGTCACTAAGACCTTGTCATGTGGCTGTGGACTGTAGCTTGCTGGCTCTCTCTGTTTGCCAGGCTCAGGTTTTGTTGACTTTATTTTTTTATTTTTTTTTTTTTATGGAGTCAATTAATAACCCATAAAAATAACACCTCCAGCTGTTCCACTTGCAGCTGCCAGGCTGGAGTCTAATTACCCAGCCTTGGATCCCAAAACCTGCTTTGCATGTAAAAGTGCCAGTGAATAGGAGCAGGCAGAGGAGATGGCAATGCAAAAAAAAAAAAAAAAAAATAGGAATGCAGTTTGAGGTGCTATTTTTAGCCTTTTCAAGCCAAATGTAAAAAGACCCTTAGGCTGCTTGTGTCCTGCTGGATCTGATCCTATGCACAATATTGTTCCCATGGCTTAGTGGCAGCAGCCAGGGTGGGTTGGGTTTTATTTTTGGCAGTTTGCTTGTCTGCATTTGAAACCTCTTCCTGGGTTGGTTTGAGCAGTGCTGTGTCAATGAGTCTCACATCCATGTTCTAATGGTTTTCCTGCGATCACCTGTGGTTCTCTGTGTGATGTGGCAGTGCTGAATGTGATGGGGATGGCAGTGATGGGGAGGGAAGGGATACAGGGTGGAGTTTGTACCTCACAGAGTGGTGGTTAAGTGGTGCTTGGACCCCCTCAAAAAGTCCTTTCCTACTGACTGAGATACAAAATTAATATAGCAAGAGCATTGGTAGATACAATGATCTCCTTCTCAGGTCATCCTGTCTGTTTTGTACCCTCTTCTGCTTCCCAAGCTGAATTCATTAGGTGAACCTGCTGGGCAGGTTGTCCTCTGGAGCCTGGGGGTCTGCTCAGCTGGTGCTTCCTCAGCTCCCCACACTGCCATATTCAGTTGATTCTTTGGGTGCTCAAGACCCCTCTCCTTTCTTGCTCCCTGTAGAGGTGGTGCAGCAAAGGCTCAGGAAGGTCCCAACACACAGGGCACTAAGGAAGCATTGGGCTTGTTTCCAGTCTCTGTCCAGGCAGCTGTACTGGGCCATATTGGTTCTTTTCCTCATTGGGCTGTTGTTTAACTTGGACTCTTGCTCAAAAGCAAATCCAACAGAACAGCTGTTCATTAGCCAATTTGAAACACTTAGTGGTCACACATCAGTCTCTCACTACCAGCTTGAAACCATGACTCCAAATAGGCTTCCTGTGCTGGAGCTCATCTCCTTCATTAAATCCAGTGATTCTGAGCCTGCTGTTTGGAACCAAACAAACCAAACCCCACCTCCTACACATCCCACTTGCACGGAGGTTGCAGAGCCAGTGCTTGACTCAAAAGGCAACTCTGCTTCTTCCTTCTCTGCTCAGGCTCTCCCTCCCCCATGCTGACAGCTACAAGAGCCAGAAGGTGTTAAATAAGTCATCTCTCATCCCTAGAGAGATGGAGCCAGACCCTCAGTGGATATCCCTTCAGTGGAGCTCTGCCACCACTTCACTTACCCAGGGAGAGAGGATGCTATCAATCTCCATTCAGTCTTGCCTAGCAAAGAGATTGCAAACCTGGCTCTCCATCACACACTGCATTAGCCAAATTAATTCCAGGACTGAGAGCCAGCCAGCGGCGCTCGAGACCGAGACAGATTAATGCTGTGGCCATGTCAAAATCAGCATTGCTGCTGCCAGGATGCAGCCAGCCTTCTGCCCAGCAGTGCCCTCCATCTCACGCTTCCCAGGAGCACTGAAGTCGCTGGGATCAGTGGCACTGACAACTCAATTGGAAGGAACATCTGTCTCTAAACTGTGCTCCCCACTCAGGCCACCGCCACTGCAAGTGGATGACATCTTTTCTGTGTCTTGCTTGCTTGCTTTAATCTCCCAAGCTCAGGCACGCCTGTGGAGCACAGGAAGGTTCCTCCCCTGTGACAAGGAAAAAGAAATTAGCAAGCAGATTGAGCCTGTGTAGCAAATAATGAGATTGCCTTGGATACAGGGCTGGAATTCCTGGGAGGAATTCTGCCGATCAGAGAAGATAAAGCAGCGCTTCTGGGGTGTCACGAGACTTATGTTCCTCATGTGTTGTCTAAGAGACCTTTAGGGTGAAGGCTGCCAGCTCAGGACTTATCCAGAGAGAGTGTGATTTGAAAAATAAAGCCTGAAATAGCTGTAGTGGTGGTTATTTTGGTGTGCAAGTGCCTCATAATGATATGCCTTCAGGCAGGAGAGTAAGCTATCCAGATAGAGGCAGCGCTGTGTTGGAGGAGCGACCACCACAAAGGAAGCTTGTCCTGACTGAGCTCCAGAGAAAGGCTCAGTGTTTGCCCACAGGGTGCAGACCCAGTACTGGTGGAGTCAGTGCAGCCTTTCAAAGGAGCTAGATTGGTGGAAAACTTCTACTAATAAGTAATTGTTTCTCATTACTCTAAGGGTATTAAATATATATATATAAACTATCAACGTTTTACAGGCAAGCAGGGGCCTGGGGAGCAACCCAACAGCTGGGTTCAGCACTTGAAGTAGAGGAGAGTATTTGTACTATCAGGCTCATTAAAAAGAGGGATAGTAAACAGCCTTTGGGTTTATTTTTACAGGGAATTTATTCATCCAGCATTTGCTATGCCTCTTGGCTGAAATGGGTATTTTTCTAAAGACTGAAAAGTGCTATTAAGGAACTGATCTGATCCAGGCAGTCCTTTAACTCACTTAAAGAGGTGACTGGTAACAGGCTGTGCACTCTGAGCTGGTACCAGGCAGCTCCTGGGCACCACAAGGGGTGTTTCTAAAAGCAATTAGAAAATTCAGGCACCCCCAGTAAACCCTCCTTCCTTGCAGCTCCAGCTCCCTGTATTACAGGCATGACATCTTCAGCAACAATAAAATAGCCCAGCTGAGTGTTTTTTCCCTTTCTAGTGGAAATAAAGGTTGTGGGGGGTAAGTTCTCACTGATATTCTTGCCCACCCTGTGTCACTTCCTGCGATCTGAGGGATGAAATAATCCTGTGGGAGCCCCAAAGGGTATCATCCTCAAGAAGGGAGCTGGTTACAAGTATCCAACATGGGTATTGGAATGAATGTTGGATTTGATGCTTCATCCACTCTGCTGGCTCTTCATGCTTTAATTATTTCTGTAGGAGCAGCCCCCTCCTGCCCTGCACCACCTGCTCTCTGCTTTGCTCAGGAGCAGGGACACTGAATTCCATGCAGGAAGTCTGGTATGGTTATGGGCTTTGCAATGAGAGGCTGTGAATAAGGGCTGGGATGCTTTCCACACACTCATCCTGATTCATCTGTTTCATGAATCAGGACTTAGTCCTATTTGCTGATGGTTGGCTACGTAACGTTTGCTCTGTCAATGGTGCCTGTGCTCTGATGTCAGCTGCTGGAGGCCAAGAGCTGGCAGCTGGTGTCTCTGGCCAGCTCCCAGCCTACAATTCAATTTTCCTATCAGTCACTTAAGAAGAAAGGGAAAAAACATGTTTCTGACTGTCTGTGGCATCAAAACATAGAGGGCTCTGGTCTACCAGGACATTAAAGGCTTTTCCACACTGTGACACATGGGGAAAGTTCAGATAAATCAAATCATGGTGTAAAGTTAGCACACCTTCACTTAGGCTGCACTTAACAGGCCAGTTTAATCCTCACTAGAGGTCTCAGCACAAGAGTTGAACACCTTCTAGGTTTTGTACATTTAACATCACCTTAACACAGATGGATCTGGAGGTATTTTATTCTGTCCCAAATCTTGTCATTGATGGAAAACTACCACAGAGCTCAAAGGCAACAGTGCCTGGGAATCAGGGGATCACCTGGGAAGTGAAGAACTCCAGTCTGCTTTCTCTTCCTGGCTTAACTGCATGGCTTTTCCTGCAGCAGTTTGTGAACCTCAGAATTTCTATCTGTATCTTGTGGTTGTTAGTATCTTCCTGTCTATTACAAAGGGCTTTAAGATCTCCAGAGAGAGGGTGGAGAAATTTCATCTGCTGTGTACTTTACCCAGTATGGTTTACACAGGGAGCTTACAAAAATCCCTCTAGATGTCACAGAGAGCACTGAATGAACTCAGAGTGCCGCAGCTCCTTTAGTTTCAAGAGTAAAGGAGTGAAGGAATTCACCTCATACCCATTCCCACCAGGTACTGGCTCCCCAGACTAACAAGGAAAGGAAAAAGAATAGTGTCACTAGTTAAGTATCTATAAGGCATTTAGTAACAACTCTGTGTAAACCAGAACTGCACTGACCCAGGGCACAACTCTGTCCCATTAGCTGTCTGTCAGTCATCATGCTTATTGCAGCTGGAAACGTTGTCATTTGGGACCTTTTTCATGGTGTTAAAGGTTTGGGAAGCAGGCATTTATTTCAGTGGAGCTGGTGGTACATAAAAAAATTCCACTGACTCAGATGGGACTGATTTATTAGGGAGCAGCATATCTGACCTCAGCTGTGTCCAGTTCTGGGCTCCCTGGTTCAAGAAAGACAGAGACCTGCTGGAGAGAGTCCAACGGAGAGCCATGAGGATGCTTAGGGGACTTGAGCATCTCCCCTATGAAGAGAGCCTGAGAGCCCTGGGGCTGTTTAGTCTGGAGAAGAGAAGACTGAGAGGGGATCTGATCAATGTCTATCAATATCTGAGGGGTAGGTGTTAAGTGGAGGGGGCCAGGCTCTTTTCGGTGGTTCACAGTGATAAGACAAGGAACAACAGGGTCAAACTAGAACACAGAAAATTTCAGCTCAACGTGGGGAGAAACTTCTTTTAGGTGAGGGTGACAGAGCACTGGAACAGGCTGCCCAGGGGGGTTGTGGAGTCTCCATCTGTGGAGACTTTCAAAACCCACCTGGATGCATTCCTGTTTGGACTACCCTGAGTGATCCTGCTTTGGCACGGGGGTTGGACTGGATGATCTCTTGAGGTCCCTTCCAGCCTCTGATATACTGTGAGACTGTGGTACTGTGATCTCATCCCTCTTTCACATCCTTTTAATAAACATCCAGCTTAGCTGCAAGACCTTGAATGATCACGTGCTCTCTCTTGTTCAGAACTCCTAACAACCTCCTCTCTTCCCTGAAGGAGCTGCAAAGATGAGACCTGCTGGACAGTAAGAAGCCAGGACCACTTCACTCTGAGATGCCAACAAAAGGCACCAGAGCAAGTCCCTGCCTGCTGGAATTCCAGAGGCTTGCACGGAACTACAGCAAGGCCAGAGGCATTTTGAATCTTGTACACACCAGCCCTGCACTGCTCCCAGGCACAAGTTAGTTATTACTAAGGATAAACTACCAACAGTTCTCATTCCTTCCCATGGCAATACTGCCTAAAACAGCTTGGAGCTGTGTAACCACAGTTCCTAATGTGAAGGAATGTGATCCAGGAAAAGTGGAGTCACCAACCTTGCATAACCTCCTGAATGCCCATCTGCCCTTCATATCTAGCAAGCAGCATTTCTCATTTTCTGACAATATTGAGCAGTTTGCACTTCCAGCCTGCATCCTCTGGGCTTCACTCTTCAGCATGCCTCACAGTTTTCCTTAAACATTTCACCCACCCATTTTTTTCATTTATATTCCTTCTAATGATACACTGCTGGAGCTTCCACAAGAGATATGACACAAGAGTCATAGAATCAACCAGGTTGGAAGAGACCTCCAAGACCATCCGGTCCAACCTATCAGCCAGCCCTATCCAATCAACTAGACCATGGCACTAAGTGCCTCATCCAGGCTTTTCTTGAGCATCTCCAGGAATGGCAACTCCACCACCTCCCTGGGCAGCACATTCCAATGGCAAATCACTCTGTGAAGAACTTCCTCCTAATATCCAGCCTATACCTCCCCTGGCACAACCTGTATAGGCAATAACAGAAATAATTAAAACCTTTTCTACATGTGTCTTGTTAAAGTGATTGTTTCTGCAGAGAACAGGCAAGACACCTACCATGACTGATGTACACATTACATTATAGACTTTCACTTTAATGCTTTCACTCTATCAATAAACTTCAGACACCTTTAAAAGTCCAAATAAAGCTTTTGGAGTTATGTGGCCATTTGCTTAAATCACGTAGTGGCAGTAAGTTAGAATTAAAACACTTCCCAGAACCTAAAGAGAGAAATGTTATGAACAAAGAGGAATCTGAGTGGGCGTAAATTCCTTGCCCTGGTGAGATTGTATCTCAGGCCTTCAGAGCAGGAAAAGGATGTTACAGGCGTAATGGCAGGGAATATCAATCAGATAACCAAATCTAATTACAGAGCTACTAGATTAACCAGTTAACTTCAGCTAGGTGAAAGCAACTGGCCAAATGCCATGACAGAAACCAGATTCAGAGAGGCAATTTCTCAACAGATTAAACTTCTTGTAATGACTAGTCACAGGTCAGACAACAGTGTTCCTCACTAACTCTAAAAGACACATGGTTTGTGTAAGAAAGAACTGAGCTGTATCACTCATTAATAGTAACCACAAATTCAGCCTTCCTAGAGAAAGTATCACAGCAAAAGGACACGATAATGTCTCTGCATTTTAGTAGGAAGATTTATTTTTCAAGGGAGTAAGGCAGCAATAAAAAACATGGTGAAAAAAAATGCTTTAAGAGAGTCACTGAAGGGAACAGAGGCATGGGTCCCTTGTTTTCCAGTCCTTCTTTTAATAGTTTGTGCTACGCTGGTTCTGTGCAAAACATAGTTCTTGCTTTTAATGCATCATAGTTAAACTCTCCTGGGCATGGTCTAAGATGTAACTCTTTCAGACATCCCAAACTGCAAAGCACCCCAGGATGGGTGACTGCTGGCTGAGGACAGAGACAGATGAGGCAGAAAGGTGCTCAAGAGGTGACTGAGGCAGGTCCTTGAGAGTTCCTGCTCATGGGGCAAAGCTGGACACCTAGAGAGCTCCCTGCAGTGCCATGCCTTTGGAGTTCCTGGGACAGGTCCAGCACCTCCTCTGGTGATTAGCCTAAAGAGTACAACTGATTACTACTAATGAAATGATGTGGTGCTTTGTCTTTTGTCCAGCAGATACCATTTGTGATCTTAGGCTGCAGATCTTTGTCCTTGCAGCAGCAATAAGCTATATCCAGTGAGGTCTTTAGGGCAGTTTCCTTCCTGTTCTTCCTCCACCCTGAAGCACCCAGTGCACCACTGCAGCTGCCCCATGCTGTGGCCATTACTCTGTATCCTCATACCCTCTGCTTCTGATCCTACCTGGCACTCACTCAGAGTCCTTTAGGAGCCACAAGTCCAGGCAGAGCTGTGGCCTCAGTACCAGGAGGGATGTATAGAATCATAGAATTGTTTTGGCTGGAAAAGACCTTTGAGTCTAACTGTTAACCAAACACAGTCAAGTTCAGCACTCAACCATGTCCCTCTCCACGACATCCATATGGCTTTTAAATAGCTCCAGGGACAGGGATTCCACCACTGCTCTGGACAGCCTGGTCAAGGGCTTGGCAACCCTTTGGAGAAAGGGTCCTCACTAATGTCCAACGTGAACATCCTCAGGCAAAGCCTGAGTCCGTTTCTTCTTGCCCTTTTGCTTGTCACTTGAGAGATCAACCTCAACATGTCTTCAACCTCCTTTCAGTGAGATGTACAGAGCCAGGTTGCCCCACAGCCTCCTTTGTACTTCTACAGACTGAGCAACCCCAGTTCCCTCAGCTACACCTCTTGAGTCTTGTTCTCCAGACCCTTCACCAGCTTCTGGACTCCCCAGCCCCTCAACACCTTTCTTGGAGGGACCCAAAACTGAACCCCGTATTTGAGGTGCGGCCTGCCCAGCACCCAGCAGAGGGGGACAATGACTTCCCTAGTCTTGCTGGCCACACTATCGCGATACAGGCCAGGATGTTACTGACCACCGGAGCATATCCCACCCCACGCTCATTCCCCACGCCCGTGTGCGCGCTGCCCCCGCCCCCGCGCTGCCCCACAGCCCACACCGCGCACGCTCACTGCCCGCCCGCCCCAGGCAGCCGCCGGGCGCCATTGCGCGGGCGCACAGGCAGCGCCCGCAGCCCCCCTCCCGCCTCCCGCCCGCGCATGCGCAGCCCTGGCCGGGGGCCAAGCACCGCCCGCGCCCTGTCACCAGTAACAACAGGCGGCGGCGGCCGCCCGGCGCCCCTCCCCCGCCGGAACCGGCGCGGCGCTGCTCAGCTCCGGCATGAGGCCAGAGCACGGCCGGCCGGCGGCACGGGAGGCGGTAAGGGTCGATGCGCGGCTGTTTGCCTCTGTCCTGCTCTGCCTTTCCTTCGCCGTACCCTTCCGCTAGTGTTCCCCGCTCCTCTCCGCCGTCCCTTCTCCTCAGCCTCCTTGCCGCCGGTGCTCTTCCCCGCGGCAAGTTTCCCTCTGTCCGACCCCTGCCCGCTCTCCACCGGCTCCTCAGTGGCCGCGGCCGCGGGCTTAGGCTTCGCGGTGAGCCGTGAGGACCTGGCTGCTGGTGAGGGGTGGTGGGGCTCGGGGGTTACGGCCCGCGGGCGGGTCACGGCAGTCCTGCGGCTCTCGTTCCCTCCCGGCTAGGAGGCCCTGTTGCGATCCCCTCAGGGGCAGCGTGGAGCTCTCCCGACTGTGGGCAGCCGCGGCCACGCTGTCACAGGTGTCCGCCGGCTCTCGTCTCCGGCTCCCGTCCGCTCCGGAGCGTCTCCGCGGTGTCTTGGCGCGGCCCGGGAGGGACCTGACGGGGAGAGGGCAGCAGGGTCCCGGAAAGCGGTGATAAGAAACGCGGAGTTTCTTTGTTGTGTAACTCTTTTTGTCCGAGGATTAGAGAGGGTTTGCGGGGCTTTTTTTTGCTGATTCAGGTGTTTTGTTTTTTTTTTAATAATTCAGGGTAGTCATGGGTAAATTCCTCGCTGGAGTAGGATGTCGGGTGAACTTTGGTGGCTGGAATTTATCGTTGGCTGCTTCTCGTGTCTGAGGAGCTGCCGTGTTCCTCAGCTGGAGCCGATAACACTTTCCAGCAGCGCTGTAGATAACACGAGAACGCGTGAAAAAAGAAAAAAAAAGGAGAGAGGAAAAGAAATGCAGAAGTGAACTCAACTTACTGCAACAAAACCGTTTCTGGCACAAACGAGCCTGGCTAGCAGCCCGCGGGTACATCTGCAAGTGCTACAGCCAGTGTTTTTCAATAAATAGAATTGAATTAAGAAGAGTTTGGGTCAAATGCTTTGCTGGGGAAAGCAGACACAAACTGGGAGTAACTCTTGGTTGTTTTGCCAGGGATTTTTTTTTTTCCTGGCTGTATATTAGAATGCTTGTAGTTTCTCTAAGTTTTTCTCCCCATTTCTCTCTTAACTTTCTCTTTCAAAAGTCTTAATCCATTTGCTTTGGAAACGATGAAGGGGAATGCCTTAGACCAGTGTGCTGTAGTGAGCTGTTGTTTGCTTTCTGAAAGCGAAGTGGTTTTAAAACTCGGAATGTTTTTTAACCTCCATTTTTGTTGTTTGGTTTTTAAGCCAGTCCCAGTCCTACGAGCAAGGCCACCCACTTACCATACTGGGAGCCTGGGTGCTGCTTTCCTTCCTTTACTGGTGTGTGTCAGTGTTTGGTTCTCAGCAGCAGCACAGGAAGTCTCACCATCCTGAGGAAGAGTCATAAAGGGTGTTGAAGATTGGTTACTAAAACTGGGCTTGAAAATGTGCTAAATTTGCCTCGTCTTTGGAAGAAATGACAAGTCATTTCTGACAAAAACATACGTGGCTTTTGCAGGGCCCCAGTGCCTCCCCCAGTAAAAGAAAAAAGCCGTCAAGGAATTGTGAAGGATTTCCTGTGGAACTGCTGGCATGATATCACGCAGAGAATGATTGTAAGAGAGGGTTGGAAATGGCTTCCTACGTTTGACAGATGCTTTTAAACACTTCTTTTTCAGGTTTGAGTTGACCTCACTAAACTGCAGCCATGGTGCAGAAGTACCAATCACCTGTGCGGGTGTATAAACACCCTTTTGAGTTAATTATGGCTGTAAGTATTACTTTTTTTTTGCAGCACTTTTCTTTCTTGACAGTTCCTTGGGTTGCTAAGCACTTACTGGGCTCAGTTTGATAGGTACTGTAGAATGTACAAATCTGAAACTGAGCACAAAAGATGAGATGTGTGTGTTTTGATGGTTTCTTCTCTACCCAGAGTATGTTTTGCATAATGTGTTCTCTTTTTCTTCCAAAGTTTAGCTGTCATTCATAGGTTTATTTTAAAGTTAGAGCAAAAGTAGGATTGAAGTGTACTTACCAGTTGGTTACTGGAGGCAATCTGTTCTAATATGGGAGAAAGTATCAAGTGTGGTGATTAAAAGATTGCTGTGGTTATGTCATCATCAGTTGTCAGGATGGGCAGAGGAAGCCCTGAAAGCAAGGATAAGCCTGAATGAAAGAGAAGAAAGCATTCAGCACTGGTAGTACTTTGAGGGGGAGGACAAAAAATTGCTAGGGAGGCCAGAGAGATGAACAAGAACTCTTGGGTGCATAGTTGGTAATTTCTGTGTTAGTGTTATAAATAATAACAAAAAAAAAATCCTAATTAGGTTCCTTATTCTTTCTCCTTCTCCCTCTCCCTTCCTTTTTTCCTTTAGAAAGCAAAAAGGAAGTAGGTATTTGACATTTTAAAGTATATTCAGCCAAACCCATAACTCTGTGGCTGTCAGGAGTTACAAGAAGAGTTGAAGAGAACAGTCAGGTCAGCTTCTACCTGATAAAACCAGTAAAGTAATAATCTAAATGGTAATTATTTTATTCTACTTGCTGAAAATACTATGCTTGGTGGCTCCAGAGGAGAGTTTTAATAGTGTTCAGAGTAAATATTTGGATAGATTAGATAGGTTTGGAGTGCAGACTTCCTTAGAGATGTGATTCTTTGTAGTCACAGGGTAAAAAAGGCTTAGATCACTCTGCAGGGAATACTTCAATTTCTTTTTATCTTATTCTTACAGCTGCCTCCAGTATTGCACAGAGAGGTCGTGCTCTTGTAAACACTTCAGGGAAGAGAGTAGTTATTTTCATGAGTGGTGAAGAACCTGACTGTGATATGTTTAAGGTCTTTTAGGACCTCACTATACTTTGACAAGGAGGCTTCAGGTGGTTTCTGGTCTAAAATTGATTGTGTTTAACATCAGCCTTTAGTGAAGTGTACTGGTTCTTGTTCTTGTCGACCAAAATGAGCTTCTTGGACAAAATTCTCTGGCTGTTTGCTGCACTGATGAGTCTTTATCTTGCTGTTGAGCTGAAGGCAAAAATTCATCATCTAAGTTATTTCTTCATGGATATTTTGAGACAAAATGCTGACCAGGACTTTCAACAATGCTTTTTTTGGGTATAATTAGAAACACTTCTGACTATTAATATTAACTCTGAGTTCTCAAACTGTTCTGTATCTTGGGGATAACATTTGAAGAATAATCTTTAACAAATGTGTTGTTTTTTCTCCTTTACATAAAAGCTTTTCTCTTTTGGAAGAGACTTTGCTGCATGCACAACTAGGATAAAACAATAGTTGAAAAATTAAGGCAGTGAACTAAGAGGAGAAGAACGTTTATAAAAAGAAACAGCTAAAGGGGATGCTTTCAGAGACTGGGAGCTTAGAGACAATACATGTGATTTATTTTGTCAATGTCAGGGCAGAGAGTTATCACTTGAACGTGTTCAGGATGTGATCACTGGTGGAACATCCTTCTCCTGCCGTGTTGCTTCTGTTAATGGCTTTAAAACTTGTAAATTTCCAAGGCATGATCTATCAAAACCATTCCTGCATTTTCTGAAGTATGTAGAGTGCCTCTATGAGCCAAATTCATAAAGAATCTAAACAGTCTATGATAGCTTGACACTTTTTATTACTGTTTTCCCTTGGTGAAAGAGGGATTGCAGAAGTTGAAGTATTTCTCAAAGGAATATTTGTGTCAGATGTTGTACTCACTAAAGTGGAAGGAAGTACTGCGTTGCATGTTCTCACAAAATAAAAGAGCTATAATGTTACCCTAACAGGGCCAGCAGCTCTCCTGAAATGAGGAACACATCCTGCTATATATCTAGCTTGAATTTAAAGCACCCCAAAAATGACTTTCTGTCTTTTATTTCCACCCAATGTGTCCTCAATAGAGGTTTGCTCATGCCAGAGATGCGTGGCTGTCAGTAAAAAAGCCTCTTGAAGAAACCTTTGGTCAGCGTGGCAGTAGTGCTCTTCATGCTGTCCTGTCCAACAAAACTCATTGTTTTTGGCCTGGGTCTTGTTGCCAGGTCTCTAGCCTGGGATCTTATCTTGGTCTTAAAGTGCTGAATACTTCTAAAATTTTATTTGAGCCTTCATCTTCCCTTCCCAGAGATTTTCATGGATCCAAAGATGTAATTAATTCTATAGAGCAGTAATGAAGATCGCCAGTGTCAGCCAAGACCATGTGGGTTGTAAAGATTTCCTGGATGCTACGTGTTCCAGTTATAAAGTGGAACTCAATATGGCAAACTAATATTTAGCTTTCAGACAGAGAAATCAGCAGTAAGTTCTTTTCTACAGGCAACTAAGTGAATGCCACTTAAATACAGAATCAGGTCATTTACACTACAAACTTCCTATTTGCCCACTTTTCCTTTCCTGGGTTTCTAAGAGGTACTTGAGGGAGAATGGAGTACAATCAGCATTCCATTCATGCTGCTCTAGTGTGTTTTGAGAGAACTTTGTTCTCTCTGTGAAGGGTAAGTGCAGTTACGTTAAGACCAAAAACTGGATTTAATTCCCCTTTGATCTAAGCTGTGATTGACAAGGCAAGTGTTTTGCAGAAAATTATGATATAAAGACTTTTAAAATAGACACAGTGAAAATTCTTTTTCTGAGCTGAATCAGTATTTCTCTTTCATGTTCCTTCACTGAAATCCAAAATTTGTCTGTTGACCCCTCTGAGACAGTACACTTCAAGGCACAACCTCTTACCTCTCAGGAGAGAACTGATGAAGTGCTGTGCTGTTAGGAGATCATTGCTGCATGCCCTATTAAAGGCAAGCTACATAAAACCTTAATATAAGCTACTTCCTACTTCCCTTGAAGATTTACTGGTGAATTGCATGGTTCCAGATAATATCTAAGTTGCTTTAAGAGCAGTAAGAACTGGATGCAAATCTTCTAATGAAACCATCTCCTCAACTTGAATCACAGGCTGGAAATGATCACATTTCAGCCCGACACGCCTAACACTGGCAACATGATTTCACCAAACGTTTGCCAATGCTGATTGGGATGACTTTTGGCTGCTCTGTGGCCTATCTGTCATAATCAGCTTCTTGAAAAGTATTTGTCTGTATGTATATATTTAAAAAAAAAAACCAACCAACAACTTGCACAGCTGTTCATCACGCTGAATTAGACTCTCCCCTTGTTTTTCCTCCTCTTGGTGTGGAAGTTTACGTAAGGCTGGAAGCAGCTGAAATGTGGAAAGATGACTGTTTATTCAGCCTCACTTGTCAAGTTACCAAGGTTAAACATATTGGAGAAAAAAAATTAAAAACTGAGAAGCTGCTTTAATGAGACTTTTAAAGATTATAGATTCTCTTTCTTTCCATTAGCTTAAGGAGGTTTACATTTAAAGTAATGCAGGGACTTTGCTGAATAAGTAGTTCTTAATATTAAAAGGCAGTTAAGAACCTGAATCTTTCTTAAGGCACATGAGGCTAAAATTAACTTTGGAGATTCGCAGCTCATTTTCAATCTGACATGCATTAGATAACTCCCCTTGAGTTTAATTTCCAAAGTAAATTTCAATAATGAATAACTAGCTGCTTTGGCATTCCAAGGGTGGAATGTGTGCAAATGGAAAATAAGGGACAATTTAAAAACAAAACCAAAAACAAACAAACAAACAAAGAAACCCCACCACATTGAATTGAATCATTGGCCACAGGTGGGTTTTTTAGGTTCTGGAAACTCTGTGGGAAATGGCTCTTTAGGCCATTTAGAAACTGTCCTATTTGCACAGCCACACATTACTTAGTTTCAGCAATAAGTCTGAACAGTAACGTGGCAGACACAGCATGTGTGCGCTAAACCTGTCCTGTTACGCTTGTTTAATGTAGATTTTAAGAGAACTTGAGGTTTTGTGAAAAGTTAAGACTTTTTTTCAAAGCTGCTTGTGACAGGAGACAGACTTTCAAAGGTATTTTGCAGTCTCTGCAATACCTAAAATAATGTTTCGACTTTGTGGCTGTTCCTGGTGTTTGTTGGCTTCCACTGGGGCAGAACAGTGGAAAGAAGTCTGTGAGTAAACTAGTCCTCGATGCCAGCAGCTTGCAGGTGTGGAAATAACACTTTTAATTTTTTAGTTGAAAATAAAAATTGCAATTCATCTTGTACTGCCTTGAGGCTGAAAACTGCTTCCTTCCAAACTTCATGTTCTCAGAAAAAATGCCAGCCACTTGGGCTCATGTTTTTCCTTTCTTCTGAGAGAATATCTAAAGCATGAATCTTTCTTAGTAAGTGTGATATGTGGTACCCTTTTGGTGACATTGTAGTTCTAATGATTCATACTTGCTGCTTTTTGACAAGAGGCTTTCTTTGATTTTATGGATCTGAAAAGAATAGTGTTTAAGGTAAATCTCCCTGTATTAAAGTATCCCTAAATTACAGGGAAGTAATAAGATTGGAGATGGCATAAATACACTTAAGTGACAGAGTAGATGAGAAAAACTTTATCTGCTTTTTTTTCAGATTGACAAAGTATAATCCCCTGATCTAGATGGTAATGAGTTTTCTGGTCAGGCAGTCCATCATCTTTTCATTTGAAAGGTTATTACTTTGAAATACCATTTAAAAGAAAATAACTGTATCAAGTGGTGCCACACCTGCCTATAAATCCCTATAGCTCTTATTCCTTCTTGTCTCATTTTCTCGGAAGAAAAATGCATTCTGCACCTCGTGTGTAGAGAAGCTGAAAGTCTGATGGCAAAAAGGAAGCCATTCTCCAAGAGCTTTTGAAAGCACAAAGTAGGCTTCAGTGTATAGAGATGTAATTTATTCCCTTGCTGCAATGCACCTTTTCAAGGATTTGTCTTGGATACTTAAAGCCTGGGGATGGGAGTGTCCACTCCAGACCTGCCCACAGCCTTTCCTTTCAGTTTTATGACTCCCAGACTCTCCACTCCTTTGCTTCCTGTCTGTTGAAAATTCAGGCTCATTTATTGTTGGCAGTGCATTGACAAAACTGCAGTGGAACAGTGCCTTGTATGGATTTTGTAATATTAAGTGTCTGCAGTTCAGCTGGTGTTCTGTGTCACTGTTGCTGGTCTCTTGTGCTAGCACACCTTGTAAGGACAAACTGATTTCTGGCTACTGGTTTGAAATGGGCCATGGCTGGTCAACCAGTGTAAGAGTTAAGTTGAGCACTTAGGGGAAAAATACTGACTTAGCAGCCTGCTTACTGTGCAGTTTGTGTTGTTTCATGGCTTCCTTAGCTATTTCCATGGCTAGTTGTTTCCTGCTTTTTGTGGGCAAACACATGACCTGACTGTAGCTGACAGCTGCTGTTCTCTTCCTCACCAAATGCTTTTAGTCAGTTTTTTTTTTTTCAACAGGTCTTTGACACTTCAAGAGCTAAAACACCACTACTGTCAAGCTCTGCAAGGTGTCAAAAGAAGAAAAATATGTATCAAAACACTTGTTTTGTTCTGAAAGCACTCCCAAGCTTTTTAGCCTTTGCAGGTGCACCTTTAGGTGTTTTTAGCTTGCTGGTGTGAAGTGCTGCTGTAGGATCTGTTAATCAGCCAAAAGATGTTGCCTTTGAGTTTAAAAAAAACCCCACAAACTGGTGGGAAGCTGGCAGAAAGGAAGTGGTTAATGAATTCTGCAGAGTCCTAGACACCCATGGTACTACAGTTCTGGTCTGGAAAAGTGCTTGTGATGTAATGTGGTTAGCCATTAAGAAGCAGGTGTAAAAAGCCTTCAAAAGCCCGTGGGAAAGAGATATGGTGTGTTTATTTTTTTTTTATTGTTAGTTTTAAAAACGTGTGCAATGAGAAGCCAGGGGTTGCTTAGAGATCAGAGACGTCAGCTGCAGCTGCAGAATGAGGTGTTTCCGTGTGGTATGGCCAGTTACGGGCACCTCCAGCTTGAGCAATCCACCCTTCCTCTTCCTGTGGAGCTCTTGCTGCTGTCTTACAGCAGAAGGTTTGAGCTGCTGTGCTTTGAGGAGACAAGCATGCCATGAAAGATGGAGCAGAAGGAGAGCCTGAGGAGGAGGCAGCCCCCGGGGGCTTCCCTTAAATCAAATTCCGAGTCCAGATTTTGAACGCAGAATTGAGGGTGTTCACTGATTTTCATAACTGTGGAGATTTCACTTTGCACTCGGTTTGAATTCAGTGTTTCTAGAGGGAGGGGGGGTGGCAGTGCAATCTTAAACCTGTTGTGTTTTGCATGTAGACTGAATCTTCTGAGGATTTGTAAGGAAATCTGTTAATTAGCTCAGGTTAAAACTAATTACAGGTTAGTCTTAAATGGTCTATTTCTTTTCTCCCCAATGAATTTGCCTTCCAATTTTTGATGCAGTTTAAAATGACTGTGTATATATCCTAAATGAAGCACTAGGCTGTTAAGCTGAATTATTAACTCCTTTTATCTCATTTTTGTGATTTACTTAAGACAGGTCAGGTCAGCAGCTCAGGTAAAATGTCAGTGAAGGCCTATTATAGGTAATTTAATAATTTGGCTTTCTCACAGTCCATTCACAGGCAGCTGGTTTCAGCTGTTTGAGGTGAGAACCATGCCAGGAAGTGATGGTGTGCTGGAAGATAATGGTGGCAGCATGGTTGGAAGGACTGGCTGGCATCTTCTGGGCTGCACTGCAGCATGGGGCACCGCTGCCAGAGCAATGAGCCATCTAAATTTGAGATAGGTCTCAAGGTCTTAGCTTTCTCTCTGCATTGCTTTTGCTTGAGTGATGCTGATTTCAGCCCAGTCCACAGAGGTTTTCAGCTTGTGCTTCCTGGGCTCTTTCTTCTAAGGGCAGAGAAACGTAACCAAAGATGTGGTTTTGTTACAGCAAAGTTGGGCTAGAAGCTTGCTTTTGTTGCTTTCTTGCAAAGACATATTCATCACTGAGTCAGTTTAGGGGGATAGGCTGGTCAGAAGCTGTCCTGGAGAAAAAGGAGAACGAATACCTCATCAGTCAGATCTCTTCTCCAGCTTGATGAGGCTGCTGAGCCCCTGTGGGGCAGGTGCTTGTGGTCTCCTGCACTGCTAGTGAGCAGATGGCAGCTGGCCCCAGAAAGAGCCAGCAAGTCAGCAGGGCCTTTGTCAGCACATGTTGCACTGCAGGAGCCCTCCATTCCGTGGGGAAATCAGGCATCTGCAGTCTGAAAAATGCTGAAGCCCACTGCTGGAACAGTTAAATGAAGGTGTCATTAGAAACTCGATTCAGCAGTCTTCAGGCATGGTGGTATTGAGCAGAGCAGAGTATTTGCAAATTGTGCTTAATGGCATGGATCCTGGCTTTGTGAGATGCTTTGGCATAAAGGGGAGCCTCTTCTTACCTTTAAAAAATTCAAATTAAAGCAAAATGGCATTTTGTGTGATCTCATGAGGTAGCACAAGAGCTGACTGGTTGGATTCCTTCCTTTTTGTTCATGTATGAAACTGCAAATTTGAACATTTTTCTGCCTTGGATTCCTCTTGGGTTTCACTTTACAATAGTTAGGTTTGGGGACTATACATCAGTAAACTTGAAAATACAAATATCACAGGGCTGTTGGAAGCTGACAGATTTAACTCTGGTGACAGCAGAGGGATCGTGGGAGGGAGCAGAGAGAACCTACCCTTTTGTATTAAAAAATCAATTTTTATTTAAACTGTTTTAATTCTTAATTATATACACTTGGGTTCTCTCAGATTGATGAAGTTAGTAGATAGCTGAATCTGAAGGGTTGTGTCTGTTTGGGGTGACTTGTTGGATAATTACAACTCTTCATTCTGGTGTTATTTATATTTATTAACAGTGGAGCATAGATGCTTTTGGAATGTAAGCAAATCAATCTGTGTAACAGCTGAAATCTACATTCCAAACCTCTTAATGTCTCAGCCTTGCTGTGACTGATAGCTTTCTGCCTTGCCTACTGCTGCTGGACCATTATATCATATTGCTTTGGTAATAATAGATCTCATTTTGTGAAAATGAATATTTCCCTGGCTACGGTCAGGATGGAGATGTCATTTATATTTGTTTGTGCCACAGCAGAAGGGGAGCAGTTAGTTTCCTGATGAGAGCACTTCCTCTCTCTCTTGAGTGCGTTGTGCCTCTTCATTTAGTGTAAAATGTGAATGCCACAGACATTGAGTCCAGTTCAGGAACATCAGTCAGCAGAACCCTTTCCAGAGGACATTTTTCTGGCTATTTCGTGCAGTGTGTAAATTATACTACTTAATTTGCAAAACTCTCTCTTTGCTCTGCAATTCATTGCCCTGTGGATAAATTCTTCATTACTGAATTCATGGTGCTCTGAAATTACTTCTTTCTCTTGAAGTGTTTCATGGTCTGCATGGTGCAGCCACTGATGTTGTAATGAACAGAATTTAAAGCAATTTCACTTGAACTTGTTTGTTCTGACTAAACTGATTCTGGGTTTTGTTTGCCTTTCTTTGCTGTAAAGGAAAGGAAAGAACAAAGAACTGATTGTCTATAATCTTTTATTCTAATTGCTTTTTAGGAAAGAACCAAAGGAGTCTGGACTGTTCTGTTTGGTTTTGTTTGTTTGTTTGTTTGTTTTTTAACTGGCTTATACAATCTTTAAGGCTGGAAAAGACCTTTAAGAGCAAGTCCAACCATATTTTATTGGGGAGCAGATTCAGGAGTGCAGAAGCTCTATGACCTTAGCATGCTAGAGATACATCTGGCAGTGGTATTATCTGGTTATTGATATCCTAATGATGTGTTTGGATGTGAGGACAAAGATTGTCTTCTGCCTCTTAATGAGAACCACAGTACTGACCTGCACCATAAGGCCAATCCTAGCTAGCGTGCTATGTATTGTCAGTGGCCAAGGGCAGTATCTGCCTCTAGGGAAGAGGATAAGAATGAGATAAACGTATGGTAACGCTTTCTTGGATGCTCTTTCATCCTACAGTGACATGTCTTGACAGCCCTTCTGCTCCATAATGTGCCTGTTGTCTGTGATAGCACTGCATGTGCTTGCTTCCTTGTGCCTGCCCAGCTTCTCTTGGAGCCCAGTGAACTCCAGCAGGAGTATATGCTTCCTGACATGCTCTGTCAAGAGATGTATCACTTTATCTAGGGCCTGGCTCCTTCTTGCTCCGCTTCACATCACCTGCTCCTTGTCTTGGAAGGAGCACTAAGACCCTACTCCCATTCCTTGTGCTGCTTGCCCTGTTAGAGCTGTAACATAGCTCCCTTGGTTCTTAAATTATGCTTTTTCATGGTGATGAGTCTCAATCTGTTTAATGGATTATGATTCCATCTGAGAAACCACTGTTGTTCTGGACTGCTGATCTTCTACCATCAATTTCTAACCTTTTTGAGGATCTCCTGGTACATCAGCCATGATTTTTTTTTTTCACATGTTACATTTCACTTCCTAACTTAAAAGGTAAATTGTCTGTAGCCTTCAGACCCTATTGTGCTGTGTTTTGATGGCATTCCTTGACTTTAGTGAATGGTGAAGATTTAATTGAGGTGCTTAAAGCATTTAAATTGGTTTGCTTAATAGAATATAGCTGCTTTCTGCCTGGAAGTTGATATTTTGGTGGTTCAAAAGCCAGAGACCTTTACAGTTGAGCAATGCTACTTAGCTGGAATAATGCCCTTTTAGCAAAGCTTTCTTTGCTGCACTAATTATACTCTTGGTAGAGTGAAATCACTCTTGCAGTGCTTAGAGGCCAAGTTGCCTCTAGGCCAAATGGAAGCCTGGTGGGTGCAGTCTGTGGCAATGAAGTCAAACCAGTTTCACTGAACCTTCATGGAGGGAGTTGATCTGGATGGAGATGAGGAGACTTTCTTTGTAGTAGTACAAGTCTTTAACCTTTCAGACAATGCTTTAATGAGGATTTCTGAGCCTGCACTGTAGCAATGCTGTAGTCATCTTTTTCTCCTCCACTTATAAATTAGATATTTTTTCCCTACGCAGTAATAATTTTATTTAAAACACCCTAACATATTCCAGATGTTAACCACATTTTAACAGACCTGCTTATTGCAAGTGTCTGTGATTCTGAGACCAAAAAAAGTGACAAACACCAATTGTAGGACTTGTAAAAATGAGACTTAAGCGTGGCACACTAGAGCAGTAAGTAATATTTGACTGTTCCAAAAATAGCTCCTCATTGGACACAGCAGGGTTGCAGCTGAATTTTAAAGTAAAACTACAGAGGAACCAGACATACAATTTTCTTAACTGGAAAAAGGAATGGGGAAGCTGAGTACCAAATTCTGCTTTCAGTGTGACAGTCTCTCTGTGCCTTTGAGATGCCTGTTAGCAATGCAGAACATGCTTGTCGTTGCGCAGCTGCTGTAAGCCAAGTAATGGTTGTTTACAAGCAGTGCTAAGACAAGCTTAATGGTTTACAGTCATTTTTGATATGTGTATCTCAAACTTCAAAGAAAGATACGTTTCTGCATTGTGTAAGGGTTTCTGTACTGCCATTGTTGCAGAGAAATAGGAAGTGCTTGAGAACAGCTCACATTCCCCAGTAATCACATGGCAGTTTCTAAGCATTTAAGCTTTCCTTGGCCTGTTACCAGCCTTTACAGAGATGCTCTTTGGAGGTCAGCCTCTTCTCCATAGTACTTTAACCTTGAGGCAAAGCAGTCATGTCCGGTGCAGTTGGGGTCAGAAGCCAAATTTTTTATCCTAGGAACTACTGAATTTGACTCTAATTGCAGGGCACGTTCTGTCAAACAGTGTTGATGCTCAGTGCTACATGGCTTCTGGGCCAGAACTGATTTCCATCTGTCTGCTTGGAACACAGGCAGACCAAAGGCTTGTTTGCTCTGTAGAACAGTTAATATGAACAAGTTAAACTGAGATTGCAAGGCAGTCTGATACTGCTGGCTGCCCCCACTAAGTCAGCCACTAAGTTCTTTATGTAATGAAGAGCAACTTAGAGCAGCAGGCCCATAAAGTTCCTTGATGTTCCATCTTCAGCCCAGACCACAGCAATGCCAGCTGCTTTTTTTCCTAACCAGCAATTTGATACTGGTTTTTCAGTCACAAGCCAGCTTAACCTGAGTGGTTAGGCTTTCCCAGCTTGCTCCAAAGGAAGGGAAGATTAAAATAGTGTTTTTTGCATTCAGCATGTTTGGGTTTTCTGTCCTTACTATTTTTTTTTCCCTTGAGGAAGGAGTGGTACTTGCCCAACTTCTCTATTCTAGCTTCTCCTTTAAGATTCATGTGTCACCAGTGTGCAGAGACTGCATTTGGAGTTAGCCTTGCTCACTCTTCAGTAGAGTGGCACTGTGCCTCTTTTGGCTCTCTGGACTTCTTGAAGGGAGCAAGAGAATTAATGATCCTCTTGTGAGCATCTGGGAGCCCAGAAGGTGTAACTCCTAACTTCCTCCACTGGCTATCCACTTTCTCCTCAAATCCCACCCTCATTCAGTTGTCCTCTGAAGATGGATGTTCAGCCTCCCCTACAAGAATCAAGTATTACACAGTCCCAGCTGTGCAGATTTATTTAAGCAAACCACAAATTGCTTATATCTGTTTTAAAGAAACCACTGTTCCAATTAAAGTAGTGTTGAGGCATGCCTGTGGTTATTGGAGATCATCTTTTACAAATACAAGATAGAATGTTAGCCCTCGTCTTCAGGTCAAATTCTTCAGCCCCAAACTGGTCTGCCTGCTGAATTGGTATTCCTTTTACCACCCAAAGTTTGAATACAGTTGTATTAAATCATTGAAGAGCTTACTTTTAATCTGGGAGAAGATTGAATCTCTGCATGTAGGAAAATGATTCTTAGGTGGTTAAGAGCCAGCCCCCTTCCAGTGCCATTACACACAGCTGTGTGCAACTATCAGCCACTGTAATTTTGCTCCTAAAGCTTCTCTATGTGACATTTCTGAAACCAAAATGTCCAGCTATTGAACAGTATCCATGCAGGAAGGGTTCTCTGAGAGGGAGAAGGTAGTGATCTGTACAGAAAGGGCCTACATGGATGTCTTGCCTGGTCACTTCCCTTCTGAGATTAGAGGTTTCTGTGTCTGGCCAATTCTTGTGCTGCAGGAGAGCAGAGCCCTCTGCTTGGCCTGGTGAGATGGTACCACAGTTGTGTAAATCAGCAGTGAATTACCAGTAAAATTCCACTTCACTGGCAGATTGCTTCATAGCCTGTTCTCAATCTCCTGTTTTATTTATATGGTCTAAATTATTTTAATGAAATATTAAAATATTAGAGTAACTTTGTTCATGCTTGAAGACACTGGACATGAAGCTGAGATTTTCAAGCTCTGTAGCCTACATGTTTGTGCTCCAGTACAGAGGATTTTGCCTCAGACCTTTTTTCCTGTTGCCCAGTAACTCCTTGCTTCTGCTTTTTGCCTTTTTTTCCCCTACCTTGGTTTTGTTTTTTGGGCAAATACACTGTGCTTTTTTTGGTATAACTCAAATCTGTCAAGAATGCTTTGTGTGAATATATTATCAAGTCTTTCCTTGGATAAGCTTAGAGTTTGACTGATCCTCAGTGGTAGGTGCAGGTGCTATCTAAATGGAGCATCCTTTCAGTAAGCTGCCTGAGAAATCCTTCTGATTTCTGATTTTCATGCTAGTAGGAAGAGGAGCTTTTTCTTGGTTGACATGCACTGCACAAAGAATGCAAACTGAAACTCTGAAATGTGTGTGAACTATTTAAATGATTACAAGGAAAAGGGATTTATTTTTTTTTTCCTTAAATCATGACTGTCTTCTGGAGGCTTGGTTTGATGTTTTCTAGAACTTCTCATAGCAGTAGAAGGTAATTGGCTCTAAATCCTGTTAATGAAAGTGATATGCATAATCCTATCTAGTCAATGCACACTTAGCAGGAATTTTTCCAAACCATTCCCTGCCACAGCTACCTAGAGGTGCACTTGTTGCAAACAGTGTCCTGTGATTGACAGCTAAGATACCATCCAAAAGTACACCTGGTTTGGGGGGATGATGTTCTGTGCAGGGAGGATATTTTGATTTCTTGATGCTATCCCTGTAGGGTGGCCTCAAAGGAAAGAAATTTCAGCATGAGCAAGACCAAAGCTATTTTTAAGGTGGCCACTAAAGTTTTAGAAAGTGGTGGAGATGCTGTGATGGGATCTGATGAAGCTGATGCGTGAAGATCTGTCCAGTTTCAGTGGTTGGGTTTAGAACCAACCCGGATGACATTAATGAACAGTGAGCTTGCTAAGTTCTCAGGCAGCACTAGAGCATATTTGTGAGTGCCTTACACTTCACAGGGACTTGGAGCTGGTTCCCAGCTATTGGGGCTGTTTGAAATGAGAAGCTATGCATTTGGGCTATATTTGGAGTGTACGTAAAGCCAATAGTGATCAGCACTGTAACCATGGAAATGCTGCCTGCACTGAGGAGATGAACAGAAATGCCAGTGTTTGTGTGTTAGTGCAGTCACTTGAAAGTGCTCTCTAGCAGTGTTAACACATGAAAGGTTCTGTTGTCAGCAACCCCGGGGTGGTGTGTGATGTGTTGTGTAAGCAGCACTTTAGCTGCAAGCTATTGAGAGTACAGTTTCATTTATCATCCCTTTTCGGGGGTATTCCATTATTTCTGTGATTGGCAGTGTGTATAAACTATTGTTGTGCCTGAAATTGAACATGAAGCTGTTTCTTTTACACTGCAGAAGACTTCCAAGAGATTAAAGATGTGTGAAGTAGTCTGGGCTGTGTTTACAGAGCTGTGTGGAGGGAAGCATTGATTCCTGTTCTACATAAGCTTTATTCCTTGCCAAAATCCTTAGGGCCTTTATTCCCAAAGGTGCTTTTGCTTCCCCTGTGCATCCCATACATGTTTCAGCTGACTGGTGGCAAGTGCTATTTGGAGTAATGGTGATCCAGAAGCAAAATAAAAAACTATTTCTCTGATTTTATGGTCTCAACTAGTGACATGAACTAAAGCACAAGCAGAGCAGCTGTGCATTTTCCTGACTTCAGAGAGACTTTTAATTTATTGAATCAAAGCTTTTCAGACAGCATTCCCAAGCAGCTATTGAATTTGAGTTTAGTCTGTATGCTGGGCTGCCTTGTAATGCTTGTGGGCAGTCTCCTCACTGCTTTCAGACTCTTTCTGCTTCAGGAGTTTGCAGAATGGATGTGAAAGTCAGAAGCTTTCTCACTGTTTCCAGGATTTGAACAGCAAATCACTCTGCTTTGCTTGAGGCAGGCCTGTTAACCTGCTTGGTAGAACAAGTAGGTATTGTTTATTCTGTGGTCAGGTCCATGAAATGACTCCCAACAGGTTTTCATCAGTTCTCTTTATGTCATCTAGGAGTAGAGTATATTTGAAGTGTGCAAGAAACATAAATGGATACTTAACTTCAAAGTACCCTGAGCTTCTAATGCAGCTAAATGTAAAAATGGACTGAAGAGTCTTGATCTCTTCTTCAGACAAAGTATTGAAGCCTAAGGCTTTATATAATTAAGCTAAGGGGTAAATTTAAATGTATTTGAATAAATCTGTCTCTTCATCCTCCTCTCCTCTTTCTGTGTGGAGGTTTGCAAGGTAGAAGTGGGTCATTCACAGCAGTGTAGGGTCTGAAATCCTTTTCAATGATGCTTGATTAAATCAAGAGAACCCTTTTAAACAAGTATGAGCAGGAGGAGTAGGGATTATGTTCTTCTCTGCACCTAATAAAAACTTTTCTTCCATGCAGAATTCTTGAGTGACAGAAGAGCTGCCAGTGGCAAGAATTTAATAGCTTTGGTGAAATAAATGTTTTCGTGTCCACCTCTTTCACTTCTCTCAACTCCTGGTTTCCTGGAAAGTTTCTCGGGAATTTCATTTCCATTCCACAAAGGAGAAGTGAGCTGAGAAAACTCAATGCATTGGCTTGTCTGGCTTTGAAATGCTTTTCAGAGACAAGGATACTGTAAAGAGCAAGTCCTTTTGGCACTTCATACTCTTAATAAGTTCAAGAGAAGTCCTGATGATGATAACGAAATGGCTTCTGTAGTGAGCTTTCATAGAATACCAGGTTGGAAGTGACTTTCAGTGTTTGTAGGGTTGTGTGGGCTGTAGAACATTGCTCACTTAACACCTGTGGGTGTCTGAAGCACAGGCAACACTTTGAGGTGTGTGCAGGATCCAGTAATGTCTATATGGTCATGACTGATTCAGTGTGTTAGCCTCTATTGGAGTAGTTGGGTCCTTGATCTTCTACACGTGAGAGACATGGAGCTGGGCTATAAATTAGAGCACCACTTCAGTGCAATATCATAAATAGGCATTATAAGAATTTTAATGTCATGCTGCAACAAGTTCTTAAACTACTGACAGTTTTTCTGCCTGAAAGCTCTGTTCACCACATTAGAGAGCGTCTGAGATGGCTTTTCAAGCTTGCTTCTCCTACTATCTGAGAAATTAATTAGCCTTCAGTTAGAATTAATGAACAGAATCTGTGCAGAGCAGATTCTTGTTAGTATTTGTCTCATAATTGGGATAATTATGTGCATTTGTGTGGTCTATAGTTAAAAAGCTAAAAAATACTGAGAACTTCCAAACCTGTAAAGCCATGCAATTCAAGGATTTGATGCATAATTATGTAGAACTTTAACAGCCCCCTTTATGAGAATTTTAGACCATCTCCATCATGATGAAACTTTAGAGCTGGGCAGTGTTCCTGCAAAGTAGAAGCAGTTGGGCCATTTTGGGGATGCTTGGCAATGCTTGGGTAGATTGCATGTGAGCCATGCAGGCACTGCTTGTTCCCAGTGCTGTAAGCTTGCACTCCTAATCCACTAATGGTTGTTTTATCAGAATCCAGAGTCAATAGCATTTGCTACACTTGTGTAGTAAACAAGAACTTTTTAGCCTCTAAAATGAAGCAGAATGCTTCTGTTACTGATACTGACTATTCCTATTGATTTTTTTTTTCCCTGTGTAACTTACAGAAGGGTTATTTTATGTTTGATATACTTAATAGTCATCATTAATACTTAAAGAGGCCAAATTTCATCTTGTGTACCAAGGAACAGGAGGCAAAGACAGAATATTCTGTTCCCGAGTCACTTGGGCCACAACAGGGTAAAATGGTTTGGGGTTCTAATGGAAGGAAGGTAGAGGAGGGACAAAATAAAGTGAGATCAAAATGCTGTTGCAAAAGGTAGTCAAGTGTGCTGAATTGAAAAGAGAGGAGTTGTGCAGATTTTTGCCTTTAGTTTAGGGTAAGGGGCTGCTCACACAGATGTCAGTTGGTTCTCATTCAAAGGGATTCACCGGAATCCATCCCACCACACAGTGCAGCTGTCCCCTCAGAGCCATCTGCAGGGCTGTCAGATTGAATGTTCTGCCAGTTCTTCTCTGCTGTTCACACCCTTCTCAAGTACAGCTCAGTTTGTAAAGGCTGGATTTTCCTCTCTCCAGTGAAATCTTGCTCTTCATAGAGCGGAAGAGCTTTTCCTGCTCCAGAATTAACACATTCAGATGTGGGGCGTTTAGTTTCTTTGACAAAACAAGGTGGAATACAGGAGCCTTCCTTTTAATTGATGTTTCCTGCCTGCTTATTTGTCTTGACTCTTTCAAATCGTTGAAGTAGCTCTCATTCAGGTGAAAGATTGATGTTTAATTCAGACAAGAGGCTTCCACACAAGGTATTTCCTGGTGTACTTTCCCATTGCCTAAATCCACTTTAGTGATAAGTTGTTATGCAAATATTTTATTTGTTGATCTTGCTGTGGTAGCCAGCAGGTTAACCATTGGGGAATCTAGCTGCAAAAGCTTTGGAGGAGGATGTTTTGTTCTAGTTCTGATTTGATCCTTTTAAAGACTTTTCAAAAGTAGAAATTGCAATTGGAGTTTTAAGCTCCCTTCTTTTTTCCCCCTTTTGAAATAAGTCAATGTTCTCTACAGTGCTGAGAAGCAGTAGGGAAGGTTTCTGGTGTCTAGTACCTGCTTTTACAAATGCCAGTTGTGCGTTTGGTTATCATCTCACTGCTTTGAAAAGCTGACTAGTTGTATCTCGATGGCATAGAGTGGGCCAGACAAGTCAAAAATAAGTTTGGTTAAACTACCTCATATTTGTCAAGGACCAGAAATGTGCATAAGGAGCACCTTTGTGTTTCAGATGATCTACAGCTATTTATTCATGGGTCTGAGTCTGCCTCAAGCTGGGTGGGTTGTCTGCAGTCCCCATAAGCCTCATTTATATGTAATTAAAGCCTTCTTGGTCTTTTCCAGAGAGAGTGAGTTCTTGGTACTGAGTCACTGCCAAGCAGCCTTTGTTTCCCAGCAATAAGAGAATAACTTTTCTCTTCCTAAATGAGAATGTTTAAATGAAGTGAAAACATGGTGGAGAAGAAACCACTTAAGCCTCCTTGGAACAAGGGCTGCTGTGGAGATCTGTGCTGATGGGGGAAGTTAGCTGCAAAAAGCAAAGCTAACTGTGTGTGCATGGCAGCAGGGGTCTGCCTTCTAGCAGTGAGGTCATGCTGTAGACGACTGCTTGTCCTTCCACTACTGGCTTCCCAGAGATGTTCCTTTCCAAAGAGCTGACTACCTGATGCTTTTCCTTTCCCAAGCTGCAGCCCTGCTGATGTTCCCTTTCCTGTGCTACCTTACCAGAAAACTAATTCTAGAGCTTTTTGAGGTATATCCGCTCTAACCATCTGCCTTCTTCCACCCACACACCCCTGAGCTGATTACTAACATGTGAACTAACATCCCTGAGACAGAGTGGCACTGAGATGCACACTTCTTTGTAGAAGGATTTTTAAATGCATATCTGTGTTCTAAAGAGACTGGTGAAGAGCTATGAACAGCAGCATATGGGAGGTGAGAAGTTAATCCAGAATAGTTTCATTCCAAATGCAGCTGCCAAGAATTTGAAACCTCTTGGTTGACCTCTCATGAGTCAATGTTTTTCCTATTGATCTACAGTGCTCTAATGCAGGGGGAAGCAGGGGACAGAGGGATACACAGCTGCTGGAATGCAGCCTGCCAGGCTAGGGCAGCATCCTGCTTGAGTGAGTCTTCTTGTTTCTTGTGTGTTTATGGAAAAATGCAGAAATTCCACATAGTGGAAGTGGAAAGGAGAGCACGGAGAGCGTTAGCAGTGCCTGCAGATTAGTTCCCAAACATGGTCAGGTGTTGCAGGCAGAAAATAAACTCTGTGTGTGCGCACACAAAGTGCAGCACGCTAGATTTGATTGCCAGGGTGAATCTCTTCATGTGTTCTCTTGAGGTGACCTTTGAGGATGTTGTGCTACTCTTGGAAGGTTACTGTTCTAGAAATTTGGAACAGAAAACATCAAACACCACCCCAAACAGCTGAACAAGTTAAGCTATTAAGAACGAACTCGATATGCTTTGTTTTCAGAATAATGGCAAATTCCTACTTGTTTCACCAGCTTAGAACTTCTCTTTGGAGGATTCAGCTACTGTAAGAATAAACATCACAGTGTAAGATTGTTTGCAAGTCTTGTTACATCTTTTTTTTTTCTTCTTTTAAGTATAGAAATTATTTTTGAGTCATCTAATGGAAATACTTCACAGTCTTTAGCCTTTAAGGCAGGAGACTGGGAATATATTAATCTGGTCAGAGAAGCTGAGTAAATATTTGCATAAATGACAGACTTTCCCCACTGAGGACTGAGCACTTGCCTATTACTTTGTTAGCCCTAGGCATGATTTGAAAAGCAGAAAAGCCAGAAGAGAGTCCTTAGTCCTTCTGAAAATTGGGTTGGGGTCATACCTAAATAGTGTTCTAAAGGTGGTGTTTTGAAAAGATCCTCTTCCTGCTGATATTAGAATCCCCAAAATCCCAGGGCAGCAGTGACAGCAAGTCTAATTCCCTTGGGTATAAAATATGACTGCAGTGGATTTAAAATAACCTCACTTCTGAATTGCTTTCATGTCTTTAGACATAGCTGAAATAGTAGCAAAGATAAAAGTGAAATAAATCCTGTTATTTTGACTCTCCTCTGAACATGAGTTGCTAGGGGAAGCAGTTGGAAAAGAAGCTTTAATACGGTGCTATTTTGGATGAAATTATGCTTGTCAGTGCTCTTACTGTTAACATGCATTAAGACAGTTAAGGGCTTATATAATGAGTCTGTTAAATTTGAAGCTCAAGCTGCTTCACCATGCTGTGGTTTTTTTTTTTCTTTGATGCACAATGCCAGCTTCTAATGCGTCGCAGTACACAAATGTTCCAGAGGCTGGTGGGGAATTGTCAAAGTACATTATTAGGGAACAACAGAATTGCAGGCTTAAAATATTTTTTTTTTCTGAAAGCTCTGCTCACAGATGTCTCTTAGCCAAAGAGGCATTGTGACTTCTCCTGTCAAGCCCAGCACCAACTGTGGAGGCTTTGAGGATGAGCACGCCTGCACTTTCTACTTCTGTTACAGAGCAGAGTCTCCACACACTGTGTTTTATAAATGTGACAGAAGGAAATGGCAAAATTAAGTAACAGCCTTGCAGCATCCTTGTGTTCAGCTGTGGAGCCCCCAGCCTAAGATAGTCGTGGACCTGTTGGAGTGGGTTCAGAGCAGGCCACAAAGATGACAAGGAAACTGGACCCCTCTGCTGTGAGGCAAGCTGAGAGAGTTGGGGTTCAGTTTGGAGAAGACTCCTGGGAGACTCTTCTTGTGGCCTTTCAGTACTTAAAGGGGGCTACAGGAAAGATGGGGAGGGACTTTTCATTAGGGAGTGTAGTGATAGGATGAGGGATAATGGCTTTAGACTATAAGAAGGGAGATTTAAATTGGATATAAGGAAGAAATTCTTCACTGTGAGGGTGGCAAGAAACTGGCCCAGGTTGCCCAAAGAGGTTGGGGATGCCCCATCCCTGGAAGTCTTCAAGGTCAGGTTGGGCAATGTTTTGAGCCACCTGATCTAGTGGAAGGTGTCACTGCCTGTACAGGGCCTTTGGAACTAGTTGCTATTTAAGATCCCTTCCAACCCAAACCTTCCTAGATGCATTTAGTCCTACAGCAACAGCATTCCATTGTGGCAGTGAATCTATTAGGATTGCTTTGCTTTTGAGGGACTAATTGCCCTCTGTGATTGTATCTACATAGTGCACCTGAAGTCCTGAGAGAAAGGTGTGTAGTATCTAATGACCTGATTTGTAAAGAGAGCTCTCTAATACAGGAAAAAAATGTGTGGCATCTTGTATTTATCAGAGCACTAAAGGAATGTTGGATAATGCAGTCAGTTATTTCCTGTCTCCAAAACTGGGCTTGAGACACAATTCCTGGTCCAGAACACATTCATAACACAGAAAATGCCATTCAATTCTATTATTAGGAAAGAAGCAACAGCATTTGATCTTTCTTTTATCTCCTCATGCTCTTTTTATAGCTCTAGTCTTGGTGATGCATGTGCTGCTTCGACTCATGTGTCTCTTACTGTGCTGTATGGCAAAATACAGGTTTTCTTCTTGTCCTGTGTTGGTCCAGGGTGAAGCCAGATCTCTGTGTCCCATTTGAGCAGCTTTTTTCTTGTCTACTCTGCAGTGTGAAGGAGAACTGTTTGCCACATGTGGCAGAGACATCTGTGCTTAAATCAGATGGAATATTTTGATGTGGCTATGGTTTACTATAATCACTTTTTCTCCAGACAAGGCGGTGCTGAGAAATGGTGCACTACAAGAACATATTGGCAATGGTACATGAAGAAATAAAACCAGCCTAATTTAAGAGCCCAATAAAATTGCCTGTGAACGGTTTTCAATACTCTCTGTGCCTGTTCTTTAGGGAGAAAGAATCCTGTGTCGCTGTTAATCACTTTGAAGCCTTCAAGTACTTTGTTGCTGCAAGCACGGAGCTTGCCAACGTTTGGCAGATAATTATTTTGTTCTCTTCCAAGATGAACACATTCAATTCAGCCTTCCCATTCAGAACAAATTCTTCTCGGGCGTTTTTATGCTCACAGTTCAATAAACACTTAGGAACAGGTAATGTTGTGATTTGCAAGTATTCACAGGGTAAATGGGAAGCATTTTTGAGGACTAAGATGAGAAATGCAGCAGTATGTGCAATGAAGAGTTGCAAAGAGGCATAGAGGAGGCTGCTCAGATGGGGAAAATTTGTTATGACCTAGAAGTACAAATACTTTGAAAATAGTGAGAAAAACGTTTAAATCATTTTCTTCTCTCCTGTCTGTAACATAAGTTCCTCAAATAAAAGAGAAATAAGTATTAAATGAAGCAATCTGAAGAGCAGGAGAGCTTTGCAATTCTGCTTCTTCTGGAAATCTTTTCTGGCTGAGGACAATGTTTAACTACTGTCAATATAATTAAAATAGGGATTAATTCAGGAAGAATGGTGAGATTTGTTTAAGGAAAGGGCTGAGATATTCTTGAATAACAATAAAATGTGCAGAGCTTCACAAGAGAAAGAAGGGACTCCTCAGACCCTATGAATAGGACCCATCCTCCTTTCTTCTGGGCTCTGAGGTTTTTTTCCCCACTGCTCACTATTGTGTTATGACACTAAAGCTCTGTCACTTCTGTTGCACACGTCTCTGAACCCAGAAATTATTTCTGTTCTTCATTTAAACAAAACCAGCTGTGCACAGATGCAAAGCCTGAAAGAAGGAGCATGTGTGCTTTCTCACTGCTTGTATTTCTAGGGGGTTATAGAGGAGCTTTATGAACTTGGAACAATGGGGCTGCTAAGTGGTTTAAAAACCTGCATGAGGGGAAATTCTGCTGCTGTTTTTAGTGCATTGCACCACTGACATAGTAACATTGAACATAGTAACACTATGTTCAAACTGTGTTTCAACCCTGGTAACAAACTATTTTAGTTCTTCTAAAGAGAGAATTTAAGAGACCTTTTCTCTTCCACAGCAACCATTGCATATTTTCTGCAGCTGCTGCTTATTTTCCTCCACACCCTCTCCTTGTGCCATTCCTGTGCTTCAACCCAGCTATATTCAGAGCACTTAAAACCATCTCAAAGGAGAGAGTGGATATTTTATCTCTTTTCAAGAATTGATTCATGTTGTGCTCTCAGATTTACTTATGTCACTGACATTTTCTTCTGCATTGAGACACCTTGCATATCCTTCCTTTTCACCAAAGCCACCTAGGTTCTGATCATAGCAGAACTGAAGGAATTCAGTGTCATAGATGCCAGGTTGAGAAGGATCCTCAAAAATCACCTGGTCCAACTTTTCTAGGTGATAGTGCATGTGGGAAGAAAGCTAAAGAATCAATTACTTTACTGCTACCCCATGAGACAAAAAAAGCCAAAGAGAAGTGGTGGTACAGTAGTGATGAGGAAAGAAAAGAAAGGGGAAATAACTAAGAGTTATGTTGCGTTTGGGGGTTGGACTAGACCTTTGGAGGTCCCTTCCAACCCAGACCGTTCTATGAGTCTATGATTCTCCAACCACAGTTGTTCTAAAACCAAAATGGGCAAAACTCCCATTTCCCTGTTACCTGTTTGACTGATCTTAATAAGACTGACTTAAAAGACTTACCAGCTTCTTAACTGACTGCCCTTCCCAGGTGTGTCTGATTTAATACCATCTTCTGTGTGCCAGGTCTTTAAGAGAGGAACTTATTTACATGACTATATCCTTTAAGCAGAACCAAAGCTATTTATTGCTAGCTCTGGCTTATTGCAAAAAAGATTTTATGTTTTGAGAGGTATGAAGTGGCCTCGTTGTAATGGGGAGCCTGCCTGGGTGTTGTTGGACAAAACTGTGAGGTGATAAACTGTGCAGTGAAGTTGTTACAGAGGCTGTGCACAGGGAGCTTGAGAGCTCCATTAGCTTGAGAAATAGGTTTTGAAATGGTTTTATTAGACCTTTGGGAGCTGTATGAAAACCCTCTAGAGAGCTTGGTGAAACACCAACAATTACCATGTGGGTTTTCTTAATCCAACACATGAATGTTTTGTCTTGTGGTATTTTAGAACTAGAGGGTCTTATTTTCCTGGGTTTGCTGACAAGCTGATTGGCATCGTATGGAATGAGCGATTTCCTTTGGGGAGGGAGGGGAGAAATGGGATATTTCATGTGTTTTAAAAGTTGGTTAACCTGGAAAGGGCCATATTAGTAACATATTAATAAATGGATTGTTTGGAATGCACTGTGACTGTTTTTCAGCTGTAAGGTGGACACCAGGAGGGCTCAGGCAAGGTCTGAGGGGCGTTGTGCTTCCAAATGCTGGTGATGTCAGCAAAGCAGCCTCACGCACACCCTCAGGACTTAATTGTGGTGCTAGTTTGTTCCTTCTCTTGCCATCTTTACAGGCATATGAAAGAAGGTTTCCTACATGCCCTCTGATCCCTATGTTTGTAGCCAGTGACACTGTAAATGAATACAAGAGTGAGGATGAATCTATCCACGTGATTGAGCGGCGCTGCAAGCTGGACATTGATGCACCACGGCTGTTGAAAAAGGTGATTAGGCTGAAGTGCCTCTTTTATACTTCTGGTATTCTTCCACATGAGCATTGTGCCTTAATGGAATCTATCTCACCTTCCTCAGATTGCAGGAGTGGATTATGTCTACTTTGTCCAGAAGAATTCATTGAACAGACGAGAAAGGACTTTGCATATAGAAGCCTACAATGAAACCTTCTCCAATAGAGTCATTATTAATGAACACTGCTCTTACACAGTGAGTAACAGGCTCTTGGTGGTGCCACAGATGGAACTAAATCAGGGCTTAGATTTCAGGACTCACAAGCAGAAGTTGTGTCGTTCTTGGCTTTTGTCTTGCAAGAAAAAATAACTAACACACCACCATGAGTGCTAATTGTTGGTAGTGTTGAATGTAACACACTTGCTTGAAGAACTGAAGAGAGCTTGGCACCCTCTTGCTTGAGCATGTTCTCAGAGAGCAGAACACAACATCATTTGCTGTTTGACAGTGCTGCTCAGGCAAATCTGTGGTCTGTAATAGCAGTGTGGGACTTGGTGATCCTGATGATACCCTGGCAGAACTGTTAAAAGTTCAGCATAGTTTATTTGCCTTCTGCTCAGCTCAGACAAATTTTTAAGTCAGCTGTGTTTTAACCTAATTCTTTCCATCACTCTTGGTCCTCACTGCAGACCTTTTCTCATGCAGAGGAGTCTGGTGCTGTACTTACTGCTGTGCTCATGATTTTTTCTGAATGACTTGGCTAATGCTCCTAAGTTCATACAGCATGTAAGTGTAGCGCTGGAACTTCAAATCAGTGTTAAAGGTCAAATCAAAGGTAGAAATATTTATTTGTCTGGGAGCATCCTTTTTTTCATGCAGTTTTTTGTTGTGTACAGACCATGGTTAAAAGGTTACTGGATGTCAAACCCACTCAACATTATAATTTGATTGGTTTATTATTGTTATTTCTGCAATTATTTCCAAGGCACATTTAAAATACTTTTTTCATCTGCATTTTTTTTTCTGTGAAAGCTCTGTTTAAGCAAGTGAAATGCTATGCAGAAAAGTCCATGTGGTAAGTTTGTACAAAACACAGAACTTCTTGCCCTTGCTCTACTTGATCAAGAAATTAGGAGGTAAATACAAACTAGGGTTTGAATTGAAGAATAAATTATTTTTAAAAGTTAATTCTTATTAAAGTTATTTTATAATTGAATTTATGAAAGGAACAGAAGGTTCTTAAATGTTATTACTATGATTTATACTTGTTTATGCTGTGCAAGCTGTTCTTGTACACCCCACTCCTTAATTCAAGAAGCAAATGAAGGGAAATGTTTGGATTTTGTTCCTGTAATTGTCTCCTTGTAAAGTGTTGATACTGTTCCCAGTCAATCTGAACATGTTTTGATGGGGAAAGGAACCTTAAGGCATCAGGACAGCTGCATGCCCAGAAATCCAGCTTTATGTAATGTTTCTGTAGTTACAAATTCAGAGCCCAGCCTGGAAATTCCTTCTACAAGTCTTCTTTAGCTGAAGAGAGGTTAGAAAACAGATTTCCCTCAGAGTATCATCAATCATGTCACAGAATCATTTAAGTTGGGAAAGATCTTTAAGATCTAGTCCAACTGTAAGCAGTAACATCTCTGTTTCAGGATTGTCTCTCAGCAAGCTAAGATAATGAGCTAAGAAGAAAGATGGAAGTGCTCTAAGCTTATTCAGCTGTCAACAGAATGAGAAGCTTCCCCTTCTTTCTGTAGCATTATCATAGGACAACAAAGGAAAATGGTTTTCAGTCTCTAAAACCTGTTTGCAGTCTGTGCAAACATGTCTAGACTACAGTGCTTGGAAGTGCTCATGCTGTACTTGCTGCTGTTCTCAAGCTGGCTGGCCTCAGTCTTACCTAACCTGCAGCAGCACAAAGGTCACTGTGGAGTATTTTGACCTGTTGTGCAAATGCGCTACAGTCACAGCCCCTATCTAGCACAAGATAAGAGTTAATTGAACAGATTTGTTGGTCCTTTGGCTCTTGCCTGCTGCACTAGTATTTCTTTACCCTCTTCTTTCTTGTCTGTGCTAGCCCTGGGACTAAAGGAGGGCTCCTCAGCCTTTTCTTCTGTAGAGTTACCTTTTCTGAACCATGTTTGGCAAATGGAGCAAAAGGCTGCACGCTTTTGACTCTGTGAACTTGTAAAATGAGAAACAGTCATTACAAAACACTGTGAGGAAAAACTCCTAAATGGGTAACTAAGCTGTATGACCTCCTTTCAACTAACAGGTTCATCCTGACAATGAAGACTGGACCTGTTTTGAACAGTCAGCAAGTCTGGATATAAAATCTTTCTTTGGATTTGAAAGCACAGTGGAAAAGATTGCCATGAAGCAGTACACCAGCAATATCAAAAAGGTGAGCTTGCAGTCATGCAAGAGGTGCCTGGCTCCTTATTACCAACAGACAGTGTAGCTGCTGCTAAGTAACAGGCTGCTCTGCTCAAAGGCTGGGCTGTTTGCTCTTTAGCCTGGGGCAGCATTTGTTGTAGGTCTGCATTTTTAAGTGGAATCACTAGAGAGGTCTGATCACTTAATAGGTTTTCAGCCCTATCCTTTCTTGTGTCTAAATGAGTGGTTTTAGTAGCTAAAGTGAGTTTTCCTTTTTGAAGGGAAAAGAAATCATCGAATACTACCTGAAGCAGCTGGAGGAAGAAGGAATAACTTTTGTTCCTCGTTGGACTCCTCCTGTTGCCTGTAAACTGGAGAGCAGCACATCCCACCCGAGAAGACCAGTTTCACCTGCTATTAACATACCTGACTCTGCCACAAAGGAAGGCTTGACCAACAAGGAGATCCTCAACACCTCCAGCAGCCCCTCAGAGCCCACAGCAGGAACACCTGATGGTATGGGGGTCTGATGGAGGGCTGTGAGAATGAGCCCTTGCCCTAAACCATTACATTCCTTTTGGTGCCCGACTCTCAGGCGTGAAGCCGTTGTCTTAATTAAGACATTTGGACTTTGGCAGGAGAGTGCTGAGCTGAAGCACACAAAAAAATATGTTTCCCTTCATCTTAAGACATTTACATTCCAGAATATTAGGGGCTGGAAGGCACCTCAAAAGATCATCTAGTCCAACTCCCCTGCCAGAGCAGGATCGCTTATACCAGATCACACAGGGGTGCATCCAGGCAGGTTTTGAGTATCTCCAGAGAGGGAGACTCCACAGCCCTCCTGGGCAGCCTGTTCCAGTGTTCTGTCACCCTTACAGTGAAAAAATGGAACTTCTGTGCCTCAATCTCCGCCCATTGCCCCTTGCTCTGTCATTGGGCATCGCTGAGAAGAGCCTGGCTCCATCCTCTTGGCACTCGCCCTTTACCCAATACCTCTTGTGGTGGTATTATATAAACTCTCATATAAGCTTTCATGCATTTTTTGGTTTTGCATGCATGGTTTCTTTAATGATGCTTGCATTTGTCATCCTGATGAAATAGCTTAAGGTTACCCTGATACTGTATCTTCTACTTGCTGTTTGATTTGCTCTAAGTGGATTATTACACCAATTGTTTGGGTTAGTCCAGGTTTTTTTATACCCTAATGGCTGCATTTTAGTAAATGAAGAGCAGATGTGAGTGGTAAAACTCTACACTTTGCTGTTGATTAGGTTGCAAATGAATGGCCTACTTCTTGCCCTGAAATTTTGGGATGCATTTAGCTGTAGGAATAATGAGGAGGAAAGGGCTGAATCAGGTTTCTCTGGGCACTGTCTGCTATGACATCCTCCTCCCCCAGTTAATAAGGGAATTTGGGAAAATCTTGCACTGTGAGATTTAGATCAAAGCTTCTCTAAGTATTTCCAGAAGCAGCAAGTGGCTGTGGTGCTGTGGATTGACAAATCTGAATGTACTGGCAAAATGCTTTTGTGAGTATTTGGTTTTACTCCTTTCTTAGCTGCCGAAGGATGAATCCTCTTGCTTTACGATGAGGATGACTCTCTATGTTGCCTTGCTCATCTTTTCATTGATTCAAAGAAACTTTATTCGGTTCTGACAGCACAGAACACAGAGCAGCTGCTTCTCTGCTTCAGATATCAGCAGACAGGATCACTTGCTGCTTTGTCTAGGTCAGCTGAGGACCACTCTAATCACATGTCCATCTCCTTGTAGACAAGCTAGACGCAGACTACATCAAGCGGTATCTGGGTGACCTGACACCAATACAGGAGAGCTGCCTCATTCGACTGAGACAGTGGCTCCAGGAGACACACAAAGGCAAAGTAAGTTACTCTTGGTCTCTTGTGGCTCTCAGAATGTGTAATACACTAAGTGGACCTGATGGGACATCATGCCACACCTCCTGTGGCTAACTGTTCTTTTTACTGGCCCACCAGGATCAAAACTTAAGTCTATACAGTGGCAACAGATGAAGTTCATTGTGACTGTCCAGCTGACATGATCAGCAGAGGTGCTTAAGTGATCAGTGAAGAGCACAGGGGAATATCATTTGTATAAGTCTGCCTCATTCTACAATAACCTGAATTTTACATTTGTTTGTTTTGGCCAAACTTTGTCATCTCAAATCTATGTCATTAAGTGCAGTACTGAGAGGGAAGCAATGTGGCCAGTTGATGCCTCACAGCAAGGCTGGGGTTTTCCAGTGCATGTGTCACAGCTTCCTTTTACTTAGCAATGAAATACAGGCTGTGTTTTGGCCCTAGAATCACTGAAACTGGACTGGCTTAGTGTGTTCACACTAATGTAAGTGATTACATTAGAGGTCATGAAATGTTTAGATCCTTCTCTGAAGGTAGCTGCAGTACCTGTCAGGGCATACGTGGTTTTGTTGCAAACAAAAACTGATTCGCTTGAGTAACTTTGAGCATTAATTCCCTTCTCTTACCTTGGTGCAGGGCTGCACCTTTTTCAGCTTCTGTTGTTTGTTTGTTTATGTTCTTGTTTCAAAGCATGAATCCCAAATCAGGTGGTGTTTTGTTGTGGTTTTTTTACCAGATCCCAAAGGATGAGCATATTTTAAGATTCCTGCGTGCCCGGGACTTCAACATTGATAAAGCAAGAGAGATCCTTTGCCAGTCACTGACGTGGCGTAAGCAGCACCAGGTAGACTATATTTTAGACACCTGGAACCCTCCTCAAGTGCTCCAAGATTACTATGCAGGAGGCTGGCATCACCATGACAAAGGTATGCTCTATAGGGTGCATACTGAACAGCCTTTTTATGGCCTTAATTAAAGGTGACTGTTGTCCCTCTTAACAACCATCTTCTCAGTCAGCTCTAGTTATGTACTGAATGCATTTAAATTGATGTTGCCAACTCCTCAGTCAGTGGAAGCAGACTCCTAGGTCCTAATCTTTCTGACTAATGCTAAAGAGCTCTGCTTTGCCAGTAGCTTAAAGAAAGTTATTAGTTGCAGTTCTGTAGTGCTCGGAGATGCTTAGGAGGGTGTTATGCAAATGCTGAGTATTCCCTTTCAGTGTTTGTAAATAAGTGTATCTTTCTAATCAACTTATTTCTGGTGTTGTGTAAGTCTGCTGATGGCATAAATGAATACTTATTTGGCATTACAATCAGCTTAATGATGAGAAGTGGGATGTTGCAAAAACATCAAATAGAGCAGGTTTATTTAAGAAGGGAAGAAGCTTTGGCTCACTTGCCTTTGTATGGTGAGCCATGGCCAGAGCTTTCAAACACAATGGCTGTGCCTGACACCCTCCCCTCTCCCTTTGCTTGCTTTATCATGTGCTGATCTTGTTACTAACACATACATAGAAATGAAACATTTTGGAATTTGTTGCTTGAGGCAAGCCGGGCTCTTCAGATAAGGAAACAATCTTACTGTGAGCTATCTGTGTTCTGATTGAGTCTTTTCCCCACTAGGCACCATTGTTTCTGCTAGCTCTTCCTGTTACATGAAGCATATGAAAGAGGACAGGATGCTGTCAGTAGTAGTGGCCAGAAGACAGGGAGGACACAGCAAAAGTTTAATCACTGTAAAGCTGAAAGAGCTTGAATGGCTCTTCCCTGCTGCTTTGGGTTTGATAGACCTCAGACTGAGAAAATGAAAAATTAGAACATGCTTGGAAAGATTGCAAGGGAAAAGACCTGGGAATACACTCTGGCTTTGTCAGTGCCTTGTCCATGCTTTGCAAAGACTTCCTCTGTCAATAGCTCGTAACTGGGTCCTGCCAGGGAGTAGAAAGGTACAGAATACATCAAAGGGGTGTTTAATGTTTTTCTGAGAATTTCTTCAGTCTTGTGGTGAACTTCACGTCCCCTCCCTTCCCCTCCAGTACCTTTAATCTCTTTGCAGCATGCCCACAAGTGAAGCCTAGCTTTGTCAGTGCTGCAAACAGAATTTCAAAACTGAGCAGTTCTCTATAATTTAAATTTTTACAGTGGTAGGTTCTTTTTTTAAACCTTTCTTTCTAGTGTTTTTCCCTTTCCTCCTACACATGCTAAATGTGCCAGCTTAGGCCAGCTGAGTTCTGTACAGCTGTTAGCACCAAAGCAAGGGCAGCAGGGATTGTGGAGCATGTTGTCTGGAATGAGCTGGTAGTGCAAGAGAACACAAGTTGGTATTTTGGCTTGCAATTAGCACAGCTTTCTGTACATCTGAGTGGCTTTTATTTTGACAGGAATGTTTCCATCAAGTGGGGTGTTTTTAAATCACAAAGCTCTAATGGAATATAAAACACACAGCTCTGTCAGCTGAGTCTTTGCCTCGCGTGTCATTTGGGTGGAGCAGGGTTGGTGTAGCTGTTGGTTTGGGTTTGGATGCTTCTGCATCTGCAGGGGAGGGAGTCCTGCTCTCAAGCTTAACAACACTTTTTGTTTAGTGTTTGAAAAGCTAAGCAGCACATTCCAAGATAAGTGTGTGCTGATGTTAAAATAACATTTTTCTCTTAGACCACCTGATAAAACTCAGAATATTCTGAGCTTTCATAGGGATAATGTCTTTGACAAGTAAATAATTTGCTTTTTTATTTTTTTTTAATAGCTTATCTTGAGAGTTTCTTTCATTGTGTCCCAAAGGACTTAATGATAATTTGCTACCTCTCTTTGCAGTTCTTGGGGGGAAGTAAAGCTAAACAGACAACAGGACCTCAGGGAGATCTTTATGTAGAAAGCTTTTTTCTTAATTTTTTTTTTATTTTTATGTTGTATCCTAGCACATTCAGTTTCACAAGCTGGTGATTATTTAGCTTGTGTGCTAGAATAGATGAAGCAAAGATTTAAAAATGCATGACAGCTTTGGGAGGAGCATGGAAGCTGTTTCAAACTAGCTCCTACTATGAAGAGCCAGAATGCAAGCTTGGATTCTCAAATTCACCCCGTGCAGATGTTAAGCTTAATGCCTTTGTATCCTGGACAGTACCAGGATGCCCCAGTATGCAGCAAGATGACTGTGAAAAGGCAAAGCTTTGAAGGCAGAGGGTCCATCTGAAACTCATCTCTGGAGCAGAGTCTGTTGTCTCCAGGCTTAACCTGCATGAGAGAGGCTGCGTGCCAGTTCTGCATAGTGTGTAATGACACCGCTGGGAGGTGTGACTTCAGCAAGTACTGCAGAAAGCAAGGCTCTGGGTTAACACTTTCTTTCATTAATTTCCAGAACTCAGCATAGCCACTGTTCCAAAAAGGTTGCTGTGAGTTCTCCAGAGCAGTATTGCATCAGATTTGAATGAAGACTCACTCAGCCTTTGTTACAGCTCCTCAGCTATACTAATGGGCTCCAGTTTTTCTTCTCTGCTAGCTCTCCTGGAAGCTAATTAATCCTCTGTCTTTAATTGTCTATACCAAGATACTGTGTGTACCTATGTATTTGTTGAAGTATATGGACTTTGGACTTTCCTTGCAGATAGGGGAGCTATTTTTGCATCTAGATGTCTCCATTAAACTCTGACAGCTGGTTTATAGGTCACCTTTGGGCGTAGCTGGACAGGGGAAAGTTTTTTTTTGTATTGCCATTTGCTCCAGGCTCTTCCTCTTCCCAGCTGTACAACGAAGTTTGGACCGACTGGCTTCCTTCCATCTGGATTTTTAACACAAAACTGGCTGTTGTTGTGAAAAACAAAGGTTGTATTGATGCATTTGTTGTTGTTACTCAGATGGTCGCCCACTGTACGTGCTGAGGTTGGGACAGATGGACACCAAAGGCTTGGTGCGAGCTCTTGGGGAAGAGGCCTTGCTTCGATACGTAAGTACTTCTGCAGCCAGCAAGTTGCTAGCAATGTGATATTTTCATTCAGACATTTCCTGCCCTGCCAGAATATTCATTGCTCTGGATATTTTGATGTGCGTTCTGGCTGTCTGGTTTGGGTTTGAATACATCTGAGAGCTCCTGGTAGCTGATTTTCTGCATTCCTTCCAACTGCAAACTGATGGTGTAAGGCGTAGTTCTTGGCAGCTGCTGTCGTTCCTGGTTAGCATTTTCACAGATTCTGCTGCAGTTTCTGCAGTGCTTTTCAAGTCTCTGCAGTTGTACAGAAGAGAAAATGCCATGCTCAGATCTTTTTTTCAAGCCGTGTATTTCAAGGATAAGAATAATTTACTTTTCAAGAGAAAGTTTTTGCCTGTAGTTTTTACTTCTCTAAAGGCATCACTCAGACCATTACTGTGAATCTGCTCAGTTTCCAAGCAGAAAACTGGCAGAATTCCAGGTTTGCAATAATGTTTCTTGACTCCTAGTAATGACAGTCATGGCCATAGCAACCACTAGAAACAGGGGCTGGATTTTGCCTTTTCTCTTCCAGTGACATTTCCAGCCACATACTAAATTTTATTTGCCCTAGTTCTGTTCCAAGGTTACTTTCTTTGACGTAAAAAAGGTCTCTAATTTCTGAGGAAACAGAATCAATGCTTAAAAGGACAGAAGTGTAGGGAGACTTCTTGTCTGTATCTCTCCAGGCTTTTAGTTTTCTGGAGGACCTTGTTTACATGTTACTGCTTTTAGGGAAAGTCATGTTTATTTTTCAACAAGGTCAACCCATGGGGTAAACATAGAGATTTCTAGGTTGTTCTTTGGGGGTGAGGGAAAAAATGTTTGTGCTGTTTTGAACCCTGTAGTTTTAATTCATCTTTGGATGGAAACTTTTTTTCTTTATCCTAGCTACTGAAGTTAAGGCTGTTCTCTAACCATCATGTGTTCTTGTTGCAGGTTCTTTCAATAAATGAGGAAGGACTGAGACGATGTGAGGAGAATACAAAAGTATTTGGCAGGCCAATAAGGTAAAAGGCAACTGGTGGATCTGCTCCTTGAACTACTTGGTTTCATGGTGTGTGTGTGGGAATGTCAGGCAGTGTGATGCTGCTGAGCAAAGTTTATTAAATGGAACAAGTGAAGGCAAGGCTGTGTGCCTTGCAAGCAGATAAAAGCAAGCACAGTTACAGTTAACTGGGAGCCTTCCCAGTTACCACTAGAATGAATCTGCTTGGTCAGGCCTGAGGGAACACCACCTGCTCCAGCAGTCTGTGTGGTTCTACACAGAATCACAGTCACAGAATGGCTGAGGTTGGAAGAGACCTCAGAGATCATCTACTCCAACCTCCCTGCAATGGGCAGGGACACTTCTCAACTAGACTTGGCTGCTCAAGGCCTCATCCAGCCTGGTCTTGAACATCCCCAGGGAGGAGGCATCCACAGCCTCTATGGACAGCCTATTTCAAACTCTCATGACCCTCGTACTGAAGAACTTCTTCCTAAGATCCACTTTAAACCTACTTTGCCTCAGCTTAGAGCATGGGGAGTGTTCTGCTTCTACTCTCTTTTGCTGTTCAATGTCTGCAAAACAATGTAGCACAACTCCCATTTCTGTTCCTGGGAGATTTTTTAGACAGAGAGGCTGCCAAAAATGGCCATGATAATTTCATGGATAACCTTTCCAGTAGTTTTGGATATTATTTTCGTGTCACTTGTTCATCCCTAGTGAATGCCAAGGCTCTGTGCTCAGTTCTTGTTTGTATTCTCCTATCATTATATGCTCTTACCCAAATTTTGGCCCAAGGCAAGGGCTTAAGGCTCCTGTGAAAGCTGGCATCTAGTCTTTCAAGTACTGGCATGACCTCACATGAAGTTCAGGCAAAAATTGCCTGCTATCCCATCATTAAGTCCTTGTAGGGGTCACTTATGATAGTGTTACCTGCAAAGTGGATTTAAGGGTGTGAAATGAATGGAGGAATAGCCCTGAAAAGGAACAGTGTTTCTTGGACTCTCTTCAGTCTGTGCCTCCTTCCTTTAATCCCTAAGGATTCAGGGAAGCATGTCTGGTTTATCTTTTCTCTGTTAAAGAACTTGCTGCCCTAACTCTCAGTGGGAGGCCAAATCCAAGAGATGAGTTCCATGTGTGTGATAGAAATTATGCTTCCTACTGGAGATCTTCATTTGTAGAAGTAATTTTGAAGGACTACATATTAAACATTTAAAGGGAAACAAAGGAAGTGTTTGTGGTTTCATGGAAGCCTTATGCATAATTTAAGGGATGCTGGCTGGTGCAGCACAGCTGTAAATCTTGAATTCATGCCCAGGGTGGGACCTGAACTTGGGGAGGCACTGAACCATATGCTGAAGCTCAGTATTTAGTATTAAGAACATATCTCTTCCTATAGGAAAAGCTTTTCCTCCCTGAGATCTGACAACAGGATTAGCTGTGACATGTGGCAGCACTGGGGCTGTGTTAGCAGGGAGTGGTGAATTGCTTCACAGCAGCAGCCTGGCCACTGAATTGATTTCTCAGTAAAAGCAATGGTTCAGCTTTGGGCTGGCTGTCAAAAGGATCCTTTTTGGCTTCATATTAACCTTCTCCTGGAGTGTGAAATGTCTGGGGGCGAATGTGGGATGTGCAAGGGGATCATTGCACATCATCTGTAACTCCTTGGCACGCCCTTCAGAAATTCCTGGTCTAAGGATCTGAAACTCCAGTGTCTACAGGTAGCTTGAAGCAAGGAGGTAAAAACAGAAGAAAACCTAAACGTGCAGGGGGGGGTCCACACATGGTCAGTACATTAGACACTTGCATAAGGAAGGGGAATTGTCATGCTGTTGAGATTCTTCTTGTTGTTGTTTGTGGCTTTTTGTTTGGTTTGGTTTTGTTGTTTTGGGCTTCTTTTGTGTATTTTGATGCTTGGATTTGGTTTTTTTTTAGTTTGGTTGGGTTTGGTGTTTTTTTCTTTGGTTTTGGTTTGGGTTTTTTTTTTTTACATGTCTCTAAAATGCTTTATTTTTATCTCAAATTCAGCTCTTGGACCTGTCTAGTAGACCTGGAAGGCCTGAACATGAGACATTTGTGGCGACCTGGTGTCAAAGCCTTGCTGAGAATCATTGAGGTGGTGGAAGCTAATTACCCTGAGACTTTGGGTCGGCTCCTTATCCTGAGAGCACCTCGAGTGTTCCCAGTTCTTTGGACACTGGTAGGTTTGTAATTTAAGGTATTCCCTCAGCTCACTCTCCCTCTGTTGCTGCACCCCTGGAGCTTGTAAATCAGATTTCATAAAAGAGGAAACATCTGTGTTATGGGATTCCTGGAATGGGTTTAGAAACACTGCCTGAGAGCTTGCTCACACAGGGGGTTAATTTAGCTTCTTTGTTGGACATGGATATTAACACTTAATGCCATCCAACTGATGCCTTCAAAATTGACTCAGGAACAATGTAGGAGCCTGATCTTTTCTGTTTCCCTTTGTTTGTAGGTTAGTCCATTCATTGATGACAACACTAGAAAGAAATTCCTTATTTATGCTGGAAATGACTACCAGGGTCCTGGGGGACTGCTGGATTACATCGATAAAGAAATTATCCCTGATTTCCTTGGTGGAGAGTGCATGGTATGAATATAAACTACTGCATACAGCAACTTGATTGGGGAGGGTTTATCTTTTCCTTCCACTCTAAACAAAGAAGCCTGGAAGCACAGAATGATTCCTAACATAGTTTGGAGATGTCAGATGCCTGGATCCACATTTCTCCACAATGAATAGCAAATGGCTTAGCAAAATAGCCATGCACAGTTCAAAGCCAGAGTCTCTGTTACCTGTCAGGTGCAAGCAGCTGTGGTAGCACAGCACTGAGCAAGAGCTGTCACCATCAGCTAATCAGAAGAGTCTTTGCCATCACCTGAAAGAACTAACTGATACCACAGGGAGCCCAAGGAGATGTGGCACATCTGCTAGCAGGGCTTAACAAACAGCCAGGTCTCCAAGTGCAATATGTGCACTGACCCACAACAAACAAAATGAAATGGCTGTACTGCAGGATCCTGTCATTTCTCAGTCCCTTGCCATGTGCCTCAGGAGCTGTCTCCTGCCTAGCCTGTGGGTGTCAATTGAATCTGGCATTTTAACATCTCAGTGATGCTGTAGGGTTGATTCTCTCTGCATTGTTTTTGACAGCACAGGCTCAGTGGTGTGACTGAGGTGTAGGAGTGCAACTCAGGCGTTTTCTGGAGCCTTTGCCTTTTGTCTGAACTCAGTTGGATTAAAATACAATTCCAGGCTTGCTTTTTTTTTAAGCCCCTGTAACACTTCTGAGAGTAATTTCTGTACTGTTCTTGAGAATTCACCTAGGTCTGTTCAGACGTGGTCTCAAATAATAATGAAGTTACACATGGCAAAGTAGAATATGTGTTTATCTTCAGTGGGCTGCTTTTTGCTGCAGCAGTAGCTTTCAGAGCAGAGAGTTTGTGCTATCTAATTTGGAGCTTGGGAAGCTGGCAAAATCCACTGCTTAAGTAAGCAAAAGTGAATGCTACCAGAAAGCAAATTGCTTCAGTGCTTCCTGCTGCTCACAGACAGAGTCTCTTTCTCTTCTTCACCTCTGGATATTTGAACAAAAATGACTTCTCAAAGATCCTTTCAACTCTGTTGTAATTCAGTTATCAAACTGCTGCCCCAAACACTCCTGTGGAACCTCTTCCTGATCAGATAGTTGTCTGACTTCAGTGCTGGAGACTTTATATGAAGGGAAGATTGCAGAGAGAAGCTCAGTAATTGGTTCCAGTACTGAGCTCTCAGGACAATTGGAGCTTAGAAGCTGTTACCTTCCTGACTGAAATATCCTTTTACCTGTTTGGGAACTTGCTGTACTTCCCCACTACTCTTCATCCTTAAATTTAGCTACCCCAGTTCTTTCAGGTCTCTGCAGGATGTGTTTTTTAGACTGAGTTGCTATTCCCACTTCCCTCAGGATTCTGAAGTGGCTCACCTCTTTCTTCAGTCTAGGGTGGTGTGAGTGATACCTACAGCCTTTGCACAGCCATGTTCTGTGCTGCTGGCTGTTGTGTGCATGCCAGAGCTGCTCCTCTGGTGTCTAATTCTGCAAACTCACTGTGGCAGTGTCGCTGAAATCCCTGTGCCACACTGACAATAACCAGGCTAGCTCAGTCTGGAAGCAAATGAAAGCTGCATTTACAAGCAAAACTACAATCTATGATGAAATGCAATGAATCTGTACAAATAGACACTAGTCACAACATCTACAAATATGTACAATCAACAGAAAAGCACAACCAAGCTCCCTTTGCTTCCCTCAAGGGGCCTCACCCCCAGCCAGAAGGGATCCCCCCAGACCCTCCCCTGGCAGAAGGCAGAGAGTCAAGAAGGAGAGAGGCTGTTAGACTTAGCTTGTCAAGGTCAGTGTGTTATCTTCAGCCAGAAAAGAAGCAGCAGGCAGACAGAAGCCCAGCAAGCTGAGAACTGCCCAACTCCCCAACTTTGTTTTGAGTAATAGTTCTTAAACATTTCTCTCTCTCCCAATGGAAGTGTTTAGAACAATCATTATTTTGCTTTCTTACACCCAATAGTGATTCATTTACATTCTTTCACTTTCTCTGCCCGAATTTTGTGAAGAAAAATTAAAAAGACAGTCTTAAAACCATCACACTCACCTAAACCAGATCATTGGAAAAGAAATTTCTCTGTTTGTGATGTACAAAGCTACAAAAGGACTTTCAAGCTCTGTTTGCATTCCTTTCTTCAGAGTACTTGCTTGAATGTGTTATTTCTGAAGCTGTTAGGCATAGAGCATGACAGGAATGGGATGTGCAGAGGGGATACTTTTTAATGCCTGTTTATGCTTCTAGTGTGAAGTACCAGAGGGGGGGCTGGTCCCCAAGTCCCTCTACCGAACAGCAGAGGAGTTGGAAAATGAAGACATAAAGCTCTGGACTGAAACAATCTACCAGTCTGCAAGTGTCTTCAAAGGAGCTCCACATGAGGTACTGCCTCCTACCTTCCTTTCACTTCAAACCTCTGCTCTGGAGTGTCTCTATTTCAGCCTTCTGCTCTGGAGTGTCTCTATTTCAGCCCTTTGCTCTGGAGTGTCTCTATTTCAGCCCTTTGCTCTGGAGTGTCTCTGTTTCAGCCCTCTGCTCTGGAGTGTCTCTGTTTCAGCCCTCTGCTCTGGAGTGTCTCTGTTTCAGCCCTCTGCTCTGGAGTGTCTCTGTTTCAGCCCTCTGCTCTGGAGTGTCTCTGTTTCAGCCCTCTGCTCTGGAGTGTCTCTGTTTCAGCCCTCTGCTCTGGAGTGTCTCTGTTTCAGCCCTCTGCTCTGGAGTGTCTCTGTTTCAGCCCTCTGCTCTGGAGTGTCTCTGTTTCAGCCCTCTGCTCTGGAGTGTCTCTGTTTCAGCCCTCTGCTCTGGAGTGTCTCTGTTTCAGCCCTCTGCTCTGGAGTGTCTCTGTTTCAGCCCTCTGCTCTGGAGTGTCTCTCGAGCTGAAAATGGGTTAGAACTTGATTATTTAGATGCCATGCTTCCACCTTTGTTCTTCCCTGGTTCTGCTGCATGATGATGCTTTAGAAGCTGAAGTTTGTGACCATTCCTGGTATTGTCTTGTTGCCATTTAGAGAACATCACTGATTTTTTTCATCCTATTCTAAGCCATATCCTTCTAAGCAAAGACAAAGAATATTCTCAGAAGCTGCCTGCAAACTTCTGAAAGCAGTGTGTTAAAATAAAGACACTCCCTCAGGAGAGAATTTTATGTACATTGCCTTTTTTAACAGCCCCCACTAAGCCCAAGCAAGGAAAAGCTCTGTTCTTTTGTCTCCTTTTTCTGGTAGGAGTTTGTACCTGAGCAAATTGCTTTTGTCTCATCTGACTTTTCTGTCTCAGGTTCTCATTCAGATTGTGGATGCCTCCTCTGTGATCACGTGGGATTTTGATGTGTGCAAGGGTGACATTGTTTTTAACATCTTCCATTCCAAAAGAGCCCCACAGCCCCCCAAAAAGGACTCTCTGGGAGCTCACAGTATTACATCTCCTGGTGGGAACAACATCCAGTTGATAGACAAAGTCTGGCAGCTGGGGCGTGACTACAGCATGGTGGAGTCTCCTCTTATCTGCAAAGAAGGGGAGAGTGTGCAGGTGAGAATCCCTGTGTGGGAGCAGGTGAGGGCTTGCTCCAAAATGAGCAAGGTGTCCTAATTCACAATCATTATTGATGACTGAGTGGTGATTCAGCTGCTGACTGCTTGACAGTTCCTAGCTGCGTGCAGCAAGGCATGGGGGCAGTATTGGCATGGGATCTGCTGGGAGGCAGCTTGCAGCAGTGCAGTAGTGGCTGAGATTGATCAGCAAGGGGTATAGGGAAGCCACCTACAGGGAAGTGCACATCCAGAAAGCAGCCAGACAGGCTTTGTGCTGTGATTTTGACTGTTGTTTTTTTTTTTCCTGAAGTGAACTTCCTGTTGTGCTTGCAGAATATCATAGTGTCTTACCTCAGTAATGAGAGAAGCCTGGAAATTAAGACTGAGCTGCTGTGGGTTTGTCCTTCTAACAGGCACCCTAAGGAGGTCCCTGTGGCTAAGGTTCTTGAAGGCTGTGTTTTTTTTAATGCCATTTGTGGCCTGTTCTTTAATTACCAAGTTTGATGTTACATGCAGCATGTTTACAATCAAAGTTTGCTGTTCCTTTTGACTTGAAATAAGAGCTGGGCAGCCTTTACAATAGGAGCTCCTGAAACCACCTAATTGGAAGTGTTAGACTGGAAATATGGGCAGTGACCTTTTGAATTGCACTTTCTCTTTCTGAGGCAGGAACCTTGACAGCTCTTTCCACAGTCTCAAAGGACAGCCATTAAAGAAAATAAATGGGGAAAAAAGTGGCTCTTGTTTTAAACAAGAACTTTGTCCTGTCAGTATATTTAAATCCTAACCCCTTGACACTGTCAAAAAGTAGGAGGATCTGCTGGTGAATATGCTGTGTGGGGGGAGGTGACCAGCACTGCCAGTTGGTTGAGGAGCTGAAATACTGCCATGTAGGCAGTGGAAAAGAAATAGTAAGCCTACAGATCTTGGTGTTAACAAAGTTAACTTGGAATTTTTGCTGTGCATGCCCCCAGGGATCACATGTGACCAGGTGGCCTGGCTTCTACATTCTCCAGTGGAAATTCCATAACATGCCTGCCTGTGCTACAACCAACCTGCCTCGTGTGGATGATGTGTTAGCATCTCTACAGGTCTCCTCTCACAAATGCAAAGTGATGTACTACACAGAAGTGATAGGATCTGAAGATTTCAGGTATGTCTGGCTGAGGCTGGTGTCAGAGCTCTCTGATGCTGAGATAATCAAGCTAGTGCCAAGTTCACCTACATACAAGTAACTTGTAAGGACTTGTGTTTTCTTAGGCCTCAAAATCCCTCCCAAACCACAAGCCAATAAACAAAAGAATTCAGCCAGTACTGGCACTGGGGGGCAGCTAATGTCTAAAAGCTGTTAATTAGTTATTGGAATCATCACCAGTCACTTTGCTCTGCTTTGGAAGCATTGGGAGAGCTGTTGGGCTTGGCAGGTTGTGAGGCAGAAATGGGTGCAGCTCAAACTGAGTCGAGTCAGTTCAGCTGCCTGCCAGTTGATGCTTGACTGAAACAACTCCTCAGTCTCTTTGACCAGCATCTCTAGTTTTGCAGGAAGGTTTTCAGTATCTTCATTTATTCATAGAGTCATGGAATAGTTTGGGTTGGAATGGAAGGGACTTTAAAGATCATCTAAGTCCATGGGCAGGGACACCTCCCAGTAGCCCAGGTTGCTCAAGGCTTCATCCAACCTGGCCTTGAACACCTCCAGGGAGGGGGAATCCACAACCTCCCTGAGCAACCTGTTCCAGTGTCTCACTCCCCTTACTGTAAAGAATTTCTTTCTAATCTCCAGTCTAAGTCTCCCCTTTTATGTGATGAGGCAGAAAAGCATGTGCACCAAAACTGCTCCTTGCTTTTTATTCAGCCAGCAGACAAATCCCACATAGATACATAGCAGAGATCAAAACCTTTGCCTGTTCTGGAGCTTAAAACCACCTTGTTTGTTATTGCAGGGGATCTATGACCAGCCTTGAATCCAGCCACAGCGGATTCTCCCAGCTCAGTGCTGCCACCACCTCTTCTAGCCAGTCCCATTCCAGCTCCATGATTTCCAGGTAGTGCCACAAGAGATGAAAAGCAAATGGATGAGATGGCTGGACCCTCACCTGTGGCACTGACTGCAATGCACCATATTCAACTGGCAATTGTGCAAAAAAACCCCAAACCCCACCCCAATAAAGCCTTTTATAGATAGTCAAGTAGCTGTTTGAATTTTAAACTTAGTGGATTTGGTCCTTGTTAGATCCAACAGCTTCTCTCTTAACTTTTAACCCTATTTTTTGTGTTGGTTTGTTTGTTTGTTTGTTTTCCTTCACTCAGCCATAAATATTTTTGCAAGTCTGCTTGCACAAATCCTAACTCTGAACACAAGGGCTCTTACTGCAAGGAAGGGGAAAAAAAACCCCACTGCAGCAGTTAAGGATCAGGTTTTTAACTGTGTAAATGCTAAAAAGAAAAAAAAAAAAGAAAAAAAAAAAGGATAAAAACCCTACCAAAAATGCTCTGTAGTGCATTAGAGATCATCTGCAAAGTCTTCTGTCAGGACATTTCTTGCCATCTCAAATCCCCTGTGATCTCCCAGTGCTGCAAACTCTTTTCCATTGCCACCAAGTGATGTCTGAGACAAAGCAAAGCAGTTGCTGGATACTTGACTTTGTGAGTCCATTGTTTTTCAAAGCTACCCAGGGAGCCGTGGCCAGGCTGTCAACACTAAAACCTTTTGTATGAGCACATTCTTTGGTTTTTTTTTGGCGGGGGGAGGGGGGTTGGAATTTGAGCTTTTGGGTCGGGATGAGTTAAAGCAATTCATTCTTTTCCTTGGGTTTGCACTGGAAGCTCTGCGGAGAGAGGGACAGAGCAGGCTCTCCCTCGCTGCATTCACACCAGGCTGATCCAGAGCTGCTCTGAGCATTGGTGCCCAGCTCTCTGCTGGGCCTTCACTCCATGGGAATTCATTGTACTGAGGCTCTGTTCTTAGCAGGAATTTATGCAGAGCTTAAGCTTGCTTCTTAAGGAGGTCTGCCTCACATCCTTCCTGTGCACTTTTCAATCCCTCTCACCTCCTCTCCTCCCTTCTGCTTCGGTTCTGAGCAGCGGAAGCTTTAAGGCAGGTAGGGAGCTTCCTTCTGAAGGATGCAGTGGAAGATTGAGCAGTGCCTGCTGCACCGTTTTTACCTTTGCCACTCCAGCAGCCAAGTGCCCTTTTGGATTTTTGTCCCTGTTGTGCCCAAGCAGTGCCACTTCAAGCCTTTGTTGAAGGCTGTTGAGTTTCTTCCACTTGGAGCCTTCTCTCGCACGGGGCACAAAAGACTCAAGTTTCTGAGCAAAGGGCTGGCAGCAGACAGCTACAGACCATTCCTGGCAGTGGAGCAGAGAGGATTTCTGTCTGAAACGCAGCAGGAGTCACATATTTAGACCCTGCCTGGTCTTTCCTCGTTGTCTTAGAGCTGAAGCGTTCATCCCAGCAAAAAGGAGGCACTGTGCTGGCTGCAGTCCCTACCAGCATGCTGGATAGACTCTAGAAGTCTTGTGGAGGCAGCACTGCTGTGGGGAGGTGATAGAGGAGCTTGTGGAGGTCTTGCACTCATAAAAGAGAACTCCTTTAAGATGCCCTGCCTGAGGAAAGCTGGTGCTGGACCCTTCTTTATGACTGCAAAGCTTCTAAGAGGTAGGTTACACTAACCTCTAAGTAGCAGCACTTCTCCTGCAGACCAGAGCTGACAAATTTAGTGACAGAGTTAGAAGCTGCTGAGAGGCCAGTCTCCTGAAACTGAACCAAACTGCTCTGTTTTGTCTTTTTTTGGACTTGAAAGTGGAAGGTGGAGCTCAGGCTGTCCCTTAGGCTGCCAGAGTGTGCTGTTGTGTGAGTCAGGCCACTGGCTTTGGTGTCAGGGAGTCTGCATACACTATGGCTCTCGGGCTGCTCGGGAGCTCTCTGCCAGGAGGAGCCCAGCTTGCTTGGGTTGATGCTTGATGTGCAGGAGCCAGTGCTGCCAGGCAGAGGGGAGTTAGTGTGGCAGGGGGCACAGCAAGGCTGACTTAGTGACACTCCTGGCTCTTTGCAAGTGCCACTTCCCACCTGCCAGGCTGCAAGGGTTGAAGTGGTGCCCTTTTTCTCTCTCCTTCTCTCTCAGATGGCGATTTTGCTGACAGCTGTAAAGAAACTGCTTCAGTTCAACACTCCACCTCTGTCCAGAGATGTCTGGCCTTTCTAGACCTTTTTTTGAGTTGCAGTCACTTTTCAGATCTGAAGATCTATATTTTATTTTTCACTTGAGCTGGCTCAAAAGTGGCACTTTGGGGGTTTTCCTGCTCTTTCCGAGCTCAAAGCACACGACAGCACAAACAGCTGGGGAGATAAAATGCCAGAGAAACAATAACTAATCCTCCTCTAAGCCAAGTGCTGTGGCAATATGACTTGATCACTGCAGTCACTAATTGATTTCCCATACCCTGCTCTTTCTTTGTGTGATATCATTGCTCCTCTTCCTCCTCTCAGCCAATGACTCTTCTGTTGGCTTCTCTCCTGTTAGCAGCATCCTTCTGCACTTCCCTGTCTGCACTCATGACCTGCATATCAAATTCTGTAAATGTTTTGTATACATAATACCTCATTCTGGGTAATTAAAATACAGACAGTCTTTAAAAGATTTTTTTATTGTTATCAATAAATGTGAACTGTTTGGAAATAAAAAAAAAAAAAAGAAGAAATGGGTCATTCTCTTTATTTTCTTCACCTGATGTAAAGCTTCCAGGTTATTTTCTCTGCTGAATTCAACTCTGCCAGAGCAGCTCAAGGGCAGTGCTTTATGGGGGGACATGGGAGGTGGAGGGTCTTGAACTGCCATTTCAAAGTCTCCCACTGTGTCCTTCCTGAAAGTTGGTGAAGGGTCTGGAGAACAGGTCTGATGAGGAGCAGCTGAGGGAACTGGGGTGGTTTAGTCTGGAGAAGAAGAGGCTGAGGGGAGACCTCATTGCTCTCTACAGCTCCCTGAAAAGAGGATGGAATGAGGTGGGGGTTGGTCTCTCTAGTATCAGGTGATAGGATGAGAGGAAATGGCCTGAGATTGTGCCAGGAGAGGGTTAGGTTGGAGATTAGGAAAAATTTCTTTGCTGCAAGAGTGGTCAGGGATTGGCACAGGCTGCCCAGGTAGTTGGTGGAGTCACCATGCCTGGAGGTGTTCAAGAACTGTGTGGCCATGGCACAAGGAGACAAGAGTTTAGTGGCCATGGTGGTGGTAGGTTGATGGTTGGACTCAATGACCCTAGAGGTCTTTTCCCACCAAAACAATTCTGTGATTCTTCAGCTCTCTGCCACTGTGGAGAAGCAGAGCAGCTTGGGGGGAGCAGAAACCTGAGCAGATATAAATGGTGTGAGGAAATGTGGGGGTTAGAAGGAAGTCAGCCTCTGCTGGGCACATCACTGCCATATAACAGAATCTCTCTCTCTTCCCCACAGAACCTGTATCCAGGTTTTTAATGGTCTGGGAATGCACAAAAGGAACAAAATACTGTGCTGGAAAGGCTTCGGGTATCCCTAGAAAGAAAATGGCTGCTTTGATGGCTTCTGTGATGGCTTCACACTCTTGTGGCAGTTTGAAAGGGAGCTCCAAGCTGAGCAGTTCAGCTGATGGCAGCAATGCCCCTTGTGCAGCATGGGATGTGTGTTATCCAGAGGGCACAGGGAGGGTACAGGTGGATGTCTCTTTGCCCCTGTGCAGGCTGGAATGTTGTCACCAGTGGCAAGTGCAGTAACTTTTCTTTTTCCGCCAGTCCAGAATAAAGGACTGACTGTATCCCTGGCCAAAGCACAGCCTGTCCTGGGAAAACTGGAGTGCTTGTGGTGCTGGCACAGGGAGCTGAGCCAGAGAACTGCCCCTAAATCCTGCTCTTCCCCGTCACATGGAGCTGAGGGGGCCTGGCCTTGCTGTGGTGCTGGGTGAGAGCTGCTCTGCTCCCCAGGATGCTTGGTGGGCTTCAGGAGAGACTTGGCTGCTTGAAGGTGAACGTTTAGCTGCACTGCTCTGTGTCTGAGTCCAGTGGCTGCAGCTGCTGTGAGGTTGTAGGGGGGAGGGTGGATTTAACTGAAATTTAACACTACAGGTACAATATTTTCTCTCATTCAAGAATTGCCCAAACTCGGGGTCAATACTGCCCATACCCAGGGGTGAGCCTGCAGGAGATGAGCTCTGCGGCTGTCCCCACCAGTGACACCTGCTTGGATGGGAGGTTGAGACAATCACATTTAAGGAATTCAGGTATTGTGGGTTTTTTTATTAATAGAAGCAACCAAAGCTTTTGAGCTATTTTTAAAGCAGGAGCCAGTGAATGTCAGGCTGTGGTTTTTCTAACCCCTGGAGCTGGAGCAGTGGCTGAAGCATCCCTTCACAGCATCCCTTTACAGTTGGTCTTTCTGATTTTTTTTTTTTTTTAATCCAAGCTGTGAAGTTCCTAAAAGGAGACTCTTTAACTACAGCCATGGAGATCTGTCAGCAAGACCAGATGGCTGCCTGACCTACTTCAAGTTTTAACATGTGGCCAATATTTTTTTATGCCAGCCCATAATTATCATGGCCCAGGCTCACTGCTGCTCTGGGTGTTAGTAAATACAAAAGCCCTTGACAAGGCATGGTGCAAGAAGGAGGCTCTGGCTGTGAGCTGTGCTGTGCCCAGGGAGACAGAGGGAAAGTTGCTTTGTCTTGTCAGTGCTCCCCTCCTGACATGGCAATGAAACTGAGAGCCTCAGCCCTTAGCTCAGCTGAGCAGGTGCTGGCAAGGTGGGTGAGGGTTGCTCCCCTTGGCAGAGGGGTTTGGCTGAACCCTGAATGTGGGGCTTGGGGTGTGGGGGTTTAGTGGATTTTTTTTTTTTTTTTTTTTTTTTTTTTTTTTTTTTTGGAGATAAAGCAAAATTCCTGGAAGAGATTTTCACCTGCCCTTATTTTCCACCTGCCCCTCCTGCCAGCCCTCCCTGCTCCCCACAGAGCCAAGGGCTCCCTCTGCTCCAGCCTAGGAGTCCTTGGTGTCCTTTCTCGTTTGAAAATAGACCTTGGCAAGGAGTCCAGGGTGAAGGGTCCTGAAGTTCCCAGTCAGCCAAGGTGAAGGGCCCTGAACTGCCATTTCAAAGTCTCCCACTGTGTCCTTCCTGAAAGCTGGTGAAGGGTCTAGAGAACAGGTCCGATGAGGAGCAGCTGAGGGAACTGGGGTGGTTTAGTCTGGAGAAGGGGAAGCTGAGAGGAGACCTCATTGCTCTCTACAATTGCCTGAAAAGAGTTGGAGTGAGGTGGGAGTTGGTCTCTTCTTCCTAGCATCAGATGACAGGATGACAGGCCTGAGATTGTGCCAGGGGAGGGTTAGGTTGGAGATTAGGAAAAATTTCTTTGCAGCAAGAGTGGTCAGGGATTGGCACAGGCTGCCCAGGGAGGTGGTGGAGTCACCATGCCTGGAGGTGTTCAAGAACTGTGTGGCCATGGCACTTGGGGACAGGGTTTAGTGGCCGTGGTGGCTGGCAGCTGGATCCATGGGTTGGCAGGTGGATTTGATGAGGTCTTTTCCCACCAAAAGGACTCTATGATTCTGTGATCAGCACAGGCATTCCCTGTGGGAGCAGCCACTTTGCCCTTCCCACCTCTTTGCAGGGGTGGTCAATTCTGGTGCTGGTGCAGGCAGAGAAGATAAAATGATGAAGGAAGAAAGCCTTCTGCAAGCCCTGCCAGCACACAGCTGGTGCAGGATGAGCCCTCAGCTCCCTGTCAGTGCTGAGCTATAGGTACCCAAGGTGTGCTGGGGCCAGCCTGGTACCCCCCTTGCACCCTGGCTCTTTGCTCCAAGCTCCTCAGGGGCTGCAGAGTGCTGGCAGCTTTGTTGGAAGGTGTGAGCTGCTTCTCAGGCTGGGGGCTGCTTAATGCCTCCAGGAGAGGAAAAAAAAAAAATCCAAAGCCTGAAGAGTTTTGGCTGCCTTTCCAAAGTCATTAACATCCAGCACAGGTCAAACTCTAAAAGAAAGATAAATTTGCCATCTCCCTGACCTTTAAAGGGGGGAAGGGGGAGATCTTTATTTCCCCAGCTCATGCTGTTGTAAGGAGCTTGGGCACTGGGAAACAGAAGGTCAGGATTTTTCTGGCTGCTTGTTTTGCTTCAAGGAGGTTATAGAGAGCTGGAGAGGGACCCTTCATGAGGCAGTGCAGTGGTAGGGTGAGGGGTAACAGTTTTAAACTAAAAGAGAGGAAATTTAGATTAGCTATGAGGGAGAATTTCTTCCCTAGGAGGAGGATGGGGAGATGCTGGCACAGGTTGCCCAGAGAAGCTCTGGATGCCCCATCCCTGGAAGCATCGTCTGGGGGAGAACCCCAGGAGTGGGGCAGCACACAGGGGGGGCTTGGGGCTCTGGGGCTGTGCTGCTGTGCCCGGGGCCAGGGCACAGGACCTAGGCAGCTGCAGCAGAGCCAGTCCCTGGCAGAAGCCCCACTAGATGGTGCCAGCAGCTCACGCACAGCCACGGGCACCCAGCGCCGGCTGTCCCGGTCCATTCCCACTCTGCTTCCCCTCCAGCACCCCAAGGCCAAACTGGTCCATACTGGGAGCTGGAAAGAAGGCAGGTGTGCAGAGAAGAGGAAGCGTTTTGCAGGCAGCAGCAGGGCAGGGTCATCACCAGCATCCTCTTCCTGTGGCCACATCTTCACCCTGTGCCCTAGGGACCCAAGCCCCAAACCACCCATCCCACGATGAGGAGATGCTGAAGTGTCCTCCAAGCACCAGCCTGCCTTGTTCTGCTCTGCTGCTAGCAGGGCTCCTCCAAACCAGTCAGCATGTCACAGGAGCAAGACACTGAGACACTGTCTCCACACTGGAGAAAACCCTTGAGGAGCTGCCAGGAGAAACCCTGGAGAAGTGGAAAAATATTCTGCTGATTGCTATGACCCTGGGAAGATGTCACCCAGAAACTGCAACAGACTGGAACCAAACAGTGAAGTTTAATTATGTGCAGGACTCCACCAGGGAAAGGGAGCTGGAAAGAGGAGGAAGAGCACAGGGAAAAGATGGGAAGTGAAAATACAGCACTGCTTCTCACAAGAGTACCACAAAGGGACCCAGGGCAGGTATCAGCAAGGGCCACCACAGTGTGTTTGTAGTAAAACTGTGTCCCCTTCCTGCCCCGTGGGACTGCAGGTGTGGGCACTGCTTCAGGTCCCACAGATAGGAGCTGGGCAGGGAGCAGAGTCTGGGTAGGGAGCACAGTCCCTGGCAGGAGCTATCACAGACTCTCCAGGGCCATCTTTTCTGTGCCCATCACTGGTCCCAAGCTGAACAGGGACGTGGGGATGTTCCCACACAGTGTGGTACCAGGTTTCAGTCCTGCTCTTCTGAAGACAAGGCTGTGACTGACCTGTTGTGATGGTTTGAAACTGTCTTTTTAATTTTTTCCTTGCAAAGTTCAGAACAGAGAAAGTGAAAGAATGTAAATAAGTCACTATTGGGTGTAAGAAAGCAAAATGCTGATTGTTCTAAACACTTCCATTGGATAGATAGAAATGTTTAAGAACTATTACCCAAAACAAAGTAGGCACTCTGCACATTCTGCGTTCGGCAGTGGGGGCAGTTGCTGGGCTGTCTGGTTGCTGTTTCTTCTTCTCTTCTGGCTGAAGATAACACACTGACCTTGGCAGCTAAGTTAACAACTTTCTGCTTAACTAACTCTGCTTCTCTGTCCAGGGGGGTCTGGGGGGAAGCTCCTGGGAGAGAGAGAGGCCCCTTTGGGAGGGTCCCCTTGGGGGGAAGCAAAGGGAGATCTGTTGTGCTTTTCTGTTGATTGTATCTATTTGTAAATGTTGTGAATTTTGTATATTTGTACATATTCATTGCATTTCATCACAGATTTTAGACTCTGCTTGTAAATACAGCCTTCATTTGCTTCCAGACTGGGCTAGCCTGGTTATTGTTGGTGGGGGGGAATTTCAGCTCACACTGACACACCTGTGCAGCCACACTGCTCCTCACCAGCTTCTGCATGCAAGTTCTCCCCCTCAAAAACCCCACCTTGAAGGGATGACAAAGCAAGTGTTTCCTCAGCTGTTTTCATCTTCACATAATTAGTTGCATTAGTAGAAGGTGTTGCCTCCAAGGGCCTGGAGGTGTGAGTGCTGAGTGTCCTGCTGTGGGAGGACCTTCAGGACAGCCACCAGGGTGCCAGGCTGGTGCCAGGCTGGGTTGTCTCCTTTCACATCACTTCTTCCCAAGGTCACACTGGTCCTGGTGTGGGACAGGTCTGTGTGCTGCCCACTGCTCTCACTGGGTGCCAGCCTCAGGCCCACCACTTGGTCTGTGCCTGGGCTTTGGGCTGCTCTGGTGCCAGCCTCCTGCTGCTCTGCACCAAGTCCAAAGCGTGTTTGCCAGAGCAGAGAGAGCAGGACTTGCTCCTGTCCCCACAGCTGGTCCCAGCACTGCCAGGTGCTGGCCCTGGGGAGTGATGGGCAGGTCGGGGCATGCCCTCAGGAAGCTTTGGCCATTCTCCTGGGCCACCTGAAGAGGCCAGACTGTGCTGGCTGCTCTTGGGTGGCCGGGCTGGAGCCACAGAGCTCATTTGCCGTGGTGCAGGGCACGTGCTGCTGGAAATGTGCTGAACTCTTGCTCCAGCAGGTTTCCCTGACATCCCTCACCAGTTGCTGAGGGATCTGTTTCATAACAGCCCCCAGAAAGCTTCTCCCATCACAGCTTGTTCCAGCAGAGCATGGCTGAGCTGATGCACACCATGGCCACATCGAGCAGCCCCTGCCCTGCTGCACAGCCAAAGCCAGCAGCAAACTGGTGCAGGCCTGGGGGGGAGGGCTGCCAGGGGGGCAGGGACCCACGGGGACAAGTTCCTAGACTGGGCTGTGGTGATGCTGCTTGGCCACCAGCCTGAGCCATGCTGCTCCCCTGGGCTCAGCACCCTGCATGCAGCCTACACAGCTGGAGGTGGTGGCTTTGCAGAACCACAGCACTCACCACCACCCACACCAGACCCAAGCAAAGCAGCCAGAAGATGTTTTTCTTGCTGGACAAGACAGTTGTAGGTTGGACTGGATGATCTTGGAGGTCTCTTCTGACCTGGTTGATTCTGTGATTCTGTGAAAGCTCTTGGGGCACCTGTGGCCCTAGAGAGGAGCCAGCTGCTGGTGGTGTCCCTGTGGGGCAGCCTTCTCCACATGGTTTTCCCTAGCAAATCCTTGTTTTCCTCAGCCAGGGAAGGGCCCAGCTCTCCATCAGCTGGTCTGATCAGCCCCTCTGCAGCAATCTTGTTGAGGAGCTGCCTGTGAGCCCCCTTCTTCCCCCCCCCCCTTCCTTTCAGAAGATGAAATAGGACACACTGGCATGACAACATTGATGCCCTGAGCCAGCTCTGGGCAGCCACAGACACGAGTCTTCATTTGTCCTTCACAAGAATTTCACAAGAAAAAAAAGCAGAAAAAAGCTCATGTGGGCTCTGCTCAGGGAGGGCTGGAGTGGGGACAAGCTGGTGGCTCTGGCAGAGACATCACCCCACTGCCAATAACCACAGGGAGGGTCACCAAACCCCTCCAGCCCTCCCCCCCTCCATCAGCACCCCACAGTACCCCTACAGCAGCCCAGCATTGCCACCAGCAGTGGAGCAGAGCTGCCCTGGGTAGGACAACCCTGTGGGCAGTGGAGCAGAGCTGCCAGCCCATCCCACTACCCTTCACAACCCCTTGGCACCCCACAGGACCCTCAGCCTCTGAGGGCAGCCAGGAGCTCCAGCTCCACTTGGCACCATCCTCCTCCTCCCTGGAGCTGAGGGTCTGGGGCATGCAGAGCTCCTCGAGGCTGCTGAGGGTCTGTGCAGAGCTCCTCAGTGATGCTGAGGGTCTGTGCAGAGCTCCTCTGTGATGCTGAGGGTCTGTGCAGAGCTCCTCAGTGATGCTGAGGGTCTGGGCAGAGCTCCTTGGGGCTCCTGAGGGTCTGTGCAGAGCTCCTCAGTGATGCTGAGGGTCTGGGCAGAGCTCCTCGAGGCTCCTGAGGGTCTGTGCAGAGCTCCTCAGTGATGCTGAGGGTCTGGGCAGAGCTCCTCAGTGATGCTGAGGGTCTGGGCAGAGCTCCTTGGGGCTCCTGAGGGTCTGGGCAGAGCTCCTCAGTGATGCTGAGGGTCTGGGCAGAGCTCCTCTGTGATGCTGAGGGTCTGGCAGAGCTCCTCAGTGATGCTGAGGGTCTGGCAGAGCTCCTCGGGGCTCCTGAGGGTCTGTGCAGAGCTCCTCTGTGATGCTGAGGGTCTGGCAGAGCTCCTCAGTGATGCTGAGGGTCTGGCAGAGCTCCTCGGGGCTCCTGAGGGTCTGGCAGAGCTCCTCTGTGATGCTGAGGGTCTGTGCAGAGCTCCTCGGGGCTCCTGAGGGTCTGGCAGAGCTCCTCGGGGCTCCTGAGGGTCTGTGCAGAGCCCTCAGTGATGCTGAGCAATTCACTTTGAAGATATTTGCTGCTCTGCTGCATAGCAGAGAGGAGGGAGCCCCTAATGGCTCTCTCCTGAGTCCTAAGTGCTGCAGGGAGGAACTTTAAGGAACTGAGAAGCAGGAGGAAAGGCAAATCCCATCCCCTGGGACAAGGGGAGCTCTGCAGTGCTCAGCAGTGGCCTTCTTCTCTACCTGGGATGTCAAGTGGTGGCTGATGCTGCTGCTCAGGACTGGTGCAGAGCAGCAGGAGGCTGGCACCAGAGCAACCCCAAGCCCAGGCACAGACCAAGTGGTGGGCCTGAGGCTGGCACCCAGTGAGAGCAGTGGGCAGCACACAGACCTGTCCCACACCAGGACCAGTGTGACCTTGGGAAGAAGTGATGTGAAAGGAGACAACCCAGCCTGGCACCAGCCTGGCACCCTGGTGGCTGTCCTGAAGGACCTCCCACAGCAGGACACTCAGCACTCACACCTCCAGGCCCTTGCCCTGGCAGTCCTGGGTCAGTGACACCAACCAGTGTGTGCCACTGGCAGTGCTGAGGCTTTGCCTCCCAAAAGAGAAGAACAAACCTGTGGAGGCTCAGAGGCTGCAGTGCCTCCACGTCTGCATTGCTTCACCCTCTGAGGTCAGCCTCGCTGGGGGCTGGGGGCAGAGAAGTGCCCATGGGTGAGAGTCAGATCTGGGTCCTGAAAGAGTGTCAGTGGTGCTGGACCCCTCCCAGGGTGCTGGGGAAGTGCCCATGGGTGAGAGTCAGATCTGTGGGACCTGAAAGAGTGTCAGTGGTGCTGGACCCCTCCCAGGGTGCTGGGGAAGTGCTCATGGGTGAGAGTCAGATCTGGGACCTGAAAGAGTGTCAGTGGTGCTGGACCCCTCCCAGGGTGCTGGGGAAGTGCTCATGGGTGAGAGTCAGATCTGGGACCTGAAAGAGTGTCAGTGGTGCTGGACCCCTCCCTGCTGGTGGAGCAGGGCTCTGCTGCCAGGCTGGGGGCCCAGCAGGGCTGGGGACAGGGTGCTGTGATGTCCTGGTCCTTCTGGCACAGGACCCAACATGGGGCTCAAGGAGGAAGAGGACAGAGGTTAATTAGTGAGGGGCTGGGGGAGTGGGCATGATGTAGGTCAGTGGATACTGTGCAGCACTGGGCTCTTGGAAAGCTGCTGGGGCTTTGTGACATGTTGGGGACCTGGTGGTGCCCACAGCTGCCCCAGAGCCCTCCATGGAGATCAGCCAGGAGATGCAGGCATCCACTCCCCTCCAGCCCAGCCTGAACAGCAGCCCTCACCCACCCCTGGGCAGGAACCACTGGGATAAGAAATCAATTCAAGGAGTTCACTGGGGATGAAAAGAAAGGCTGTGGGGACCTAGAGGGACATCTGGCACACAAATACCAACCTCCTCCAGCAAAGCCAGGAGAGCATGGAGATCCTGGGGCAGGCAGGGATGGATGGGGATGGAGCAGGAAGGACCTCAGGGCTCTGAGTCAGGCCACTGACGTCACATGTTGACAACTCCTGCCATGCTGGTGGCCCCTGAGAGCCCCTGCAGCAGAGGGGAGATGCAGTTGGAGTCAGTGCTCCAGAGAGGGGAGACTCAGGGAGAGCTGCTTGCAAGGAGGGACCTGGAGAGCTCAAACCCAGCCAGTGAGGGCAGAGCAAAGAGCAGAGCTGCTGCCTTCATCCCATGAGTTTCAGTCTCCTGGCTCAGGGAGGGCAAAGTCATAAATTTCAGCTGTCTGCAGATTGTAACTCCATGGGAACTGCTGCCAAAAACCTGTGTTTTTGGCCCTGGAAGTATTGTCTGGCTGAGGGCAAAAGGACACTGAAGCTGAACAAGAGCCAGGCTGCAGCAGGGGAGCTCGGTGGCAAATTGAAGCCCCCTGACAGTGTGAGTGCTCTTCCTGACCTCCTGCAGCCCCTCTTGGCAAGGAGGTTTCTCAGTCATAGAATCACAGACTGGGTTGGGTTGGAAGGAGCTTCCAAGGTCATCTAGTCCAACCCCCCCCCCCCCATCCCTGCACTGAGAGGGACATCAACTAGAGCAGATTGCTCAGAGCCAGAGAACCGAGTGTGAGGTGTCCTGCCCAGGGCAGGGGGGTTGGAACTAGATGATCCTTGTGGTCCCTTCCAACCCTGACTGATTCTGTGATTCTATAACCTGACCTGGAATGGTTCCAGGGATGGCATCTCCTGTGCCAGTGTTACACCAATGCCTGCAGGCTCCCAGGGGCTCACACAGTTAAGCACCCTCTGCACCCTACCCTGGGCAGAGCAAGTCCTCTCCAGGACCTTAGCTGTGCTGGATGAGAGAGCACAGAAGCTATGTCTTCAGGCATGAGCTTTACAAAGTGCCTGTATCCTCCCTCCCCATAGAAAAATGAATTTACGGGGAAAAAAAAAAAAAAAAAAAAAAAAAAAAAAGAGAAGTAGTGGGATTTAAACAAGCCAGGATGGAGTAGGTAGCAACTAGAAGTTTGCAGGAGGGCTTCCCTGCAGCACATTCTCAGCAGCAAGCTTTGCCCTGCCCTTAAGACTGCAAGAGCTGGGGCTGTTCAGCCTGGAGAAGAGAAGAGCTTTGGGAAGACCTCAGAGCAGCCTTCCAGGAGCTGAAGGGAGCTACAAGAAAGCTGGGGGGGGAGGGGGGGGGGGGGGGCACTTTTTACATGGACTTGGTGTGACAGGATAGGGCAGAACAGATTGAAGCTTGAGGAGGGCAGATTGAGACTGGAGATTAGGAAGAAATTCTTTCCAGTGAGGGTGGTGAGACACTGGAACAGGCTGCTCAGGGAGGTTGTGGCTGCCCCCTCCCTGTTCAAGGACAGGTTGGGTGGGATCTTGAGCCATGTGGTCTAGTGGAAGGTGTCCCTGCCCATGGCAGAGGGGTTGGAACTGGATGGTCTTTAAGCTCCCTTCCAACCCAACCCATTCTGTGCTTTGCTCTGCACTGGCACCATGGCTTTGCCTGCACATTGCAGACACTTTGCACTGGGTGTGCCCTGAGTGTGCAAACAGCACTCCCCTCCTTCACAGGGCAAACCCAGCCCTGGAAGGCCTTTTTCTCTGAGTCCACCTGAGGGTAGGAGCAGATGTCAGCCCCTGTGCAGGGCTCTCCACACAGCCATGCCCTGCTGGCACCGGGGCACACGCACTGTGCCCTCCGCAGGGTGACAGGGCAGCAGCAAAGCCAGTCCATGAGGCAGCAGGGACAGAGCAATGCCAAACAACATCTGGCTGTGCCAGGTCACCTCGCACTGCTGGTGCCCATCACAGGATCCAGGACAAACCCTCCCCTTTGTTTTGCCCTGCTTGGCAATCAGCAGCATCCTGGGCTCTGCAGGCCGGCGGCTCGGGAGCGTTGACTCACCACAGGGTGGTTTTGTCTTCATGCTAAACTCTTCCTGGAGATGTCAGCTGCCAGAATGTGTCATTTCTGCTTCATGGCACTGCCTTAGCATCTCATGGACGTGACAGAGTGACAAGAAACAGCATCCTTGAAGGAAGGGCTCAGTCTGGATGGGGCTTCTCTAATAAGCAAGTGTGCGCTGGGCTGGGCTGAGCTGGTCGTTTGGTGTGAATCTGATGGGGGCAGGGATGGCCATGGAGGTGGATGAGGTGGTGGGGACATGCCATGAGCTGTCCTGAAAGACTCACAGTCACTGAGAGGTGCTCCTGAGTCCAAAGGCAAGATTCAGGCTGTTAGAGCTCTGCTCAGTGTGGTGGATGCTGCCTGCCCACCTCCTGGGTCCTACTGAGTCTTGGCACATCACCCTGGGAAATGGGGGGGCTCCAGGGGTCAGCTGGGCTGCTGCTCCCCTTGCAGTGGGCAGGCAGGGCTGGCAGAGCCAGCATGGCTTTTGGAAATGGCATCTCAGGAGGTTTCTGCCTGCAGCAGCTGCAGGCTGATGTGCTCACAGGGCTCCTTCCCCCCAGCCTGTCCCAGGAGAAGGCTTCACCAGTGTGGGGTGCCTGCAGCTGCAGCCCCTCCTGCCCAGCATTTGGCTCTCAGAGGTTTCCTCACCAGAGCTGGCTGGGTGTGAATCAGTCTGAGGGGAGCAATCTGGTGCTGCCCTGGTGGGACAGATGATACCACCAGTAAATTGTCCCTCTGCTCCCACCACCAGGAGTGATGCCTGGAGCTGGTTAAATAAACACTTGTCTCTTACCTCTGAGCCAAAAATCCCTCTCCCTGTGCTCAGGCAGGACTGGTCCCAGTCTCACTATTTAAAAGTTCTAAAGTGTAGGTCAAGAGCTCCCTTCCAGACCTTTGGTCCTCTGGTAGTGGCAAAGGCTGGTGCATTGTTGAGCACTGAAGGAGAGATGCTGCAGAGCCCAGCAGTGTCACCACCTGCAAAGTGCCCCTGGTCCTGCTCTGCTGCAGCCTCCCCAGGCTTAGGACCCCTCTGCAGCTTGCTGCAGGGCAGGGAAGTGCTGGGGGTTGGTGAATAATTAATTTCACAGATTAATTCAGCCTGTCAGTGGCCATGGTGCAAATCAGACAGGTTTGAGCACTGAGGTACCAGTGAGCAGCTCCTCAGGAGGACAAAGTGTGTTTGCAGGACACCTCTGTGCAGTCCTACACAGCTGTGCCTGGTGTTGGGAGCACCTCAGAGATGTTTTGGTGCTCTCCTCTCAGTGTCCACAGCCCTGCTGGACCTCAGGCTGGAGAAGACCTCATAGAGGTTGAGTAGCCCCATGAAGAGGAGCAGACTGCACCCATGGACAGGTCTCTGCTCTCACCCAGATGGCAACTTGCAGCTTGGCATTTTTATCTTCACCTTTAAAGAAGTTGCTCAGGGAACACAGCAGTGCTTCCTTGACTCAGTTTACCTGGGAAAAGTCTCTCTTCTCTTCCCCTTGCAGAGGTTTCTGGCAGCACCCCCTGGCCTGCAGCCCTCAGCCAGAGCCATGGACTGAAGGCTGGGACTTTTTGCCTTCCCACGTTCCTGCTGTGAAATGAGAAGGAACTTGGCCAACATCAGCACAACATCAAGCCACATCCATCAGCTCTGGTTAAACACAGACAATTGTTTTGGACCTTCCTGGAAGGGAGAGCAAAGGAACCCAGGAGCAGGCACACACAGGTCAGTGCACAAGGAGAATGAAGGCAGTGGGTTGCTGCAGGAGGTCCTGCCTGACCCACGGGGAGAGTGTGGTCCTGTTTGGGAGATATGAAGAGGTCCTTAAGTCCTGGTGCTCTATCAGCATCCCTTCCCCTCCTGGTGCTACTGGAGTTACACTGACCTTGATAGAAATGAGACCTGATTTTGAGCAGGGAGCAGCTATGTGGGGGTATCTTACTGCTGCCAGCTCATCTCTGCTTCATGCTGATGCCCCAGGAGGTGATGGAAGTGAAGTCTCCATCTTCAAACACAACAAAGAGCCACAGAGCTCTACTCAGGCATTCAGGAGCAGCTCTGATGCGAGGAGATGCCATGGCTCACAGCTGTGCCTTCCAGCTCTGTGGGGACAGGAGCCCTGAGGCCCCCCTTTGCCCACCAGACCCCCAGGTCGGCTCGTGCAATGTCCCCTGCCCCCCACTCCCCTCCTGCAAACGTGCTTTTGGGTCTTTTAGTCCCAGAGCATCACTCCTCCTGGCTTAGCTGGCAGTTGGGGACAGTCCCCAATACCTCTGCTCACACAGGGCTGCAGCCACCCTGTTAACCACCTCGAGAGAGGCCTTCTCTTGTTGGCAGCTGGTTTGCAGGTGGTCAAGGGGTTCTGCAAACCAGAGACACAGCAAGAGTCATCCTTTGGGGCAGGGCAGAGTCCTGCCGCAGCAGAGTCCAGGCAGGGAGGGGAAGGTGCCATTTCCCAGCTCAGCACCACCACTTTCCTTCCTTTGAAACCAGAACAGCTCAGGGAAGCCAAGAGAGCTCAAGAAGAACCCTAGAAGATTGGGGATCAACACTGAGCTGGGCAGGCAGGAGCTGTGAGGGGTGGTGCCTCTGGGCTGAGCGGGGCTGGCTGCTGCTGATAGCCACCGACAGCAAACAGGGGTTAAAGTGACAGCTCCTGACAGGCTGCGGCTGGGCTGCAGCCCCCGGAGCAGTCTGAGCCCAGACAGTGGCTGCTCCAGCAGTGCTGTCAGGACCTCTTACGGTGATGCTGGTGAGAGGGCAGCTGGGGAGCAGAGACTGTGTGGGGAGCAGGCTGAGGTTTCCTCCTCTGAACCCAAAAGGGGCAGGAGGCAAGGTTTTGGGGGAAGCCAGCTCAAAATCATAGAAGCATAGAATGGTTTGGGTTGGAAGAGACCCCCAAAATCCAACACCTTCTGCAGTCAGCAGGGATATCCTCCACTAGATCAGGTTGCCCAGAGCCTTGTCGAGCCTCACCTTGAGTATCTCCAGAGATGGGTCCCCAACCACCTTCCTGGGCAACCTGTTCCAGTGTTCCACCACCCTCATGGTGCAGAACTTGTTCCTAACACCCAATCTAAATCTGCTCCTCTCCAGTTGGAAACTATTGCCCCTAAAATGCTGAGACTCAGCAGCTGAAGGTTGCAAGCCAAGGAGATCCTGCTGTGCATCACCAGTCCCCCAGCTCAGGACAGGGGACATGCAGCCCATGCTGCCCTGGCACACTCAAAGAGAGCATCAGGTTCTCTTGTAAAAGGAATGAAAAGCTCACTCATTTTTCCCCTCTGCCTTTCTTTCTGATAGGTCCATCCTTTGCACATGCCCTGCAAAGGAAGGAGCATGCACTTGTGTTTTAGAAATTCCTTCTTAGTCCTTGTCCCCATGACAAGCCTGGCAGTGGCCTGGGACAAGCCTGTGTGTTCCTCTGCCTCAGTTGCCCCACCTGGACAACTGCTGTCAGCATCCTGCACCCCTGGGAAATGTTAGGGAAGGAAAAGAGCATTAATTAAACCTGCCTGGATGGTGTGGTCCTGGGCAACCTGCTCTGGCTGACCCTGCTTTAGCAGGGGAGGTTGGACCAGACGATATCCAGAGGTCCCTTCCAACACCACCAGGCTGTGATTCTGTGAGCAGTGTGAGTGTAAACATGGCTACAGCTAAAGCCAGCTCAGATGTGGGATGACACTGAGGTCACTTTTGCCATGATCTAAAGGTTTATTTCACCAGTTAAGTACAAGAGGGTCACTGGGGAAGGGCTAGAGGGAGCACAGCAGGAAAGCCCAAGGAGTCAAAGGCACAGAGTGAGCAAGGAATGTGCCCTCCTGGGCAGTGGCAACAGGGAATGTGCCCTCCCGGGCAGTGGCAACAGGGAATGTGCCCTCCTGGGCAGTAGCAACAGAGAATGTGCCCTCCCGGGCAGCGGCAGCAGCCTCCCGCGGCATCGGCGGCGCTGGGGGATGTTTACAATGTGACATTTTCAGGCACTCTGAAAAAAAACCCCAAGTGGTTGGTTTTCAGGACGAGAGCAGCACGTCCTCCTGCCTTTGCACCAGGGCATGCTGAGGAGTGCTGGGCGCATTAAGACACGGGTCAGGAGAGGCTGGGCTGCCGACGCTGCTCGGGGACAGGAGCTCGGGAGCTGAGGAGAGACGTGACAGTGGCTGCGGAGTCCCCAGCAGCCTCGGTGACAGCCTGGCAGAGAGGAGCTGCTGCCTCCTCACAAGCTCCGGATGGTGAAGGCAGCCAAGGGCTTTGGTCTGGCTCCCTAGCAAGCTGGTGGGGTGCCCATGAAACCACCCCTCTGAGCTCCCATCTCCTGAGTCTGGGGTCTTGAGCATCTCCTGCCAGACTGAGATCCTGCTGCACCTGACCTGGTGCTAGTGCTGTGGAACTGCTGACAACCCCAGCTGCCTTCTGACACTGCCATGAGAAGCCACATCTCCACTCCCAGCTCCCCAAAGCCCTTCACTCACCCCTGGGAGGCTGTGAGGCTTTCATGGAGCTCCAGAGTAGCTCCTCTCCTCACACTGAACTTTCTTGGACAATGACAGGACCCTACACTGTATTTCAGGCATGTTCTTAACTATTTTTGCCATTTTCCTCCTGAAAATAGCTTTCCCTGCATGCTAGGACCATGTATCACTCATCTGGAAGCATATGGCCAGGTAGCCCCCAGCTCACAGCAGCCAGCTCCTGCTCTGGTTGACTGTGACTCTGCTGTCACACTTTCTACTATTTCTTTTCACCCCTCTTTCACATTCAGCCCCACAGGTGTGGCAACATCTGTGTCCCATTTCTGCCACCCCCCTACCTGCTCCCAGATCCTCTCCCTGCACCCCACCTGCGCCTTGAGGCCAGGGGAGCAAGACCAGCCTTGATTTGGGGATTTCATGCCAGCAGCAGTATCAGCCATACTGCTGGGAGCCTCCCACTGCTGCCCACACTGAGTCATGTACAGTGGCCAAGGGTGAATGGAAGGAATGTGCATGGGGATGGTCACAGCATCCTCCCTGTCCACAGCCTACCCACCCATGCAGCCTTGCATGGAGGAGCCTCATCTGGAGGGGGTTCAAGGTTCAGCCCCAAGTGGAGGAGGCTCAGGCCCCATGGAGAAGGTTCAAGGCTCAGCCCCACACGGAGGAGGGTCAAGGTTGAGCCCCACATGGAGGAAGCTCAGCCCCACCTGGGGGAAACCATCTGCTCAGTGTACCTTGTAGTATCCCAGCAGCTAACCAGCTGCCAGCTTTACTGCCCTGAGAGTGGATCAGTGCTGATATGAAGCCATATGCCTGTGTCCAGCATGTGTGGGGCTGGGCTTCCCTCCTTGATGCCACCACAGTGGGCAAAGCTGGGCACAGCCCAGCACAGGGACCCTTCAGCCTGCCATGGGAAGGGGTAGGCTGGAGCCCTGCTCCCACACAGCACCTCAAGGTGGCAGAGACACCTATCTGAGACCCCAGCATCAACCATTTCACCTCCTGATGACCCAGGGGCATTGCTGCAGAGTGTGTCACCCGAGGGGGAACGGTGTCGGTGACCCAGAGAGAGGTGAGCTCTTTGCTCCAGCTAACAATCCTGGCCAGGGCAAGATAAGAGATGCTACAGAAGCTGCTCCAAGCCCGAGAACAGCTGGGCTAAATCCCTTTAGTCCTCAGCAGGACATTTGTTTACAGGCAGACTGGATTTCATTACCTGGGCTGTCTAGTACAGGCTGTTCGTGGGCTCCTGCCCACCCCCCTGCGCTGCTGGTGCTGACTGGGTCCCTCCTGCTCCTCAGCAGGGAGCACAGGGGCTGCACCAGGAAGGGGCTTTGGGACAAGATGGCTTTTCAAACCTGAGGTGACCTCTTTGGTTTGGAAGAGGTTGGTCAGCTGGAGACGGGCTGAGCTGGGGAGCACCTGTACCAGTGTCAGCTTCCCTTTGCCCTCTCCCAGCCTTGTGGCTGGCACCAGGACTCAGCACCCTCCTTGGCACCTGCACAAGTCACACTGGATTCCATGAGCCTGGCTGTGGGCTGGACCAGCCCCATCCTTGGGGAGGTCCCATTGCCTTAACCAGGACATGCCACGAGGATGCTCTCAGTCCCCCCTGCCAAGTGGTCATTGATGCCAGCTGGGATCTCCTGCACTCCCTTGCTCCACCAGCACCAGAGAACTTCAGATCCAACCCCATTCTTCTCCCCTTGCCCCACTGATGCCTGCTCCAGGGATGTAGGCAAACCCCAGCCTTCACCTCTTGCCACCAAATCCTGCCTTCTGCCACCTGGCAACCATCAACCTCTCTGGGGGTCTCCAGGCAGCGGGGCAGGACCTGGGCTTGGTGTGGCCCTCTCCAGGGCCAGTCAGTGCCATGGGCCCCCTGAAAAGGGGCCGAGTGCAGGCTCTCCCTGCTCGGGTGACATGGACCCCGGGGTGACACAATCCCCGGGGTGACACAGACCCCCAGAGTGACACAGACCACCCGGGGTGACATGACCCCCAGAGTGACACAGACCCCAGGGTGACACAGACCCCCGGGGTGACACGACCCCCAGAGTGACACAGACCCCAGGGTGACACAATCCCCGGGGTGACACGACCCCCAGAGTGACACAGACCCCCGGGGTGACACAACCCCCGGGGTGACATGGACCCCAGGGTGACACAGACCCCAGGGTGATATGGACGCCGGGGTGACACAGACCCCAGGGTGATACGGCCCCCGGGATTGCCCCACCGGCAGCAGGGACAGGAAGCGTGGGTGACAGGAGACGTGGGTGACAGGAGACGTGGGTGACAGGAGACGTGGGTGACAGGCTGTTCCAGACAGGTGGCTGGAGCCGCACCTACGGCCGAGCCATCTATGCATCAGGGCTCTGCGATCCCCTGCGCCCCGGGGGGAAGCTGCAGGTTCAGGTTTCTCCTCTCACCTGTCGCTAAATCAAAGGCCATTTGAATTTAATCTCCGGCAGAGGCAGCTTTAACCCTCTCCAGTGCGGCTGAGTGTCCCCATGGCAGGGTCAGGACCTGTCCCACTGACCTCTGATGGCAGCAGCAGACAAGACACTCACTGCCAGCCCCTCCCTCCCCTCTCCCAGTTTTCCCTGGCCTCCCATCCAGGGCTCCTTCCAGCCGGGAGAAGCGATGCTTCAGCCCCATCCGGCTGTTGCCAGAAGTGTTGCCTCATCCAGTGAGGTTGTTGCCCAGCTGCTGCCTGCAGCGATGGGCAGAGCTTGGGACACTGCAGATGGTCTCGTTGGGATTTCTTGTTCCTGACCATCTCCTTCCCACCTTCTCAGCTGGAGCTCCAGCAAGCCCTGCTGAAATGCAGCTGCTCTCATGTACACCATGAATTTAACCATGGGCAGGAACAGGAGGCAGAGGCACATGTGGGTGGTGTGGGTTGGAAGCATCCTGTGGACTCAGGCTGCCTTCCCTGCCTCTGTATCCTGTTGTGGAGTGCTGGGACACCAGGCACCCCATGGCAGGGGTCAGTGAGGTATCAGCTGCCAGCAGCTGGCCCAGGCTCATGGGTATGTGGGCAATAGGCAATGCACAGAGCTCCTGGCAGCCAGGAAAGGACTTCACCCTGCTGTGACCATGGTGCTGAGCTGCTCACTGGGCAGGTTACTGGGGCACCATGTCCAGGACTGGAGCAGTGCCTGGCACTGCCAGCTCCAGTATCATGCTGGAGAACACTGCCCCTGGCTTCCTCGGCAGCCACTGCCCCCTCTGAACCGTGACAGCTGAGCACTGAGCTGCATGAAGACAGCCAGACACAGCACAGCCTGTTCCTGAGGTTTGCAAAGTGTCTTCCTGAAGCACGTCTCAGTGCTGCAGCAGAGCCCTGGCCAGCACCAGAGCTGAGGAGCACTTGGCTGGTGGGGAGGGTTCACAGGCTCCTTTGGGCTGCCCCTTGCACAAACACCTTAAGGCACCAAACTTGCTCATGACACAAAAACTAATGTCTGTAGAAGGTGCTGCAAAACCTGCAGCAGACTATCAAGACCTTTATTTGGGAGGGCACAGCTCACATCCCTCCAGTAGAGCAGCCTTGTCCCTCCTGGGCTGGCTCAGGAAGGGAAGAGGTACCAGTGTCCCACAACACATCCTGGGCTGTAATCTCCTTGTCTCTCCCCTGGTCCCAGCATCTGCTGCAGCTCTCCAGCTCTGCCCCACCAGAACGTGGTGGGAAGCAGTGGTGTAAATGCCATTTTCCAGTGTTCTGCCCCAAACTGGCCTCTCCTGACTGCTGAAGCTGCCCTGCCCATGGGGACTGCCTGCAGGCAGGGGCTGGCTGGTGTATGAAGCCCAGCTCCCTTGCTCTGCCTGTGCCCCAGCTGGGGCCTTGGGGAGCACCCCTCACCTCCTCCAAGGTGTCCCACTTGCAGAGTATTGGCTTCAGGTGAGGATGATCAAAGACCCTCTTGTGACACGTCTCCAAGCACCCCTTGCTCCAGACCTGCCTATGAGTGTGGGGCTTCACCTGCCCCCACCTTGCTCATGCCCCATCCCAGCTCCTGCCCATCACTGCTTGTTCTCCCTTTGTCCTTCCTCCTGTTGCCTGCACTCCTCCCTTCCAGCAGCTCAGGTCTGTTCTCCCTCCCTTCTTCCTTGCCCCACGTCACTGTCTCCCTCCTCAGGGCATCAGGCTCCCCTCTCCCATGGGTGCTTGCTCTGGCTCAGAGCTGGCAGAGGCTATGCCCCCACCACGCCCCAGTTCCCTGGGTGCAGGATCCAACATTCCACCTGAATTACCAAATTCCACAGGGGCCAGATCCTGGATGGTCCTGCAGCCCTGCTGAAGCCAAGAGCCAAGAGAATCATGGAATCATTTTGGTTGGTAAAGGGCTTTAAGATCATCAAATCCAACCACTAAGCCAGCACTGCCAGGTCACCACTAAGCCATGTCCCTCAGCACCACATCTACACGGCTTTGAAACCCCTCCAGGGATGGGGACTCCACCACTGCCCTGGGCAGCCTGTTCCAGGGCTTGACAATGTTTTCAGGAAAGACATTTTTCCTCCTGTCCACCTGAAGCTCCCCCAGTTCAACTTGAGGCTGTTTTCTCTTGTATTATCACTTGTTCCCTGGGAGAAGACACCAACCCCTACCTGGCTCCAACCTCCTTTCAGGGAGTTGTAGAGAGCCAGAAGGTCTCTCCTCAACCTTCTTTTCTCCAGGCTGAACAACCCCAGTTCCCTCAGACACTCCTCACCAGCTCTGTTCTCCAAACCCTTCACCAGCTTCATTGCCCTTCTCTGGACACATTCCAGCACTTCTTGGGAGTGAGGGGCCCCAAAACTGAACCCAGTATTTGAGGTGCAGCCTTGAACTGGTCCCCATAGTCCAATGCATAGCTGATGAGCTGTGAGGCTTTTCTCTAGGACTCAGCCACGAGTGTCCCCATCTCTGAGTGCCCACAAAGAGCCTTTCCCTGGAGGAAACAGAGGCTTTAATTATATATATTAAATTATATAATTTTTTGGCTGTCTGGCCAAGCCCTCCTTGAGGAACACAGTATTGAGGCACATCCTTGTGGGCACAAAGGGCTGCAGTGGAAAACAAGTCACCAACGTTCATCCTCCTCTGGTTTCTTCCCTCCCTCCCAGTACCCCCGCTCTGCTTTCCCTGCTGTCAGTGGACATAAGCTAATGGGAAGGAGATATTCATGCAAAGGGCCTTTGGAAATATTCATTGCTCATCTCTTAACAAGATTACCCCTGAAATCCTCCCTCCATTGCTCTGAGGGGGATTGAAAGCCTCGCAGGCTCTTGGTAACCATAGCAGCAGAGATGTGAAAGCCAAAGGGAGACAACTGATGTGAAAAATCACTGGGGCTGTGCAGACAGGCTTGGAGCTAATGCAGCACCCAGGCAGGAGAGCTTCTGATCTCCAGCACCTTTCTTTGTCTCACTAGAACTGGGATTATGCTATGGAAAGAAACCCAACTGCATTCAAACCATGAGAGCTAGTGAAAAATCCCAGCCAGGCACACGGTTAGGATAAAAAAACTCACTGCAACTTTCGAGCAAGTTCCTTTTGCATTTGCACTTCACACAAAGCAGCCTCTCAAACATCTCCAGCATGGGATTGTGAAGGTGACTTGTGAGGAAACACACCCAGAAGGGACAACTTGCACCTCTATGAGCAAAGCTGCTTCCAGAGGTGATGCCCATCCCTGCAGAGCTGAGGACCAACACACACACACACACCCCCACGCCCCCTCCTCTCTGTCCAATAAATCACTCACCCGTTCCGGGTCACTGTTTTGCTGTAGCTGGATCACGGCCAGCATTCCTACCCACGGCTGCTTGGCATCTGCTCATGGAGATCACCATGCATTGTTCTCTGGGAGATTTCTACTTTCCCCTCAGGTTAAATATCTCATAAAATCAGAGAGTAACTGACAGCTGAACGTGGAGGTTATGGCACGTGGGTTTTGTGTTTTATTTTCCTCCTCGCGGAAGAAATGGGCAGGTTGGCAGCAACCTCGACCACAACCAGGACCCCAGCCCCAGAAAAGTGCAAGAAACAGAATCACAGAATCACACAGAATCACAGAGAGTCAACCAGGTTGAAAGAGACCTCCAAGATCATCAAGTCCAACTGATCACCCAACCCTAACTAATCAACTAGACCATGGCACTGAGTGCCTCATCCAGTCCTTTCTTGAACACCTCCAGCGATGCTGACCCTACCACCTCCCTGGGCAGGCCACTCCAAAGGGCAATCTCTCCATCTGTGAAGAACTTCTTTCTAAGATCAAGCCTAAACTTCCCCCTGCACAGCTTGAGACTGTGTCCTCTTGTTCTGGTGCTGGTTGTCTGGCAGAAGAGACCAACCCCCAACTGTTTACAGCCTCCCTTCAGGTAGCTGTAGACAGCAATAAGGTCTCCCCTGAGTCTCCTCTTCTCCAGGCTAAATAACCCCAGCTCCCTCAGCCTCTCCTCACAGGATTGTGCTGCAGACCCCTCACCAGCTTTGTTGCCCTGCAAGTGACACCAGCCAGCCCTTGCCATGTCCAGCCACGAACCATTTAACGGGTGGGGGATCCCCAGTGATCTCCTGTGCTGCCAGCAAGACCATCCAAGAAGAAGAGGTTAATCTCCAGGGAGGAGACAAGGGCAGGACAGCTCATGGAGCACAAGGGCTGTGCTGCTGCTGGCTGCCTGGAGCTGCAGGCGGCGGTGAGCGGTGCAGGCGCAACGCCTAACGCAGCGCAGTGCTCTGCAGGGCTGCGCTGCCTATCCAGCACTGCACTCTGCGGATTGGTCCAAGCACCCTGCTCTCCTCCCCACCCCGTGCCCTCCCTCCCTCAGCACCCTCAACCCACAGAGATTGGACAGCCTGGTGCCACATGGCAGGGGGAAGCCAGGATAAAAAGATGAGGTGGTCTTGGGAAGCTGCAGCGGCCGCCACGGAACAGCCAGAAGTTTGCAAAGAGGTTGCCACCAACCCTCGGTGGTGGCACTGAGGTGGTGCAGGCACACAGACGAGCAGTGGGACTGCAGCCAGCCAGGGAAGCGGTTGGGGGTGAGCAGCAGCGAGGGAGCATCCTGTGCCAGAGAGCCCAGCCATGTCCCCAGTGGCGAAAGAGAAGAACCACGTAAGGCTGGTCTTCTTGGGTGCAGCCGGCGTGGGCAAGACCGCCCTCATCCGCCGCTTCCTGATGGACACCTTTGAGCCCAAGCACCGGCGCACAGTGGAGGAGCTGCACAGCAAGGAGTATGAGGTGAGCGGGGCCACGGTCAAGGTGGAAATCCTCGACACCAGTGGCAGCTACTCCTTCCCAGCCATGAGGAAGCTCTCGATCCAGAACAGCGACGCCTTCGCCCTGGTCTATGCTGTAGACGACGCAGAGTCCTTCGAGAGCGTCAAGAGCCTGCGGGAGGAGATCCTGGAGGTGAAGGAGGACAAGTTCCCTCCCATCGTGGTGGTTGGCAACAAGGCAGAGAGCGGCGGCGAGCGGCAGGTGCCGGCTGAGGATGCTCTGTTGCTGGTGGAGCTGGACTGGAACAGTCGCTTCGTCGAGGCGTCGGCCAAGGACAATGAGAACGTCCTGGAGGTCTTCAGGGAGCTGCTGCAGCAAGCCAACCTGCCCAGCTGGCTCAGCCCAGCGCTCTGCAAGAGGAGGGAGACGTTGCCCAAGGAGCAGGCGCTGAGGCCTCCCATGAACAAGACCAACAGCTGCTCGGTGTGCTAAGCCAGACACCCTGGGGTGGGGAGGGAGGCGTCAGCACCAGCGGCACCAGCTTGAAATTCAGGTGGGCTGGGTGGGGGGAGGCACTGCCTTGGCCAATACCAACCCTGCCACCTCCCATCCCTTCCCTCCTCTTCCCCACCCAGCCTACCATGACAGGTGAGAGTTGGCGATGACAAGGAGGAGGAACTTGGAAAGGATGCTGGTGGCTGGAAGTGCTTGGGGAGAGTGTGAGCTTCCAGACAGGCAGGAGACATACCTGGGAAACCACTGCTGGGCACCCTGCCTGGTGCCTCCACGCTGTGGGGAGCTTGTGGGCAGCCAGGCAGCTCCTCATGTGCCAGGGAAGGTGGGCAAACCACAGGTCTCTGACTGTGTGCACCAGAAGGCAGAATTGGGCACCTGTCCAGCTGCAGTGCACCCACCAGTGTCACTCTCCCGAGTCTCCTTCAGGTCCTGTGTCACCTTGCCCCAAGCACTTGCACGTCCAACCTCCCAGCATGGCTTCAGTTCCTGCAGCGGTTCCAGAGTCCAGAGTAGTTTTGGGTTTGTACCTGAGTGTAGAGCATGTGGCCGGGCAGTGTATGCAGCTCTTTGGCTCTCCCTTTTCTCCTTTTTGGTTGCTTATTTTTTTTCCTTTTTGGTTTCTTATTTTTTTTTTCTAAAGCATACCCAATAAACACATTGTGGAGCTGGAACACGTCTGGGTTTCTTTCTCCTGTCCTTCTGATCTCAGTGTTCTAAGCCCTGAGCCCTTAACACCTGTGTTTGCTTTCCCCTCTCTCTCCATGCCCCTTCCTTCTCTGGAGTGCCCTGGCTCTGGGGGAGCATCCCCAGGTCCCTGGTAGGGTCAGGACATTTAGGATTAGGATTTTCCTGACCATTTAACCACTGAAGTTTTCACTGAGCATTGAGTAACAAAAAACAAAGCAGATCTTCTCATCTCCAAGAAGCACAACAGCCACCCAAAGACAGCTGAGCACCAAAACCAAACCACAAACACATTAACAGGAGGCACCAGAGCTATGGGAGGGGAGCACAGCAGGGCAGTGTTTGCTGTGCTTTAGCTCACCCTGCACTGATTTACTCTCCCTTGGCACAGCCCAGCCCTGCTGTCAAGAGCATTTCACCTGCTCAGCAGCCACATAAAGACACAAAGACAGACATCAAAGCTTGGTAGAGGATAAGAGTGTCCCACCCTGGTCCAGACTCCAGGGACTCTCTATCTCTGGAGTCACTCCAAACCCACTTGGACAACATCCTGTGCAACCTGCTCTAAGGGAACCTCCTCTAACAGGGGACTGGACTTGATGGTCCCCAGAAGTCCCTTCCAACCCCCACCATTGTGTGACTCTGTGAGTCAAGCACTTTGGGGGTGCCCAGGTTACAGAAGCCCAGCCCCACATCATGGTGTGCCCCAGCCCAGCTGGGCAGGCTGACACAGGATTGCACCCAGTGATCCCAGCCCTTTCCTGACCCCAGTAGAAGGGGAGACGGTGATGGCAGGGGGAGCCCACCCTCCTCACAGGCATCCCTCACTGGGGCACCCTGATGCCATGTCCCTGTGGGTACTGGAGCAAGGACAGTGACTCTGGGCAGGCAAAACCCTCCTCCTGGGGCCCAACGCAGGATGAGGCTGGGTGGGGGGTAGGCAGTGGGGAAGGTAGGGAGGCTGTGGCAGGACCCAGTGCTGCCAGGTGGGTTGGGTGGCCCTCATCACTCTTGGTTCTACATACCTGGTGCCACCATGGTTATGCTCTGTGGAGGCTCCTCGCTCCTTGGGGACACAGGGAGCTGCTCAGGGCAGAGCCCTTCCCTGGGCAAATTACTGCTCCTGTCCAGAGGGAACAAAGCACAAAGGAAGTTCACCTTCAGAGAGGACCCAATGTGGTGGCACCCTGCCTGCAGCAGGGATGGGTGTGATGGGTACAGCCACAGGTGATGCTGCATCATCTGGGTCACTGTGCCATGGCCAGATGGGGATGGGGCCATCCCTGCCAGCACTGCCCACACTAGGCCCTGGCCAGAGATGACCTGGCTGTGGTGAGGCACCTCCCAGTTGGCAGGACCCACTGGTTCCACCTCGATGACTGACCCCTGGCTAATCAGGCAGCCCCAGAGGAGTTCCACACCCTGCAGACATGGGGGTCTGGGTTCAGAGCAGGGGGTTGCTGGACACAGGAGCACCAGGTCTTTCTGGTTCAGTGCAAAGCTCAAAGCAGAAGGAAAACTCTTTGCAGCGTAGTATGAGGAAGCTGGGCTGAGCAGGCCTGCCTACCTCCCAGTCCCCCCCTGCACAGCACTGCTGCTCTGGATCCATGCTGTGGCTGGGGTCTCCCAGTGGCCTCACCAGGCTTACTGAGCCCCCCACCGCAGCTGTGGCTCCCTGTGCCCCACTCGCCCCTTCCCTGGCCAGACTAGTAGCCCCCAGGAGCTTCAGGACCCCCACTCCCAGCCATCCCCAACCCGCAACCTGTGAGGTACAGCAGGCAGTGGTGCAGAGATGCTGACCATGCTGGAGGTGCATAGATGCAGAGACTGAGACAATGGAGCTGCAGAAGATGCAGAAACTGGGATGCTGGAGGTACAGGAGCTGCAGACCAAGATAATGGAGCTGCAAACCACGATGACGGAGGTGGAGAAGCTGCAGAGACCAAGATGATGCTGGAGCTGCGAGAGCTGCAGACCAATATGTTGGAGGTGTAGGAGGTGCATACCAAGACGCTGGAGGTGCGGAAGCTGCAAACCAAACTGCTAAAGGTGCAGAGGCTGCAAGCCAAGACGTTGGAGGTGCAGAAGCTGCAAAGCAACACGTTGGAGCTGCAGGAACCCTCTGGAAGGCCCCACCTCCAGGTGCCCCAGCAATGAGTAGAGCCATTGGAGGAGCAACTCCAGCAGCAAATGCCACCCGCCCAATGCCTGCTGGCCTTATACAGCCCCTTCCGCAGCTCCCGGCGCTGCCAGCGGGAGGGGTCCGGTCCGGCGCCCCAGCCCCGCTGCCCCTCGGCTGCACAGCGCTGCCCTGCCCCGCCCCGGGCGCTCTGCGTTTGGGGCTTGGGTTTGCAACGCTCCTGGGGAATCCTGGATCGCAGAGAGCATCGCGTCGGGGCACGGGGGTTAGGAAGCTTTGGGCATGCTGCGCTGTGGTATGGGAGCTGGGGCTGGGTAGCTTTGGGCATGCTGGGATATCGTATGGGAGCTGGGGCTGGGAAGCTTTGGGAATGCTGGGAAGCTATGGACTTGCTGGGATGTATGGAAATGGGATAGGAAGGTATGGACATGCTGGGATGTGGTATTGAAACTGGTGCTGGGAAGCTATGGACGTGCTGGGATACGGTATGGAAACTGGGAATAGGAAGGTATGGACATGCCGGGATATGGTATGGAAACTGGGAATAGGAAGCCGTGGACATGTTGGGATAGGGTATGGAGCTGGGAATAGGAAGCTATGGACATGCTGGGATACGGTATGGAAGCTGGGAATAGGAAGCCATGGACATGCTGGGATGTGGGGTGGCTGCTGGGGTGAGCAAGCATTTGCCATGCAGGGACTCTTAGCAGGACAAGCTCCTTTTAGATGTCTTCTCTGGCAGGACAAGGGAGAGAGCCAGGAGCCTGTGCCCACCTGCTAGACACCATGGTTGGCTGCAGGAAGGCTGCAGAGCAGCTGCAACAGCAAACTGCAGATAGAGTGGTGAGGGCCCCTGGTGTGTGTCCTACAGGAGTGATCTGTGCTGGACACAGGACTGTGTGTGCCCTACCCTGTACCCTTGGGTGTGTTGGGGCTCCAAGAGTCCTCATGGACAGAGCAGGGCAAGAAAAGCCCCCAAAGTGCTCAGAGAGGTTAGAAACAGGCAGGCCCTATGTCTCACAGGCTGAGATGTGTGTGCAGCCTGTGTTTAGCCCCTGGTTTAGCAGAGCAAAGCAGCTAAGGGCACTCCCAGGGTAGCTGGGTCACAGCAAGGGTGGAAAATCCCTGCCAAGGGCTAGAACTGGCCTGGTGCCTGGCTGTGTCTCTGCACAACCTGATGTGGTGAAGCTAAATATCTGCAGCTCGTTTGCTTTCAACAAGTGGCAGCAGGTGAAATGGTTTTTGTCTCCCAGACACAGCTCCCAGCTCCTCAAGGCAGCTTGTCTGCAGCAGGGGCAGCTGGGGCCAGGGGCTGGCAGGAGAGCTGTGACAGACCAAGTCCTGTACACAGAGGCTAGAGAGAGCTGTCCCTGCAGACAGCCCCCAGGCATATGCCTGATGAGGGAAACAAAATTTGCCCCTCCTTCTGTTTCCCCTCTGGGGAGGAAAGAGCATCTGGGGCAGATTCTTCATGCTGGGGCTTCAAGGGAAAGCCTGGGGAGAGATGGATCCATCCAAACATCCATCCACATCCACCCACAGCTCAGCTCTGCCCTGAAGCCCTCAGTTGTCCCCAGCAGAGCTGTGGGGACAGAGGAGTTAACTGGAACCATGGACACTTGCAGCCTGGGGCACTTCAGCTTCAGGGAACAGCAGAGCTCCAAGCCCTCCAGCACCCCAAGATCCAGCATAGGGAGGGCAGGGTGGCCATGACCATGGCTCGGGGACAGTCAGGGCCTCTCAGGCTCTGAAGGGCTGTCATCCCCATTGCAGCTGGAGGCTGCTTCAGTGCCACAAGGAACAGGACTGGGAGAGAAGCCTCAGTCCCCATGAGCCATGCCGGAGAGCAGGACAGTGCTCTCCCTAGGGTGGCATCCTGGGCTGCAGCAGCATTCACTCTCCCCTCTCTGGGACTGGAGAGCTTTCATCACAGTGCTGCTCTGGGTTCATTAGCTGTGGTGTAAGCCTAGGATGGTTTTTCATAGATGGGCTGTCATGTCCACACATGATGAGGTCTCTGCTGCTGCTTCTCTACACAAGACATTGCAGTGAACTTGAGCAATCCACCTACAGGACCAGGGGCTGCTCTTTCCATTCCCCAAACACCTGAACATCTTTCCATCACATCTCTTCTCTTTCTATTCCCTCTGCCTCCCCCATCCCCCAGCTGGACCATTTGAGTCCAGACTCACCTCCAGAGCAGCTGCCAGCCCTGTCCCTATGCTCACCCATGTCACCCCTGCCCAGGGGGAAGAAGGACTCCATGTGATCCCTCCTGTTCTGTTCCACATCAAGTAGCAGCACATCCCATCAAACCTGGGTGAGATGCTGCTGCTTAATTTGCATACACAATCAGGGGGAACCCAGGTTTTGCCTGCAAGAGCTGCACACCACTGACAGCCACGCCCCAGCGACAGCCACGCCCCAGTGACAGCCACGCCCCAGTGACAGCCACACTGGTCCACGGAGGGGGCATCAGCTGCCACCCCAGGGCTGTGCCTAATTGATGTCAGCTGCTGCAGTTCGCTCAGCTCTTGATGGATGTGAGGCTGTGGCACAAACACTTCAGCCAAGGACACTCCACAAGGAAGCAGAACATTTTTAAAAGGGAAAGTGGTTCTAGCTGGGTGAGGACCTAATTAACTCTGTTTGTCTTTGGGGCTTTGGCTGAGCCAGGCTCAGCAGTGAGGCAAACAAGCCACTGCTAAGTGCTCTGGAAAAAGCAAACCTGCTGCCCCCACACCACATGGACCCCATTAGGGCTGTCCCAGTCCCATAGCATGGCTGGGATCCAGCTGGCCCCACACGGGTGGGCTGTGGAGGCTGTAGGAGCACCCTCAGTGATGCACCCACCCATGAGCTTCAGTGTGATACCTGCACAGGTCAGTCATGGTGTCTGCCTTCCTCCCTCACCTCCAGCTTGCTCCATGCTTGTGACAAAGCCTGTTCTGTCCTGCACAGACCCTGGCAAACACTGCTGCATAGAACCACAGGCTGGTGGGAGTGGGAAGGGACCTCTGGAGCTCATCCTCCCTGCTAAAGCAGGGGCACCCACAGCAAGTTGCCCAGGATCACAGTGCCCAAGTGGGGTTGGAATTTCTCCAGAGAAGACGACTTCACAATCTCTCTGGGCAGCCTGCTCCTGGACTCCAGCACCCTCACAGCAAAGAAATTTCTTCTGTTCATATAGAACCTCCTGGGTTCCAGTTTGTGTCTGTTGCCCCTTGTCCTGTCACTGGACACCACTGACAAGAGTCTGGCCCCAGCCTTTTTGCCCCCCACCCTTTATCTCTTGCTGAACATTGAGCAGATCCCCTCTGGGGCTGCTCTTCTCCAGGTTAAACAGCCTGAGGGCTCTCAGCCTTTCCTCCTCACAGAGATGCTTCAGGTCCCCTCAGCATCTTTGTAGCCTCCACTGTAACCTCCAGTAGTTCACTGTCGCTCTTGATCTGGGAAGCTCAGAACTGGACACAAGACTCCATCTGTGGCCTCAGTAGGGCAGAGCAGAGGGGCAGGACAACCTCCCTTGACCTGTTTGCTCTCTGGCTTTGCACTCTTTCCATGGTGTAACACCGTTCCAGGAAGGCAGAGAGCCTCTCACCAGCACCTAACACAAACTGATCCGAAAAGTCTCTTCCTAGCAAGGGACTTTTTAAATTCTATCGCTCAATTTTGGGAGGAGAACCTCAGCCTCACCTGCTTCTGGACACACATCGAGTCACGGCCGCACAAAGGCAGTAGAAACCCTTTGCAAACAGTCCTGTCCAGGGGTATCGCAGCAGCTCCAACCAAGGCGGGGTCCGGGAGGGGCCGGCTGCCCGGTGCAGGGATGCCGGTGCTGGCGCCGCTCCCCGGGCCGGAGCTGCTCGGAGCGATGTCCTGCTGCCATCTGGTGGACAATCCGGGAATGACAGCCCAGGACATTTTGTACCAGGACCTGGTGCCCAGCAAGCGCCCGGGGACGCGGGGCAGAGCAGCTGGGGCTTGGTTTGGTGTTCTCCAAGTGACTTGAGACTCGCTCGTACCCATGGGTCTGCAGAACGGACCTGTCTGGGTTTTGGGCAGGGTCCAGTTTTTCCTGAGGAGAGGTCTCAGTCTGTGGAACTGGGTATACGAGAGAAAAGTGTCTGTCTGCATGCTGGGAAAGCACAGGGTCTGGAGAACCATCTTGTGAGGAGCCCCTGAGGAAACTAGGGGTGTTTAGTCTTGAGGAGACCTTCTGGAGCGAGGTGGAGTTGGTCTCTTTTCCCAAGGAATCAGTGAGAGGACAAGAGGAAATGGCCTCAAATTGTGCCAGGGGAGGTTTAGTCTGAAATATTTCTTTACTGAAAGAGTGGTCAAGATCTGGTACAGGCTGCCCAGGGCAGCTGCCCACTTGTACCCAGATCACCACCAACCCAGCCTGCAGAACCTCCAGCTCCAAAGCAGATTTCTTTCCCAGCTAGAACAGATTGCAAGGGCTCAGTGATCTGCCTGCTGCAGGACGTGGAGGCTTTGCCAAGAGGATTTACAGTCCTTTGCCTTTGAATTGACAGCTCAGCTGACAGAGAAGCAGCCTGCAGAGCTTTGCGTGGTACAAAGGCTTTTCTGAATCAAAAGTCGCCATTGAGAAGCTAAAAGTGGTCTGTAAACATCTGAGTGTGCACCTTGCTTCATTCTGGTGCTGAGTATCCAGGCAGGAGGATCACAAAAATGATCAGGGGGCTGGAACCCCTCTGCTGTGAGGCCAGGCTGAGAGAGTTGGGCTTGTTCAGCTTGGAGAAGAGAGGCTCCAAAGAGACCTTCTGGTGGCCTTTCAGTACCTAAAGAGGCTGATCAGAAAGTTTGGGTCAGAGTTTTTAGCAGGGTCTGTTGTGACAGGACAAAGGATGATGGTTTGAAATGAAAAGAGGGAGATTCAGACTGGAGAGAAAGGAGAAATTGTTTATGCTGAGGATAACAAGACCCTGGGCCAGGTTTCTCAGAGGTGGGAGATGCCCCATCCCTGGAACCATTCCAGCTCAGGTTGTTAGGGACCTGCTCTAGGTGTAGATGTCCCTGGTGACTGCAGTGGGGGTTGGACAAAATGACCTTTAAAGGTCCTTCCAACACAAACCAGTCAATGGTTGTCTGAAAGATAGCATGGCTCCTGAAGGCTCTTACTTTAATAAACCAGGGCTGCCTGTGGAGGCAAGCAAAGAGGATGGGGTTTGTTCTGCCACAAAGTCATGCCACAGGCAGTGAATGGCAGTACCTTGCCCCAGTGACCCTAAGAAAGGCAGACTGGCTTCTGGTGCTGAAGGAGCTGGGCAGAGTCTGGCTGCTCTGGCCAAGGCAAGGTCACCAGAGTACCTCCAAAACTGCAGGAATGACCACTCTGTGCTCAGTGTCACTTGTGGCAGCTGAGCTTCAGTAAAGCCCCAGGACAAGGTGTTTGTCACAGATGCTGGAGCATCCTGGGGCAATGGTTCTGGAACTGGTTCCAGCCATGCTCCCATCCAGGTTACTGTGCAAGCCATAAATCACAACTGACAGGCAGCAAATGCTTGAAGAGCAGATCAGAGACAGCTCCACCACATGCAGAAACCATGCCAGAAATACAGATATTAGAACAAGAAAATAGGTTGAACAGAGCTCTAGAACCATCTTACTACAGGATGATTTTTACTTTATGAGGCTATAAAGAAAACCTTCTCTAAACCACAGCTATTAGGGAACCTTTCTTTATTTTTATTTTAAATGTTGAGCATTTTCAGCTCTTTCAGAAATTAAAGTCACCTAAAAAAGTCAACTCTCCTTCTCTGTTACCCTCTGTCCTGTCCCCGAGTTCTGCCCTTACTCACCAGCTTGTCCTTTCAACCCACTGCATTCTACCTTGGACTCAGATGTATTGGGGGAAGTGCAGCTCTCCCCACCTTGATTTTTGGGAGCTGCTCAGCCATACAAGCACCACAAGTAATTGGTGCTCTTGGCCTATTAGTTTCTTCCTGCAATCATACTTCTGAAGGTGTGATCAGCCCAGGAAAGAAAGAGCTGAGGGCTGCACATGTTTGCCCTCTCTTAGGTACCTCAGAGATTCTGTGCTTGTGCTGAATCTCCACTGAGCACAAGGGTTGTATTTTTAAGTCAACAACCAAGGCACAGCCTGTAGGCATATCCCATATAGCTCTGCACTTCACCCTGCAGTCCATTACCTGCACGATCATCATCTCCTCTGCCTTGACCAGAAGTTCCCTGCCCTCTGGAGGGAGAGAAGGAAGACAGGGAAGTGCCAAGGAAAGGCAAAAACTGGGGCCTCACTTAAAATTAGATAAAATAATGGAAAAGCTGATTTTTTTTTTTCTGCTCTTCTCAGGTACAGCCAGTAACATGTAATTGCAAGCCATGAATGCTGTGGCCAAAGCAAGATGATCTACTGCAAAAATGGAAAGAGTCTGCTCCTTTCCAACACTGATAGCAACACAGCTCTTTAATCTGCTCAGAGACCTTTTTTTATGTTTGTTTGTTTGTTTTCAGAATAAATTAGGAAGTGAGTAAAGGATCCAGGAGATAACACTACAGAGAAATTAGAGAGGAATCTGCCAGAATTTTGGAATGTTAAGTCTTACTCCCCTGAACAAAATGAACATTTAAAACAATAAACCCATTTCATTAACTCAGGACAAGACTACTGGCAGCTAGCAGATGGAGGGGCAGGAGGTGGGGGATTTCTCACCAGGAGCCTCACAGCTAGCTCAAGGCAAGCCACCTTTACTAATAATGAGATTTTATTGAACGCAAAGCAATCATCTCCCCAGCTCGTTGTGTTTGATAACATTTTAATAACCCTGAAATCATGACTGCACTGGGACCACGTTTTTTCATCAGAGAAAATTTACAAGCGACTCGTTTCCAATGCATCCGACAGTAAAAACCAAACCAAACCAAACCAAAAAAAACCCAAACACCTGGGGCACACGACAGGACAAAAGTGTCAGAGATTCATTTCTAATGAGCCAGTTGTCATTAGAGAAGGAGAAAAAAAGGGGGTGGGGTTTCAAATGGTCAACTCGACTGTCCTTGCACAGGCTTGGATTGGCCATTGGAGGATGGAGTCTGGCAACTTGCAGCAATAGTTAACCTGAGAGATTGGGTGCATCCGCTGGAGGAAGACACCTAGACCCCACTAGAACATGGGCACGTTTAGCAGTCCGTCCTCCCTCAGGAAAGCTACAATGTGGGTGAGTGCTGGAGGTGCCTCTCCCGAATTCCAAGAGCACGCAGCAGGTATTAGTGGAAGAGACCCCTTGGGAAGGAGGTGGGGAGGGGGGGATGTGAGAGGACAGAGGTTGGGCTGCTCCCGTAGGCGTTAAGGTTTCACGGGGACGTTACCAGCTTCGAAGCAGCGTGAGGACCTGGGTGAAACAGTCCAAGAGACCTGCAGGGAGCTCCCATCGTCCTGTGTGGTCCGTGGGCAGGCCTGTGGGCTCCTTCCAGCTCCTGCTAAGGGCAACACTGCACGGCACAGACACTTCCAGACATTTACACAGCTGTCGTTTACCTTGGGGCTTGGCATGGGGAACACCAGGCATCCGAAGAGTTTCACAAGCAGAGTTCGTTTTGAGCTCAAATCTCCGAGTTTCCACAACTCCCCTTCCCTGAAACTGGCTAGGCAGGACTCGAGCAGAGATTGTACATTCAGCAGCAGCACAGTGACACAAGGGAGCACGCCCGGCGCTGGCACGACGCAGGAACTCCGACCGACAAAAGTTAGCAGCAGTTCGTACACAACGTCAGGAGATGATCCTCCTCCAGGGTCACCATGGCAATCTTTGATCTGGTATCACAGGGATGCTCCACACTATAGCTGCCCAGAACCCAAATCCTAAAAGGGTTGGTTTCTTTGATTTTTTTTTTTTTTCCCTAATCAATTCCATTTCCAGACTCTTCCAACTCCAATAATTTAACATATACAGATATCCATATACAGCAAATTTTGTGGTTTTAATTAATTATAGTTAATTAAAATGCTCCTTCACATACACAATCATATATTGAATCATCAAGAACAATAATATATTTCTGGAGCAGAAAAGCAAAACCAATCTGCTCAGCCAGTGCCACCCACAAACTAGACAAGTAACTAAGAAGAAGTTTGACAGTTTCAGAGCACTTAGGAGAGAGAAATTCTCCTGGCTTAGAGAGAGAGAGAGAGAGAAAGAAAGAGAGCAAGGGGAGCCATGCAGGCAAAGTGCTATGGAGGACACAGTAAATGCAACATACAGAACACAAATCGTTCAGAATGGTTCCTTGTAAAGATTCTGGAGCCCTAAGGAGAATCCTCCTCATCAGGAGCTATCTTTACAATTTCAGAGATATCAGATGGCATCACAGCAGAGAAGAGCATGACACTGGAAATCAAAAGAGCTATGCAAACACTGAAGGACTGATCCTGGCCCAGAGCTGTGGTTCCTTTCACATACCAGGGTGGAGAGTAAATTTTAAGTGCATCTGCTTTACAGAAAGCCACCTCTGCCAACCTCATGGAAGACAGAAACTCTTCTTAGCTAAAACAGCCCACTCCATCAGGGACATGATGTCTAGGCAAACAAAACCCAGGCACACAGAGCTGACAGCCCTCCTTGCTAAGGAAAAAACCCCAAATCCAAACCAAACAAAAACCCATGGAAGGAAAAGAGAAGGGAACTCAGCCTCCCGAGAGCTTCATTACAAACAGATGAAGAGGATAAATCCCAGGAGATGGGAGAGGAAGCAGGTCACAGCAAAAATGACCATGGCAGGAGCTGTGCAACTCTGGGGACTAGCAACAAAACCCCCTGGCAGAGCAGGCTTCAGCCTGGCTCTTTCAGCTGTTTAGCTGACACAAGTTACCCCCAAATCTAGATTTGATGGTTTTTAACTGTATCATATCTGCCAAGCTACAACCTGTCAGGAGTTTGGGTTCCCCCCACCCCATGGGTCTGTGTCACCACATGGAACTGATGGACTAAGTCAGTACTGCTGGTGACAGCAAAGCTGGGCCACAGGTGGAGTTGGTCAGGGCTGAGAGCTGCTTGATTAATCTAGTACTTTATACTACAGGTTTTGTCTTCTCAAATGACTCAGTGGAATGAGTTTTACTGCACCATCTCATAACCACTGGAGGCCTGGGGCTAGAGCTGCTGTAAAGCAACTTTCAGTCCAAATCACCTCAGTGAGAAGAGGCCAAGGAACTGGTGTGATGGGGGGGAGGAGTGAGCTGGCTGTAGACTAGGGAATGGAACAAGCTTGGGTCCCTCCACAAACCTTCTGTGATTTGTCTCCTATGCCTGATGTTTGCCATTGGGAATGTCTTCCTTCATTTCAAAGCCTGCAAGGCCAAACACGAAAATACTTCTGGTGCTTCTATTCTATTTTAAGGGCCGTTTGCCCACCTCATAAAATGGAGTGAAACTGGTGCTTCGGAGCTAGAGACATCCAGGGCCAGAAAACGAGAGGCTATGGAGTGACTGACTGGGAGTGCTAGAGGAGCCTTCAGTGCTCAGCGTTACCAAAGCCATGAGTAAATGAGAAACAAACAACTCAACAGAAAAATGACTCCTGCCTTTTTGTGCCACCTGCAAAGCACTCATGGTACAAGCTTATGAAGATGCCATCACCAACAAGCACAAAGGGTGGGACTAGAGGTACAGGAATGATTTGCCTGGCTGTACACTTAATTCTCATTAACGTTGAAAGAGTTAAACTTCTTCCATGTAATAACCTTTAACAGATTTAACAATAGATTTTTTTTTTTTTCTCTTTAGTATCCCCTGCACAAAAGAAAAATACACATTTATTTGAACAGCCAAGAAAAAAAAAAACAACTGCAATTTATTTAAGTTTCAAAGAATCTTCGTACTCTCGAAAGCAACTTTCGGTGCATGTTCCTTTAACAATCACATTCTATGAGGAGAATAAACATGAAAAGCCACAATTAATTCTTTTTTTTTTTTAATCTCAAGAGTTACAGACATCTTTAATCCAAAAGGAAAGGCCAAAAAAAAAAAAAAAAAAAAGAGAGAAAGAAAAAAAAAAGAGGGGAAAAAAAAAAAAAGCCCCAAACCCCCACCCTCACCTCACCCCTTAAACAGAAAATTTCCTTCCCAATTTTAACAGATCAGGAGGTTTTCTACAACTCAATGCTAAAGTTCAGCATAGGATCACAGAAGGTTAGGGGTTGGAAGGGATCTCCAGAGATCTTCAAGTCCAACCCCCACTCCTGCCAGGGCAGGACAATAGAATCTAGCACAGGTAGCACAGGAAGGCACCCAGATGGGTCCTGAAAGTCTCCAGAGGAGGAGACTTCACAACCTCTCTGAGGAGCCTGCTCCAGTGCTCTGTGACCCTTAGAGGAGATTGTAAACACGCACTGACACACACACATTTCACACGAGTGTGTGTGTGGAGGGCTATATAAAATACATATGCAGGAGGTGTGCAATGGCAATGAGATGCAGCTCCTCTGAGGAAAGGTTCTTCAGCTAAATACACTACTGAAAATCGAGGGGGGGAAAAAACAAAACACAAACCAACCCCAAACCAAACCCAAAACAAGTCTTGAACCCAGTTTTTGTGCATAGTTCGTGATCCTCTAGAAAACCAGCTTTTGTTAATTTGCAATCTCGCAGGACCTTTTCAATCTGATAAAACCATTAAAAAGCTAAATCCTTCCCAAACAAAAAAGGAAAAAAAAATGAAAAAAAGAAATAAAATAAACCCAAAATAATAATGTAATGCACAAGTTTCCTGATCCAAGCAGGCAGGGAGCACAACGTTCATATAATTTTCCAAACATACTTGAAGTGTATGTTTAATTCCATTGTCTTTTTCTTCCTTTCAAAACAATCAAAAACATTGAAATTCTTTTTTTTCGTTTTTTTTTTTAACGTAAAGCAATTTTTCTTTTTTTTTTTGTTTCCTTTTTTTTTTTCCTTTTCCTTAATATATAAAGCACTCTTCAAACATCTATTTCTTTTGAGTCCATTATTTGGTAAATATGTAACTGCTACACATTAGATTAGGTATTTTCTTCTTTCTTTCTTACTGTCTTTTTTTTTTTTTTTTTACTTTTTTGTTTTGTTTTTGTTTTGTTTTTTTTAATAATATCTTCAGTGCTAGGAGTTGGGGGTTTTTTTTCTCTTTTTTTTTTTTGTTTTCTTTTTTTTTTCTTTTAAAAATACATGAAATGGTGTGGAGTTGCTCCTCGGGAAACCCGGCTTTCCTGAGACATCTTCCACCATGTGCAAGATAGTGATCACAAAGTTTTTCGCCAACTTTTTTGACGAAGAGGAGGGAGGGGAAAAAAAAAAAAACAAACAAAAAACCAACAACAACAACGACGACGACGACGAGACGACGAAGAAGAAGGGAAAAAAAACCCAATAGTTACACACAGCAATGGCCAAAGAAAAGGATACAACAACACTGTTCAATCCCAGAGCTCTGAAGTAGCATATCTTCATTCTGAAAATAAGTTTTCTTTACGATGGAAGTCTTTTTTTGTTGTGTTTTCTTTTTCTTTTTTTTTTCCTTTTTTTAATTCTTTTTTTTTAAGTTTGAAGGAGAGAAAAAAAGAGAAAAGAAAAAAAAAAAAAAAAGAAAGAAAAGGTCTGTAAACAGGTGGGAGCCAAAACACTCCTGGCTCCTCCAAAAGCAGTCAAAACCTATGTCCAAGTGCTTGTTTTCTGTTCCTGCTTGCAAGGGAACTATCAACTCTTTACAATTATCTATGGCCACAGTTCAACAAGAGTTTGTTTTTATTTTTGTCTTTTTTTTGTCCTTTTTTTTTTTTTGTCCTTTTTTTAAACTTTTTTTTTTCTTTAAACTTTATATTCCAAATGGAAAAATGGTGCAATACTCCGGTAATAATTTTCTTGCATTAGTCCACAATAAAAAGCTGCTAAAGGTAGATATACATATTATTCTCCAGAGATACACACTGTCTTGTTTTTTTTTTTTTTCTTTTTTTTTTTTAAATGCAATAAAGAGTCCTTGAGTAAACATTTACACATGAATTGTCGCCGGCCCCTTCTATCAGTTTCTTTTTTTTTTTTTGTCCTTTTTTGTTTGTTTTGTTTTGTTTTACCATTATAGGATAAGCTACAAGAAGGGCTGCGGACACTCAGTGCAAAGTTAGAAGCTAATAACAATTAAAACCATTTGACCAATGAGCAAATAAAAAGCATATATTGAATAAAAGGGGAGGGTGGGGAGAGGGGATTAAAACTCAAAGCAACAAACTCCACACTTTTGAGTTAAACCACACGTGGGGCTCACATTCGCTCACGCTTCACACACGCTCGCATCTGCTCCAACGAAAACAGAGAGGCTGAACTTTGAACAACAACAACAAAATTCTTAGAGCCTGGTTTTCTTCTTTTTTTTTTTTATGTGTGTACATGTGTGTAACTGATGCTGACCTGGAAGTGTAATAATTAGACTTAGAAAGTGTTCACATTTTGTTATTGGCCTGCTGGATTCAAGTATTTGCATGTTGATATGTTGTGTTTTTTTTTGTTTTGTTTCTTTTTTTTAACGTATTTTTAAAATTTTTTTAAACTTTTTTTTAACCTTTTTTTTTTTTCCTATTTTTTGGGATTAAAAAAAAAAATGTCATGAAAAAGTAATGAAACAAGGGTAATGTGCATAGGCAGATCCATGGGAGTAGTGGACACAGAGATAACCCCAAGCCCTGCCCTCCCTCCTCCCCCCTTCCCTCAACCTGTACAGTCAAGAGTCACTGCTGGGATTTGTCACTTTCCTGTACCAATGGTAGCTATCACACTTCACCCTTTCTGATTATTGGGTCCGCCTCTGGTAATGTGCATAATAGTCACAGGCTCATTTTAAATAGGCTTTCATTTCCCCCCCTTCCCTCCCCCACCACCCACCCACCCACCCCTGCCCTCCCCTCCCCTCCCCAAGAGTTGATAAAATAACCCTTTCCAGCCCAAATTCTGAAAAGTGCCCTTCATGATAGACCTATTCTAAGCAGCTTTTATACTTTTGTTTTGAAAAGTCACCATACAAACATAAAAAGACAACATAAACCAAAAAGCCATGGAAAAAAAAAATAAAAACAAAAACAACGAGAAAACAACATAAAACAAAACCAACATAAAACCTGTCATTAGCATGTGACACTGACCAAAAGTAGCCCATACTGTTTCATGAACAGTTCACAAGGACTTCTGCAGTTTCATATTTGATATTGGACAGAGGTACTTAAAAAAAGGGCTGCCAGTCTGATCCATTAAAGCTGGGTTCTTCATCAAGCCCGGGACTGGAAAGGGTTACCACTTTCTGGTTTGTTTTTGTTTGTTTGTTTTTTCCTTTAGTGCTGATGATTGTTATTTCCATTTTGTTTCTCTTGTTTCCTAGATGGACTCCCCACTGAGAAGGTCCCCCGGAAGAAGAGTATTCAAAGGTGTTGGGCTCCCGATGACTCTGCCGTCGTCGGTGCTGGGGGGTCCCCAAAGGCTGCTGGAGTACTGAGGCACCCCACCCCACAGCAGGTCGCTGCTCCCCTTGCCCCCCAGGCAGGGAGTGTTCCAGTGCCCGGCGTCGTTGCGCACCAAGCCGTGGGAGCTGCTCGAGGAGCCCAGGCGTGTCTGGTTGCTTCCAGTGTTGGACTGCCAGCTGGAGGTGGGTGGCAGTGGCTGGCCTTGTGCTAAGAAACGGTTGACTTCTTCTTCACCAGCAAACTCGGCCAGGATGGTAGTGTTTCCCAGGACACACCTGAGGGCAGTGACACAAAAGCAACTTTAGGGTCATAACAATGATGAGGGAGCTGGGACCCCTCCGCTGTGAGGGCAGGCTGAGGGAGTTGGGCTTGTTCAGCGTGGAGAAGAGAAGGCTCCAGGGAGACCTTCCTGTGGCTTTTCGGTACTTAAATGTACTACCTTTCATGCCCAACCTAAACCTCCCCTGGTGCAACCTGAGGCCATTTCCTCTTGTCCTATTGCTTGTCACTTGGGAGAAGAGACCAACTCCCACCAGGCTCCAGCCTCCTTTTAGGGAGTTGTAAAGAGCCAGATGTTCTTCCCTCAGCCTCCTTTGGTCCATGCATGAACAACCCCATCTCCCTTGTGTTCTAGACCCTTCATGTCTCCAGCACCTGAATGTTCTCAGTGTTAGGGGTCCAAAGCTGAACCCAGTATTCAATGTGCAGCCTCAAATTGGTGCCCCTGGTCCAAGCCATGGCTTGCAGGACATGGGACTTTTCTGTAGGGCTCAGTCATGAGCAGCCCCATCTCTGAGTGCCTAAGAAAATAAGTTTCTGATATCAAAGTGGCTTCATACAAAGCAAAGAAGGAGCAGGAACTTACATATGCAGAGACTTCTGGGCCTTGGCTGCTTCTTCCTTGGAACTGTATCGGACCACAGCATTCCCTTGTGTCAGGTTCAAGTGGAATGTTATTAGAGGGCCATGTTGCAAACACAGTGTCCGCAGTGTGGAACCATCAATCTGGTGAGAGGGAAAGGGGGGGAAAGGTTATCTGTATTGCTGTGTTTTTTCCTTAAAAGCTTGCCAGCAAGTTTTTAAAGCTACAGAAATAAGTGAAAGAAAAAGAAAAGCTTTCCTTCTATAAGAAGGATTTAATTCTAGCCTTGTTGCCATCTTCACTGCATGAGACATCTGTCTTTTTAACAATTCCCTCTAGCCCAGCGCACAGAATTTCCCCATTTTGGTTATGTAAATTACATTTATCGTTAAGAGTCCACAGAAGCCCAGAAATGAGTTAAAATCATTTTGTTGATCACAGAACCACAGAATGTTATGGATTGGAAGGGACCTCCAGAGATCATTGAGGCCAACCCCCCTGCCACAGCAGGATCACCTAGGGTAGGTCACACACGAATTCATCCAGCTGGGTTTTGAAAGCCTCCAGAGAAGGAGACTCCACAACCTCCCTGGGTAACCTGTTCAAGTGCTCTGTCACCCCCAAACAGATTTTCCCCAAGACTAATTTGGATGTCTACTCAAGGCTTTGTAGCTTATATTCTTCCTTGTGAAGGGCACTAGGCAGAAAACTAGAGGGTTGGACAGACTTAGGAGAAGAACAAAAAAATAAGAACGACATAGGGAAAGCAGATTTTATATCTCTGTGTGTGCTTGAAAACATCATTCACCTCTAAGCTTACATGTAGACAAGAATGGTGCACAGAGAATGACTAATTACAGTCTTAAACATTCACACTTGATTTGACAGCACTTATGAAAACTTCAATTCCCTGCAGAAGACAAGGAATTTGTAGTAAATGCAGAGTAATTATTTTCCCTTCAAACAAACCAAATGACCATGGTTGATAAATGTTCTTCTTATCTCCTACATGTGACAAGTCTCTTTTCATAACCAGTTATGTCCAATTCCATCTACCTGGGGTGTGAGATTTCGCAGAACCAGCCAGCTGCTTGTTCTCCCTGAGCTGTCAGTGCTCCATGCAGAACCTACAACACACAAATTCCACAACAAAACATTTGATCAGGGCGTGGAGAAGGTATCACAAGAAGAAAACTTAATCTGCAATCACAACACACCAGAAAGCATTGCTGCTACTGAAAACAAATCCTACAGCAGCTTCTTCACAGCTTGATTGATTGCTGTCTTTGGAATGAGAGGTGCTGGATGAAAACCTGCTTCTGTTACACTGAGAAGTGAAGCATTTTTCACACCCCCACAGTAACCATTACAAAATGAATGGATGCAGGTACGACACTGCAGCAAGCTGCACCTTCAGGTTACATCAGAATTAATCTGGAAGGTACATTTAAAAGCAATTCAGATGCCCGAGCTCAGTTTGCTGCTGCTATTAAAGATTTTTATAGCACTGCAGCATTCTGCTATCTTGTCAATGATAGATTAATGCACATGACTTGCTCAAAACATCTATTTCTGAATTGCCAATCTTCTGATTAAAGATACAAAGCCATAACCAACAAAATATGCTTTGCCAGCTTCAGCCTGGTCTTTCACAAGGAGAAACTGCACAAACTTGATACTTATGAGTGGCACCTGAGACATCACAGGACTTCTGCAGTCATCACGTGTGACTACACTCAGGCTCCAGAAGAGAATCCTGCTATCAGCAGGATCTGCCCACCAGGTGGGGTTTTGGTGAAGAAAACAGATACAAAATAAATGGCAAGAAGGGGGAAGAATGTTTAATGTCCAACTTAGTGAAAGCAGATTACTAGTCAGCTTTCCAGAATAGGTGCAATACTTTAGAGGCTGACAGTACTTCACAAACAAACATGATAGGTGTATTTATATAGCCAGATCCACGCTTCCTTGTTTTTGTATTGAAGCAAACCAGTGACACCTAAAAACACAGCCTGCCCTGCAATGCCATCAGGTCCTCAAACCTTCACATCCATGCTCTTTTTGGAGCAAGCATATGTGGTCCATATTAAATTCCAGGGGCTGATTCTCTCATCTTGAAGCCCGGCAGACAGTCATAAATCACACCACAAAACAAGAACCATGTGTAGAAGACATATTTAGAAATTAAGGAAACAAGAAAAAAATTCTACTTGGAGTGAAGTTATTTGGCAATTCCTAGGTAAAATTAATCATTTGACCCCTTGAAAGGTGATAGGTTTCTTTACAACTTCTTCTAACTGAAATGAACAGACATGAGCTTCACTCCCAAAAGTAGACACTCTCCTTGTATTAAAGCTCTAGGTCCTGGAGCCTGATGTGCAGCCACGGGGTGTGTCTCTCTATAGTACCACAGAATAAAAGCAAACAGTGCTAAAACCAGAAGGCACTGTGGAGTTACAGAGAATGGAAATCAAGAGTACCAGAGGAGTAAGAGCTGGTCCAACCCAGGGGACTGGCACCCCACGTAGATGATGGCTTGGTGTTTGTTAAGCCTGGAGGTGGTCTTGTAGGAGCAGTAGTGTTTCTGGGTACCTTCCATAGTTCATGGGAGAGAGAGGCTTGTGTGTGAGAGATTGGGCCAGAAGACCACGTAGACTTGATGTCTGACAGTTTACCTACAACAGAAATAAAACACATTTGTGTACTTTTAGTTAGCAGCACCTGCTAAACCAAGTAGGATGGGTCACCATCGAGCTTTTGCAGTGACTAGATTCATCAGGAGAGAAGAACATTCTGCACCACCCAGTGACAGAAATCCTGTATCCTTTGAACCTACTTACACTGGTATTTATATTTTCAAAGAAATCTGTATTTCATTAATCTCACCCCTGCTACATATAGTTCCCTTTCAAAAATATCCTATTTCACTTCCTTGTAAAGAATGAGACACAGAAAAAAATAGCAGAAAATAGACTTAAGTATTTGAAATCTAATTTCATCAAAATTATAATGAAACACTTCAAGATTGTCTCTCTGAAAGGTTTCATAGACCTTAACTACTGCTTTCCTACACATCTTATCTAATATAAAGTAACCAGTATATCCCTATGCTCTTCTGATACATTATTAACACTCCAAAGATCAAAGACCCAACAAAAACTGTATTTCTGATTATTCAAAGAAACAGACACTCCTTTTTTTCCAGGTGTCTTGGAGAAAAATGAAGTCTTCAGAAGACCAGACCATAATCATGACCTGTCACTCTTTGTATCTTTTTCCTGTTCAGTTTGTTAGCTCCCTAATCAGTTTTTAGACTATCTCACTACTGTTTCTGCCAAATTAGAGTTTTGTAAACAAGAGACAGGACTAACAAGTACAGTTCAGCATTCAGAGTGGCATTCAGAGTGATTCAAATTACAGATGCCAAAGCAAACCCCTCAATTCACCTTTAGACTTACACACTCCTGTCTGTCCTCCTGGGACCAACATATGTTGTGAAATCAGAGTCCAGTTTCCTTGCCATAGCACAGTCCCCCTGTTACTAACATTAGCAGCATGTACTTGACTGGAATCAAGTCACATCCCTGCATCTTCTGCCAGGGCAGATGACACTGTGATTATGCTGCCTTAATGCTTTAGTGTTGATTGAAAATATCTGCCCTGACTAAATCCAAGATGCCAAAATCTGATGAATTTCTTTAACACATTAGAACAGGCAGATCAAGCTCATTCTGAACCAGTGCTTTACACCAGGCAGCCTTAGCCTTAAAACCAAATTTACCACTCACCAAATCACAGTCCTAGTTATATATACACACTCTCAAATTGCCTGTATTTCTCTGTATCATTTCACTCAATGGATTTATACTGAATCACAACAACATAAGTGAAAGGGCAACCACTCTCCTATCTTCTTGCAAATTATAGCAACAAAATCCATTTGATGATGATGAAGACGTTAACAAGGGTAAAATGGTGGGGGGAAAGTCTGAGTTTTCAAGCTCAGCTTCAGAGCAGCTCAGCCTGCAATGCATCACATAATACATGCACATCACCACAGATTAGAGGTTGCTATGTCACTACTTCTCATGGGGTTAACACAAAGATTGGATGACACTGCACAAAAATAAAAAGCAAATAAAGCAGAAATGCATGGCAGAGGAAACAACAGCAAGCCACTCTTTCCTTTTCCTTTCACTGGAGTAACCACCATTTCAAACAAACTCTTTTTGTTTATGACCTGGAGGTTGTACCTTTGTTTATTCAAAGAAGGGGAGGGTTTTCAATGGTTAGATTATGAAAATGCCAATAACATCAATATAACAGCCCAACACATTTTTATACTGGGACAAACTGGATATTTAGGTAGCCAGTTTACAGCCCAAGTTTCCATGATTTGCAGAGAGAGATACTCCACAATTTCTAGCTCGTTAAGACAAATAAGAGTCATTATTTAGGCCATCTACAAGCTCAGCCTTATAGGGGAGCATAAAGGGGCTTTGGAATGACTATAAGAAGACATCAGGCTTTGGATTAGAAGACATTTAAGAGCCCCAAAACCAGTTCCTCCAGAGCCACGTACCTTGAGGTACTACTGAACTTTTTCCTGAGCTGAAGACAGTTCATTTTTAACAGTGACTTCATTAACAAACCATTCATATCAGCTCTTATTGGAAGGGTCTAGTATGGCTGTTTCTACTTCTAGACCACAGAATATTCCTCCTCAAATCTGCAGTGGAAACAGTCTTCAGGAGATCTCAATGCCAGTACAGCCAGCCAGCACGTGGCACCAAGCGGTTAAATATCTTTTTCCTTAGCACAATTCCAGGCATACCATCCAAGAGCTGCCAGGAGAGCTGCCTACCTGGCACAGCTCTGAACAATACACTTGTGCCTCTGGTAGCACTGCTGCAGCAGGTGGGAAAGCACTGTCTAGGGCCTCTCCTGAGGATGCAGAAGGCTGTGAAAGTTCGTACCTGCAATGCTAGGTGCGGATGCAATGCTGCTGAAAGAGCTACTGTAGCCGGAGGCACTAAGCGGCCAGGCACTCGATGAAGGCAGCGTGGCATTCTGAGATGATGTTGGGGATGACCCTGCAGAACCAGCAGAGAAGCAACTAAGAAAGATGGGCATAATGATGTTTGGTGTGACATAAGCAAATCTATTACGTGCAAATACAAACCATGCAAGGCATTTTCCTTAATCAGGCTGGTCTCTGAAGTCTAGGAATGAAATGTTACAGAAAGCATGATCAAGGGAAGCAGAAGTCTTCAGTAGAAGAGAAAGCTGGCACAGCAGCAAATGCACCAGCACCTGGGCAGATTAATTCTGCATTGCCTTTCAGATATGTGATTCTCAAAAAACAGTCTTCAGCTGTTGGGTTTCAAGGAACAGGCTTCATTTATAAAGGTGCTCTGTGGCTGATTTAAGCAATGGTAACTACAGATGGGCACAGATGTATGTGATAAACTAACCTCTTACCACGGGTGATTTGTCCTAAATGACTCCAGGTAAGCACTTCTGCTGCATCCTAATGCCCACAAACATCTTTAGATTTTTGCAGACTTTCAGTAAAGCATGAATATATTTTACCAATCTCTTCTCAAACTGATCAACATTAAATGAAACAGCCTGAAACCATCTTGGTAAATCATTTACAATCTGAGGAGCTCTCTCAGCCTACATACAATTTCCTGACTGGCAGTAAATGAAAGAAACTCAACATGAAATAAAATATCTTCATTACAAAAACCAGAAGGTCTGGAAGCATTCTCTCTAGCCACCAACACAACTGAATGTGTATCCTAGGTGACATCACTCTAGTCATACCTGGATGGACTGTGACACTGAAGAATTTGTAACTGGCTCATAAAAATAGGTGAGTCCTTTGGAAAATTGTGTTGTACTGAGGTGGAATGGAGGAAACAAAAGGACAATCTCATCCCTCACAGCTCAGTACAGAACACAACTGGAACAGCAACCAACCAGACTTCACCTTGTGCTCCAAATGACACCAATACAGACATCAGTCCCAAGCAGAACAACTCTCTATTGAGACCTTCTCTGGAAAGAATCTATTCCCCAGGCAGGTGTGGGACAATGACATCAAAGGCCCACATGCCCACAGTGCTGAAATTGTTCCCAATTCCACACGGCTGAAGACTTTCAGCTCGTAGCAGCTGACCCTGCAAAGCTTCATTAGCAAACAGAGCCGAACAAAAATCAACCCCAAAGCTCAGGTTTGGTCTAAGTGTGCAGTGCAGGGAGGGTCTACATGGAGATTAATACCAGTCATGTACTTCAAGCTGCAGTATTCAAGGACAGTTTCTATCTGGCAGCATGTCAGGAGAGCCTCAATTTCCCATTCCACAAGACTGGGGTACTGACAATGACAGATCATTTCACCTAGAAGCCAACACCTAGAGAAAAGGTTCAGCAGCTACATTTTTCATTAAACCCATATTATTAGCAAGGCAAAAAGCTAATGAGGAAAGGGAGCATATGGACTCCAACAGGCACAGTTTTTCAGAAGGTTCTGGCTCTTGAGGGCATGTTTACTTCTGCAAAGCTGATTTACACTGACCCTCTCTAAGCAGTGTAATTATTTTTTCATTCCACAGACACACTCTGCACCAACAGAGCTAATGTATACTTTCCTTCCAAAGAGAAGAAGGATCTGTGGTAGGTATGATCTAACTCACAGGTGTAGATCTGTAGGGCTAGGAGTGTTTCTTGGGTGTGCCATATATGAACTCTGCCTGAATTATGCCTTTCTACTTCTCTTTTTATTACTTGAAACCATCCAGGTTGCCTGCCCCTTGAAGTACATCTGGCTCATTAAAAGTTAATTCAGCATTACTACTCAAGCACGCAAGTACTTCATTTTTCATCTTAAATAAAGACTGCTTTCTGCTAAGAGACAACTAAGATCATTCAAGGCCACAAAACCCCCTGACTCCTTTCCCTCATGTTCACATCCCTTCACCCAAGTCGAAAGCAGACCTGGAAAGCTGTTTGAAGGATAGTCCTGATTTACAATCTATGCAGATAGCACAGATTGGAACTACCAGAACAAAAGTCACATTTTTAATCCTGACAGGTCCTTCTTGACAACCTGATTATACTACTCCTGAGCATATTAGAGTTCTCTAATAGAGTGAAGATGACTTGCCTATTTCCTATTTCAGCACGCTGATCACAATTAAACCAAGCCACCTTTCCCTTGATCCACCATCTAGATAACAAGCAGCAGAGTCCCAATGGCTTTTTGTTTCAGAGAGTACCTTTTTAATTCTGGAGTAAGCAGTGCCTAGATAAAGGAAATGGAAATGGCACTGGGAAATACTAGTTTACTCGTCAGGTACACATTTTGATGGTTTGGGGGATCAACTATCTCCAATTTTGTTTTGTTGACTGATCTTCTAGCAAAGCTACAATTAATTAGTGTGACAAAAGCCTTCTGCCTCAGCAACCAGTGTGAAACTTTTGTCTTCTGTCTTCTGAGTATCTCACAAAGTCTACGAGGTTGCTCAGTGTGGAGAACGAGATCTTGTTCAAAACAAAGTGCTGCAGGTTACAAAACCTTTTCAGTGACCACGGGAGTTTATATTAAAGCTCACACAACCTTTTCCAACATGGAAATATTTACATTCCCATGGAAAACCAGAAACTTCTCAGTCTCATATTTAAATCAAGTACTTGTGGATTTTCAGTGAAAGTTCAGAGCAGAAGCATGGTAAGACTAGGAACACATGCAAAAATAGAGCATGTCCATAATACAGGAAGTCAACTTTTCTGGAAAGAAGCAGCAAGTACACACAGATGTGAAAGTAATCTGTGTTTACCTCCACTCTTGAGAAGATAGCGATTAACATCCTGTATCGTGGTGTTTATGGTAGGCCCAGTTGGAACACTTCCAGGAGTAACATCGGGGTCATTTTCAGGATCAATATTCTGCAGTCCTTTCCATGGCACTCCTGGATGAAACTCTGTGTCAAAGATAATAAAAGTTCAATCCAGTCATCATTCTCCCATGCTGCTGTGTATCGGGAGGCATGGGGATTCAATAAACGAAGCCAACAAAATATTTAAAGGACATCAGTCGAACACAAAATGCTTCATGTTTTTGTTACCTGGTGGCCAGTTTATGCTGGAGCCATTGGAAATTTTATCACTATCAGTTTTGGCACGAGACCAGCTGTGAGGAACAGCTACAGGTGGACTGGAGGGAGATTCACTGTTCTGAATCAGATCATACCGGCCATAAGAGTCATCAATGGAGGACTTTCCCGGAGGACCAATACTTAAACCTCCAGGTATAGCACCTGTAATGAATGAAATGGAAAGGATCTGTTTAGCAGTGGGACTCATTTTGGGTATGGAATTTCATCAGTCCCTACATTTTCATGTTACTTTCTTTCCTTCTTTCAGTATTATAACAACAAAAAAAGAAAATTAAAATATAAAGACAGTAAAGCAAAGCTTAACCACCTTGGAAGCCTTACTAGGAACCTCAGCTGTGAGAGGCACTGATGGTGCAATCTAGACACTAAGCTAAAGAAATTCACATTACATCACTGCCAAAAAGAGACTAAAGTCATTCATATCATTACACTGATGCTAAATAGGGATTTACTGAGACAGTAAGGAATATCAGTTGCTGGCAAGCCCTCTTCCCTTCTCTGAGTATTCACTGCTAACAGGAGGGATGATTTAAAATGGCCAGTCTCATCTTCCTACAAACTATCAAACAATTTGGCAAAAGCAGTACAGCTACTTGCAGAGTAAAAATTATTGTAGAAGAAGTAACTTGTGCTGCTCATAATAAAAACCAGGACACAATAAAGTTAAGAGAGCACCATCTCCTAACAGCAAAAATCCCAGCTTGGTACAGGAAATAAACTACTCAGGATACTGGAGGCATTGGGGATAAAGGTGTTCAAACAGATTAGCAATGACTTTTGGAAAAATATGATGGAGTTTGTGCTCCTAATTCCCAGGGTGGGGGATTATGAAAGCCATCAAGTCTTTGTACAGGACTGGCTGTGAGAGGTGGTGGATATTGGAAAAACTGTGGGAGAAAGCCAAGATAAGGTTTTTTTGATTGAAGGTATGCAGATGTGGAGTAAGGGGAAGCTTGTGAGACTTGTTTTGCCAACACTAATGGTTTGTTTTACTTGAGCTCCATGTTCACAGCAACATAATTCAACCAATGAAAAAATCAATTCCTACATTGCATATAGGAAGTGATAGGTGCAAGCAGTTCAACGTGCTGCAGAATGCGACTGCAGAAATCACCTTAAAAACAAGTCTCAAAGGGTGCTCTCTACAAACCATTTGTGAGCACTCACCAAAAACAGTATCATGGGGAAAAAAAGGACAATTGCAACATGACTCAAGCCTCAACAAGTCAGCCAGCAAGAGAGGCTCAGTGTGACGTACCGTGCTTGCTGGAGTTCTGGTCAAGCGAAGAAGCAGCACTAGACAGATTATCCATTGAGTTGGGGTGTGTCCACTGAGGAAGGCGAGACTGGGACTGAGAAGTGTCCTTCACTGACAAACCACCAGTAATGTCCATGTTATTTACATTCATGTTCGGGTTCAGTCCAGCTAGGGGGAAAGAGGTCATTGAAGGAGGATTAAAAGATGTGTTTAAAACTCCAGCCAAAGAAATGACACAAGCTTGGTTTTTTCAGACATCTGGTACCTGTGTGTAGTAACTCACTGTGGACATTTTCAACCCCCTGTCAAGACCTTTTGCTTTTACGGGAACACCTATACAACTGCCATGAATTCAGAGAATGTTAAAATTTGATAAAAAGAAAAAAAAAAAACCAAACCAAACAAGAGAGGTGTAGGGATAATGTTTTAAAGCTGTCGGTATTTCTAACTGCAGTCCCTTCAACTTCTCTCAGAAAAGGCTTTCTGGAAGAATGCACTGGAATGCTACATTTAAACCAGTGAAGAATTTGCAGCATTCCACTGCTAAGCCAAAACACTCTCAGTGTCTCAGCAGCACACCACCATGAGGTCTGCCATTTTATTTTGCTCACAATGTTTGAATTAGTTGCTTTGGTTGGGTTTTTTAAAAGATCATGTAAAGTGCTGCTATGCATTGAGCAGGTATTGTACTATTTGGGCATGTGTTTTGTATACACAGAATTAAAAAAAACACTCAGATTGCATTTAAGGAATAATTTTGACATGCTTCTGTGACACGACTCTGGGTCCTCTTTGATATATAATCCTGAATGTTAGCAGATCACAGAAAGCTGAGATATCATAAGAACCTCTCAGACTCAGGCCTTTAATTCACAAATTCCTTTGCTTTCTGATGCTCTCTGCTCCAACAGCTCACCACAGCAGTCAGAATTACCTTCTTAACTGCTGCATGGCAGATAAAGCTCAGCAATTCTATTGTACACAGCATAAAGAGAGTCACAAAGAGATTAAATTAATTCCTTTATGTCATAAACGAAGTCTGTAGCATACATCAAACAATCAGAGAAAACAGGTCTGAAAGGTTGCCCTCTTCACCCTGTCTCAAAGCCAAGTCGATTATTCTGACATCAATCACATCTGACAGACCTCTGTCTAACCTACCACAAAATGACTGGTGAAGAAGATTTCAGAAACTTCTCAGATAATTTATTCCAGTATTCTACTTTGCTTAAGGCAAACCAGTGATCCTTAATGGCTAATAACCAGATGTCCCTTTACGCAACAGAAGTTCATTACTCTCACATGAGCCCTATTCAGGAAGACATCTTGAAGCCTTTCACATTTTTGAAAGCTCCTGCCTATCTCTGAAACCTCTTCAGACTGACTCAGGGGAAGATTTCATTTCTTCCTTAGAAGCCATGTTTTTGAAACACCTAATCCTCTGCACATGTTTCTTTCTGCATTCCTGCAAACTGATCTGTATCTTCCTTGAAATATTGATCAAAATTGATGCTTCACCAGCACTGATCAGAGTGGGGAGATGACTTTGCATGGCTTCCAGGTTATATTCCTGTTTATCAATATGCCATCTGTGCATTTTACAACTTGGTGCTCTTGATTTATATTTACTTCATAAACAGCAACAGATGTAGATAATTAAGTACATCTTCTGTTCTGGTATTTGTAGGCAGAGCACAGATGAGCAAACACAGCCCCCACCTGAACAGCTCCCAGAGAGGCATGGAGCACCATGATTTTGTTTTGGCACTTCAGCATTATTTAATAAACACTTCTTTTGTATTTCTGCATTTGTTTTACTGGGGAGCAAAATATTTAGATGCTGAATTAAAGAAACAAACTCCTTCTGTCTTTTTCATACAGAAGGCCTTTACTGAAGGACTCTTACCAAGAGGGTAAGGAGCAAAGGTGTTCGGTGAAGACTGTTGCTCTTTGGTCTGCAGGTCAGGTAGGCCGGGAGCCTGGGGATGGGGTGAAAAGCTATCCATGGCTGATTTGCCTGCAGAGGGGTGCAAAGATAGATGTGGAGGGGGAGGCTGCTGCTTCATAAGCAGGGCCTGGGCCAGCTGGCGCTGGTGCTGCTGGATCTGCTGCTGCATGTTATTGATTGTACGTGCAACCTGGCAAGAAAAAAAAGAATCAATAAGTGCTCAATTGAACAAAAAGACACTAGGCTTCTTGTGCCTTTCTTTACAGTGAAATAACACAATAGATCTCTACAAATAAACATTGACTGTATTAAGGGTTGAGGAGCTTTCCTCCAAGAGCTGAATGCTGTGAAACAGCTTTATTGCTCCAGCACTCTTTCCTCCTCAATACTCAAAGCCATGCAGTGTGTCATTGTTTCTAAGGATGCTTTAGCTGCTTTCCTGTAATGCAGGACAGGCTCTTTAAGCTACTGAAACCAAACTGTGATGAAGAGATTGAACTGGCAGGCAAACCTACTTGCTGCTCCTGTTGTCTCATGGGTCCGGAAACATTACGCTGAGCCTGTAACATCTGCTGCTGGATTTGTAAACGTTGGTACGCCTACAGACAGAAAAGAGAGGTCAGACCTCCTAAGTATGCAGTAAGCCAAAACAAGCTTGCTTAAACTGCTCTGGTATGTTATAAAACAGCAAAGACAGAAACATAGGAGTTTTCTGAAAACACTCCATGAAGCAAAAGTAACAAACTTGTTACAAATGTATTTTATATAATACATTTAAGTCCAGTGTTCATCGTTTGTTTGGTTTTTAAACCAAACATGTCAATAAAACCTCATGAGGAAGTTTGTGAGCAGGAAGTGGGCATTAAATATAGGAACCTGTGGGTTAGTTTTCTTTTTTCCTCTGAAGAAATGTAGCACAAATCAGAAATTAAAACAGAAGTTTAAAGTATTCTACAAACAGGATAAATACCAAGAGTCATTTTTGTGGGGGTCATTTTGAGTTTTGACAACATTTTGTATTTAATTGGTTGTGCTGCTTTATTCCAGATAAAGTCCACAATTTTGATGTGGTTAACTGGACAGCTTGTTGTTGGTTGGGGTTTTTTTGTTTGTTTATTTAGTGGTTTTGTTTGCTTTTTTCCCTAAAGTGTTGCTCTGAAAGACAGGAATTTGAAATGCAGAAGAGCTCTGCACAGGTATTTTTAAGTAGCTGGATACTGGTTCAATTATTACCACAGCATGAGATCAGTGCTGTGCTCCTCAAAACTAGGAAACATAACCAGAAATGAAGAACAGCATCAGCCACTGTTGTTAATGAAAAGCTTTGACTAGCACATTGAGATCATCAACTGAACTAGCTTGTCACCCCCCATTTTATGCTTAACCTTAGGAAATACTGATTTAGTGTTGTCAGTATCTCCTTTTAAGCAATTAAAATCCAGTTAAATATTGACACACACAAATATAGCAAAAGGACACAAGTTCTCAAAACTATCAAATGGTATTTTAATTGCAGGAAATTCCCCCTACACTTAATTATTTATTGAATTGAAGGAAGCTCTCCTGCTCACTCAGGTGACCAGCACTGCTGAGATCTCCCTCCTGCTGTGACACAACCCTCCCATTTGGTCAGCCAGTTGCATATGCTGGCATGTAACACACAGATTAGTGCTGGTTGAGCATACACTGTGTTACTCATACCAGTACAAAGACAACTGACTTTTTAGTTCCACTGATCAGCTGTAAAGGGTAATTATTCCACAAATGACTATTTATAAAGCCCGGGGCAAAAGCCCATGATTTTGTTTCTTTAAAAAAGAAACTCTACCAAAGAAACCAGCTTCTGAGTGTTTTAAAGATCTGTCACATCCATTTAAAAATTTAGTTAGCTATTCTCTTATCTTCATGCCTTCAAGTCTGATTTAGAGCTTATTTGCCATGTGTTTTAACTCACCAGCTGCAGCTGATAGAGCTGGTTCAACATCGTCATATGCTGAGGATTATTAATTGGCGAGGTTAACTGTGCAGGGCTGAGACCAATGTTTTTTGCTGCAAACTGCAAAAGCTGTGCTTGAACCTAAGAAAGAGCAGTGCATTAAACATTGTACATTTACTTTTAACACTGGCAACTGTGGAAGGCATTAGTAAGAGTCACAAGACATCAGCTGGAAAACATTACTATTACCAGGAATAGTATCATGAGCTATCACAAAAAATTAAAGGAGGCTCCAATACAAATCTTAACCATGCTCAAATGTTCATTTATACAAAAATAGCTAAGAACAAACCCTCAGCTCTCCAGAAGTGTAACATTTTGCTATAAAGGAACACAAGAATGGGCTCACACAGATAATGTACAGAATATACACACGAGACCACCTTCCCCATGTACCATGCTTACTGGCTAAATAAATCAGCACAGACACAGCCAGGCAACAGTAGCTGCAAAGCCTCAGGAGCATGACAGAATGCATATGGAGAGGAGAGCACATATGGAAGGGTTCCAGGGAAAGAGAAAACTCATGAGTGGAAGTGTCATCTAACCTGAGGGGATAGAAACTGAGGCACTTGAGCACGAAGACTAGGCTGGGATGAATTAAGAGGTTGCACTGGCGGTTGCTGCGGCTGTTGCATGGTCCTGGCTTGTGCTGCTCCGCTATTGCCAAACATACCCAGATTGCCACTCGGTATCTACAGCAGGACAGGAAAGACATCAGCCTTTAAAGACATCACTCAACATGTTACCTGGAAATGACTTATCTGCAGTGATTATGACAGGCAAAGATGAAGAAAACAATGCATACAGGCTGCACCGACTATCAGGTTCAGAATCAGATGCCTGAACACAAGGTGGCTGAAGCCTAAGATCGCTTTTCTAAGAGGGGCATGAGATGAACAATGAAAAAGTACTCACCAAAAATGTTTGTATTTGTGCAGCAAGGTACAGGAGAATGGAGCCATTAAGCCCATAGCATCCCAATCCTTTAATTAGCTAGGCAGTTTTTATACTTAGGCCTTTGGCAAAGCTACTGATAATGGCCGCGCTGTGAGTGCAGCCTCCACTGCTCTGAGATACGCTTCCTGGGCTGCATGTGCTGGACAAGTACTGCTTTTAGAAAACTACATTTAAAACAATATCTGTAATAAAAGCCACCATAGAGTGATGTGTAGAGTTTTTACGTGCTGTTGTTTCTTATCTTTGCTGGAACTTCAACTTATATGGCAAAAATAACCTTTCATTATCAACAGCAGCTTATGGCCTCTCAGTCTCATGGTGTTTATCAATCTTCCCCTCCACCTCCTTTCCTTTTCTTTGCCTTTCAGCACCTTCTACCCAGCAGCCAAAACACTCCTCTGGCTGCAGTGCTCTGTTTGACCAGAGGTGCTAGAAGCACAGTTTCTTTCTTACCACCTGTCAAAGCTATGAGCTGTCTTGACACTTAGAGCAGGAATAAAAAAGCCCCCATCACTTCTCACATATTCATCACCAAATAATTATGCCAGCCAGGAAAGACAAATTAGAGTAATAGCCCTGCCTTAGAGTCTGTGACAATTAGTAATGCCTCAAAAAAAAAAAAAGAAACTTCACATAAATCAAGGCAGAGCTATATACCAGGGTTCAGTGGTATAAATCCCTAACAGAGTCTCTTCTCAATGGATGCAGGTAATGAGCAGGCTAATTACAACTAAGCAGTTGTTTCATGTCCTATAACATAACTTGTTTATACAGCAGGTAGATTCTCCACTGATACTCCACATTGCACACACTCCCAGTTTAAACCACTGCTTCCCCTGGGGAAGTGATGGGCACTAGCAGCTTGAATTGACCTTGGGATCTTCCCCAACAGCCTTACCTGTCTAGAAGAATTCAAGTTTTGCATGCCCAGCCCTGAGGCAATCCCGCCCAGGGTCTGATTAGGGAGTGCACTGTTTGAAAGGGGGAGCTTCAGGCTTGGTGAAGGCAAAAATGGTGAAGTAGTGGGCTCTTCCACTAGGCCGCCATCCTGATTGGAGAAAGAAAGGGTGAGCTGCGTGCGAGCACACCAAAGTGTCCCATGGGAATACAGAAGGGCATGGATGAATAAAAATATTTGTTAAAAAAAAGGTATGAATAAACAGGGAATGAAAAGCATGGAGTGAAGGGAGAAGAGAGAGAGAAATAGGATTAAGGTACTATTCATCTTTACTTTGTTACACTTAATCCACAATGCACAACCACCCTCCTCCACCTCTCCTTAAGGAAAGGAAGCATTCTAGCAAGTAACCAAAGAGCTATCATGTAGCCACCTTCTCCTCCCTAGTTAGATTTTCTCCTCTTCATGGATTGAAAGGTGGAAAAGGGAAGAGACCTGGCACACCTCTGGCAGTCCTCTTCCAGTTTGCTAAGCTCTCGGCAGCAGAGCACAGACATGGGACATCCTGCTTTTGCTATCCCACAACTTGGGAAAGGCCAGAACAGCTGATGGGATACCAGTCTGCATTTGGTTGCACATCACAGCTCTGCTCTTGAAATAGCATTTTTGCATTAATCCCCTTCCCTAACTGAGACACATGAGCCTCTTTTAATATTCACATAGCAGCGAGTTATTATTATCCACTATGAAACATTACACTCAGCACACCCAACGAACACAAAAATACTTAAAACCAATAACGATAATGTTGTCTGTGTAGCCTTCCTAGGAAAGCAATTAAGAGACTGCCTGAACATCCCCCAGGAGGAGGCAGAATTTAGCAAGACATAAGGAACCTCTCTGATAACAGGGCTGTGTGGAACCAGGGTTGAACATGGATACGATGCACAGAAGGTAGCCCCCGCGGGAGGCAAACAGCAAGTCAGAAAATAAAATAAATCATATAATCCCCAATCAAACAGGTAGATATCTGGCAGTATTACAGTGGGGTACTGAGTTCTATCTCAAACTGAGCTTTGATGTCTGGGAAGCCTGCGGCAAGCATGATCAAATAACTGTGTACAAAGTACAGCTCCAAAAACAGGCAGAGTGAAAAATCTCTAATTTGCAATGTGCTGGACTGGTGGTTTTTAGGCAATATATTCATGCAAAGAAAAGCTTTTAAATAGGTGAGGAGCTAGGTTATTTCAACCAATAAATTCAATGCCCCAGAAGATTATGAGATACTGATAAACCTCTGTTGTTAGAAAAGCAGCCCAGTCGGCTAAGCAGATCCCCAAACAAATGACCTAATGCAGCAAGCACAGCCAGTAAATTTTATGTTCTAAGTTAATCCTGAAAAATGCATTTTCAACAGCTTGCCTTTGATGCAAAGAGAAAGTTTCTTTACTACCAGGCAAAGTGACACTTGACATGCTATCTGAGTATCCTGAGGGGGACACTGACATTTTCTAATGATATCCCCAAGGCCTTTCAGCTCGAGATATTTTACATTCTACTGGACATCAGTCACACTCCACAAACAACTGCAGCTTGCATGACAGTAACAGGTTCAAGGATTTCTCCTTAGATCACAGACATATGTTTACAATTCTACCCTTCCCCCTTTCGAGTGAAAATAATTTCAAGCTTCGTGCCTGCTTTCTCCTTCAGATGCCATCGTTTCCTACGTGAAGAGACCTACTGACCATGAAGGACCAATGCAATCCCTTCCTACCCCCCACATTTATTCAAGTCTTGTCTTATTGACATTACTTTTTTCTCATTTTGAGAACAGGCAGTGCCAGGGATGGTGGAGAACAAGCCACACTGGAGACCCAGGAATCTAATTTCCAGAAGAGGCAGACTCTTGCTGCAAGGCCACCTTCACAAGTGTGTCCTGGGGCTGGACTGCAGGCTTCTAACACATTGTTCACATTCACTTTGTTCTTTTTTATTATTTTTTTTAATTTGAACTTGTCCTAAGGTGTCAGCTGTGCTGCACAGCCCTGTTCTTTGCAAGTGAAACTGAAATCAATTCATTTTACATGAAGTACTTTAGTTGATCAACACAAGGCACTGATCTCTCCACCTGGACTAGGTGATGCCTTTACTGTTGACAATGGTTTGTGAGCCCTTCTTTTTCAGGCTCCTTTATGTACTAGTTGTTTCCTGAAGAGTAATCTTTTCCACCTAACCTTTCCTCTTCAGTGATTTTTCTAATAAATGTATGTTACATTTTTATCTCAGGATAATCAATTAAACAAATCCCCTACATCTGAGTTATAAAAATCATGCTCAGTCCAGTACTGCTTTAAATTTTAAGGGACTTGAGACAACTGTAAAATCCTACCAGTAGTAGCAGCATTTCCAGCCACAGTTATCCAACACAAAGCACCATACTGGTGCTCAAAAAATCCATTCCCCTTTAGGACTTCAGTAAGTCTCCCCTCAATAGTCTCAGATACTGAGTATGACAATGCAAGTGGCATTACTCAAAGATTTTTCAGCCCTGTGAGATATGGACAATTTAGCAAAGGATTTCTGAACACTCTGGCAGACTTGACAAGTGAGACAGTACCATTGGCTGGAATGTTTTGTGGAGCTCTGCATCTTGTTCACGGGGGAAGGATGAGTTAAGCAGGAAGCAAATCAGCTCCAGGCTCACACTCTGAAATAGTACCTCCAACAGCAAAAAGTTTTTGGAGCAGAAAGTTGCTCTAGAGGTGTAAAACAGGAAAAAAGTTCCTTTGGAAAAAAACCAAACAAACCTATTTCCTAGAGTAGAAACTGTATTTGTTTAATTCACTTAGAAGTTGCTCAACACTCTGATAGCTAACAAATATAGTTTGGGTTTGTTTCCTTTGTTAGGGTAAAGTCACTGTGACAGATTATGCCTAGAGTGACAGATTTTACTTGCTGTATGAATATTAATGATTTGAGTGCTCTCTTCTCAATAGGTGTGTTTAACATATGTTTCCATAATTATGCATCATGCTGCACATAATGCAGCTCTTGCTCCCTGGCAACAATTTTACTGCTCAAGATATCGTTACCCGAGAAAAGAAAAGGTTAACTGGCATGCATGCATGAATTTTGTGACCTTCATCAGGAAATCTTTCAATTAACATATTCATTAAAGTTTGCCATAAGCAAATAGATTTGCCATAGTTAAGAATGAATTTGACGTGGTAGGAAAAGAAAAAGAAGGAAAGAGGAGCCAGGTTGAGCCTTAACTTGTGGAAAATACACAGTTTAGCCTGGATTAGGGAACAACATCATGGACAACACCTCAACCTTCCAATGTAAGTGAGGAGCCCAGAAAGAACAAGTGTTAGTATTTCCAAGAGCATATAGCACTAGGACAAGGGGCAACGCTTTGAAAATAGAGCAGGGTAGATTTAGATTGGACATTAGGAAGAAGTTCTTCACTGTGAGGGTGGTGAGACACTAGAAACAGGTTTCCCAGGGAGGTGGTGGAGCCCCCATTCCTGGAGACATTCAGGTCAGGCTTGATGGGGCTCTGAGTAACCTGATCCAGTTGGGGATGCCCCTGCTTACTGCAGGGGCTTGGATTAAGTGACCTCCAGAGGACCCTTCCAACCCAGTGCATTCTATGACTCTAAGATTATTCCCTCCAAAGCAGAAAAAGTTTTCCAGTATGTAATTTTGGGGGGATTTGCCATGACACCAGGTTATGCAGCACTCTGGCAGCCTCTCAACTACCAGAAGAACTTTTGATATGAAAGCGAAGTTTCCATAGATGCCAATTTTTCTGTATTAATACAAACAACCCCTAATTATGTAAGATGCATTTGTGTTTAATCAAATTAACTTGTTTACAGCTTGCATCATACCAGCACTAAAATTCAGCAAACTGTTTTGACTGTGATGACAGCAGAAACAGGAACAGTTGCCATTAAAAGGTCACTGTTTCTCAGATGTCCTCGCATAGGGTCCTGCTGATTTTCTTAGCAAACCTGTCACAACACAAATCATAACTTGAAAGATAATCCCCTAGTTAAGACTATGAGAAAACACCAAGTGGAGGAAAGATAATCATTACTTGGGGTCAGTAAGTTTTTAATAGTCTGTGTTAACAAGACTGGGTACCAGTCCTGTCTCACATCCTGTAAAGAGCTTATGTAAAATGAATGGCTTTCAGCACAGTGTGTGAAAAGCACAGATTTCTGATGTCAGAAACCACCCCACCTCAATCTTCACAAGCATTTCAATTAATCTGAAAAGTATGGAATAACACCACAAATTGTTCTTTCCTTATGGAGAGGATTCCAAGGTGATTTGGTGGATTTCTTTATAGGACTTTCTATTAGGTTGTAAATTGTATTTCCTGAATACTGAAGATCTGGCTGCACTTTTCCCTACATACTTCACTTAAGTCACTTTAAATCTTGCACATTCATGAACTTCTGAAGCCTTCTCCTGAGTCATTAAATGGTGCTGGAAAATTTGTCGTATGTGACTGCAGAAAAGGAAGCTCATCAGAGAAGCTACTTATTTCTCTCTTCTCTTTTGACTTAAACCAACTCAGCTTCTCATTCCTATTACATACTGAACTTTCACTGAAATCTGCAAGGAGCTCAAAACTAGAATAAGAATTAGGAGCCTAATTCCTGTAAGATTTTGGCTTTGGTCCTGTCTGACCATCAGTTTGGAAAGGATCACGGTCTCTATGGACTCTGTTTACAGAGTGAAAGGCTTTCTGTGCTGTTTCTCTGGTTTTCCCATTTCTAGTTCCACTGCTTTACTGATTCCATAGTAAGCTTTCTTTTCAGGTGTAAGACTGGGGATGACTGTTATTTATTCCCTTGGGAGAATCAAATCCTTGCTCCTCTCCACAAGGACTAAACTCTCTAAAAGATTTAAAGAAGAGAAGCAACAGAATAATACAGCATGCAATTATCTATAGCATTACTGTAAATCATCTATTGCATTGCTCTCCACAGCTTTCTGAACAGCCAGCCAAAATCATCTGTATTTCTCCACCGTGTGTTGCTTTGACCTGTACATCCCACTCCTATTCCTGAGCTTACCTTGTCAAGGAAGGTGGGGCGGTCCATGGAAGACTCTTTGGAGATTGGTGGTGGGCGGCAGCCAAGGGGTTTGGTGACCATTCCATTATAGTCGGTCACTCCCATTCCACGCTTGTCCATTTCCACCTTCTTTTCCAGCAGAGCACCTTCACAGACAGGGGAAAGAGTGAAAAAGGGGGTGCAAAGACAAGTGTGTTTGCCAACAGGCCAGAGAATCAGGTCTTGCTTTACAAAAGCAAGAAAACGTGTATTACCCAGTTGATCTATGATTCTGTGGTCTGGGTAAGATCAAACTCTCAGAACCAGAACGGTTCCTGTGTTGCTGTAATGAGTGTTACAATGTGGTTACACAGACACTTACTCATGGCCTGATCGAGATTCATATTGTTGCTCTTCAAGGCCTCTTCCGCTGGCTCTCTCTGTTGGAAAAATACAGACTGTGGTAAGAGAAATCATGCTTGTAGGCTTTCAAAGCAAACTGAGGAAACAGATGTGTCTATTGAGTACTGGATTTAACATTTACTTAACAGCACAAATGAAGTCTGTGCACTTTCTTTTCTGCTTTCAGCAATTCCCACAACAATTCTGCTAGTTTCTGTTACGTACCAGTTCTACAAGGTCAAATTCTGTTCTGTTTAAACCTCTTCCTGTTTTCTATGAACAATTTAAGTATCACTGAAATGCCTTTCTCTAAAGAAAGAAGCAAACCAACTATACTTTAACTTCTCCTGTTTAATATGAAAACAGGAACAAGATAGGAATTATTACTGAAGTTCTAAGTAACACTTCTGGATAGAAAACTGACTTCAAAAGATCTGGAAGTGTCATCACACAAGGTTTATCATCAAGTCATCTCATAGAACTCTCTACTAGCTTATGGTGGATTTCTGAGTTAAATGTTTAAATGCAGGTAACAGAACTAATTCCCAGCCTGCAGAAGAGATTGAGGAGCATTTGTAGCTAGTCTGAAACACTGGAAGTCAGAACTACAAGCTACAGAAGCTAAGCTACAGGTGTTGCTAGCTATAGACATTACTCACAGGGAAGCCCATGTCTGTGAGCTGTTTTATCAGGCGATTCATGATCCAGGCCTCATCTTGCTTGCTAGATGTCTTCATGCCCTTAGTGAATAAATGGGAGATTCCATTAATGGTCTGCTTGCCATGTTCACAGGAGTAAGATGTACATAAAATAGATGGTAAGTTGTTCATATTAATAATACATGCTACTGAAAGATGTATTAGTACATTAATTTAGAAAGTATTGAAGAACCCTCCGAACAACGGAACTACGATTTCTCTTCCCCCATAGAGTGTACAAATTTTATCTCAGCTGGATAGGTGTTCAGTGTACTATTTAGTATTTGATTTGCTCACCACTGAATTAAAGCCACCTTTGAATTTACGTACTTCATTTTAATCCTTGCCGGAAAAACACAATGAAATTAAAGTTTCTGTAATAGTACAACACTTCCTGAAAAACATTCCCAAAAACAAGTATGCAACCTTGAAGTTAAGAATGTTACTCAGTGTATTTTCTTAAAAACAAACAAGAGCGTCTAGATAAACACCTTTAAAAGATCTCTGTGCAGCTTTTCTATCACAAAATCCTTAAGAAGTCTCTTCCTTTCAGTTCTCCAGAAAGTACCAAGGGACAAGCGTGGATTTGTTTTGGGCTGCGGACAGTACAAGAAACAACCATACTTGATCAAATCACTGGCCTAACTGTTGGCTAATGGAATAACAAACAAACTGGCTAAATGCATTCCCAATTCCTTTAAGTTACAGCCTGGCCTTGTGCCCTGAAATAAAGACTGTGCAGTGGAAAGCTCTCAATCACAATGGTCTATGTTCTTGGTTGAGTGCAGCATTAACAGGAGTTTGCTTTGTTCTCATACCAGCACACACCTCACAATTAGCTGTTTGCTCCACACAAATAGGAAATTGGTATTTTTTGCTGAACCACTTCATGACAGACTACTGTTTGCTTTTCTGTTCACCATGGGAAGTGTCTGAAAGCCCCCATATAAGCTTTGCTCTCTGTTAATACAGTCTCATTTCTTTAGCATACACAGAAGCTTATAAATCTTACAGAAAACAAAAGCAACAACAATGAAAGTTCCCAAGCGTCTGACATGCTCAAAGTCCAAGTTTATCTCCCCTTTTCCCCTGGAAACAAGGTAGGCTGTACTTGAACCACTGTAGTGGCAAGCTGGGTTTGTGTTCAGGTGTCAGAGGGCTAATTTAAGAGTTCAAGGTATAATACAACAGAAAATTTGTGACAACTTATTCTAGCAACGTTACACTAACTCCACTCTTCTCTAGAGAGGATCTTTGGTTTTGTCTTACCTTTTGAAGTCCTTTCTTCGGGGCATTCCCCCAGGAATTACAGGAGGAGCTGCTCTCTTGTGAAGCAGTATTATTCCACATATCTCCTTCTTCATCTTCCCACTGACTAGTACTGAGAGTCACTTCATCCCCACCACTGCCCCAGCCTTCTTGCATAGATTTTGAAGCTGGAGGGAAAGTGGGAGAAGAAAAACCTTTAATTTCCTGCAAATTTTACAGAAATGCCCTTTTATGTCATATCCAGTGCTATAACATTTGAGTACTTCCAAGAGATAGAGAGGTTCATCAAGCAGCTTAATTGGTGTTAAATGATAAGGATGCCTTCTTTGAAGCTAGCAAAAAAGAGAATTTCTCTAAATACTTTATAGAAGAAAAAGTCCAGCAGCAGCAAGACTTGCTTTTTCCTGAACAAGTAAGATCTGTGGTCAGGGTCATTCCAGTCTCCTAGGAACAAGGAACCAGAAGTATGGCCACATACTTGTTAAGTGCTATTTTGCTTTCAATGAATCTCACCATTTCAGCTGCCACATTCTTCCAATGAACAAAACCAAATTTCAAGGTCATTAAGGGTCAGAAACTCAATTGCCTTCTCAGAAGACTGGAATCTGAAAGCAGCATGTGGACTGCAGGGAACACTTTGCACTCAGTGAGGAGGCTATGTCACCTTGCTCCATTTCATTCTGTTTACTCTGTTTAAAGCTGGGATTACTCATTGTAAGACCTCTCTTTAGGTTTTCTCGGCTTTCTAACTATCTCTCAGTACTGTATTTTACAGGAGTGAAACTTAAGGCTTCCCACAGCCAAAACGGGAGTCTGAAACAAGCCTTCAGACCATTTAGAGATGGAGGATTTTTATCAACTAACACTGGTTAAGAATCATGAAACAGTAAGTTATTAGTTCTGGATGTTCCTGAACCTGTGAACAGCTTTAATAGCTGAAGGCAATCACTGTTTAACCAAACAGTGAGATCACAACTTGTTCTCATGTGTTAAGTTTTCCTAGCAGAATCAATCCTCTCCTAGTTGAATTCAGTTGCTTTTCATCCCAATAGAAGTTTCTTTTAGGATGCCAGGGAGTACTATTCACATTATTCTGCAGTGTCGCAGTTTTCTGCATCTCTACTGTTCTGCTTTCAAACTAGCCTAAAGAATATCTTTTCATTTTCTGGACTAATGCACTATATTCATATTTTTATATTAATCTGCTATCTGGAATATCTATGTTTTGAGACAGCTAATGTAGTTTTGAGGATGAAATTATTGAGACAGCCACTATAAGAGAAATGTTGAGATACTGGAGTGGGTCCAGAGCTGGTGAGGGGTCTGGAGAACAGGTCTTGTGAAGAAGCAGCTGAAGGAACTGGGGATGTTTAGTCTGGAGAAAGGAAAGCTGTGGGGTGGTGCTGGTCTCTTCTCTCAAGTAACTAGCAACAGGACAAGAGGAGTGGGCCTCAGGTTGTGCCAGGAGACATTTAGATTGGGTATTAGGAAAAATCTCTTTACTGAAAGACTGGTCAGGTATTGGAACACACTGCTCAGGGAGGTGGTGGAGTCACTGTCCCTGGAGGTGTAGATATGGCACTTTAGTGGGCATAGTGGTGCTGGGTTGATGGTTGGGCTTGATCTTAGAGGTCTTTTTCCAACCTTAATGATTCTATGATGTACACACACAGAAAACCAGAAGTGCTCTTTATAAATGCCAGCAGAAGCAAACACAATGAGCAGCTTTCCCCCAAGCTCTTACTGACAGCGACATCCCCACCCATACCTGGTTTGCACAGTGCTGGGGCAGCAGCTGGAGGGTTTGTTCTTCCATATGTCCCTGCTGACTCGGCAGGATTATCTCCCCACCCTGTACCACTGCTGGGGGGCTTCCCCCAGGCTGAAGTGCCATTATCAACTGCAGCAGAAGGGGATGACGGCTCTCCCCAAGAAGCTTCACTCTTCGTGTGGACAGTAGGCATTTCGCCCCAGCCTGCTGAAGCAAGGGGAAGAAGAGAGGAACAGTGATGAGAGGAAAGGTTTCTTTTGTCAATAATTTAAAAAATGAACGTGTTATTCAAGTGTTTCTGTGGAAAGAGCATGAACCAGTAAGTAGACACAGCCATTCTAATTAAGCACATAAAAAAAAAAAACCTCTTTGATTTGGTCTCAAAAGTCTTTTTCTTAATTGAATACCAATGCCAAGCTGTCAAGACAGAAAGAGTATTTTTTAACACAGCCAGGAGCAGTCAGGCTGCCACGTGAGCACCAGACCAGGTCCCAAGGGAGCAGCTGCTTACACTGTGATTTCTCAGAGCAGATTAAACCAGGCTTGAGGACCACATGCAGCAGTGTCAGCTTTCAGGAGACCAGGACCCAAACCTGAGTTGGACCTTGCTTTACTGAAAGAGCAACTCCTTTTAACTGTTTACAGATTATCAAACCTCTTTTCTCATGCCCTCTGAGTAACACAGTATTTGTTTGTTACCACTTTCAGTGTAGATTATACCTTGGATGCATTCCTTAAAGCTTTTATTATAGCTTGTGCCTGTGTTCCCTACACACCCCTTTATCACCGAGCCTCCACATTATAATAAATGTGATTTTTAAGTAGAACTAGACAAGACTGCAATTAGAACCTATAGTCAAATCATAGAGAACAGCAGGTAGAAGCCATTGTTTTCCTACAGAGTATTATTTTAACTCAGTGAAAGACGTAAGCTTCCATAAAGAAACAGTCTTAGTCTGGCTTGGCTCAGAGCGTAATGCGCTTAAATCCATATGACACTGATTTCAGCACCGGAGTTGAATGTGCCAGGAACAGCCAGAGAGCTTCTGAGTACTAAAGAGCAACATCGACCCAACAGAGCAAAAGCATGAATTGAGTTTAAAATAATCATTACTTCTTTGAAAAGGTGTTTCTTTTTCTGCAGACAGAAATTTGGATCATAGACGGAGTCCCAAGTACATCGTAAAAACACACAAGAGACAGAGAACAGACAAAAACCAGTAGTTATTAGATACACCTGATATTAACCTGGTTTTCCACAACTAGCACAAAAAGCATCCCATTACATGATGCTCAAGATCTCTACAAGCATTGCAGAATTCAGCCTGGTTTAAAACTTCCACTGTTACTTAGGCTGCTAATTCAGGAATTTGTTCTCTTTTCACTGGAGATGAATAAACATTACTAAGCCCGGGCGTTTTATTTTGCTCAGCTATTGTCCTGCAATTGTAACTTCTGGCAGCTTCTAATATAGAACCAGATCTGGCAAGAAAGAACCTCGGGTTTTCTACTACCCAAAAAATGAGTGTAATTTCTGTTTTCAGCCAATTTTTATAATGGAAGGACTAACAGCCTACTTTGCTGCAGCACTATTGTTTTTCTGCTCCCCAGTGCTATTTGTAAAAAGGTTTCAGAGCCCAGACATAACATTTTCTACACAAACTGACACCTAGAGTAGGTAGAAAATGGCAAGGAAATTGCTACAAAAAGACTTTAAGAGTACCTTGAAATATATTAAATTAAGCAATCGCGTTTCACTGAACATGTCTTTGCAGAACTTAACTGACCTTAACTGAATTTCTGTTACTAGAAATTGCAGGCAATGTGCATCACCGATAGCAACTCAAACAGGGGCTAGCAGAGATAAAAATTCCTTTGAAAAAGATGTGCTGGTATCTGCTCACTGCTCCAGTGTTACCTTATTACATATTTATTTCAGGCTCTATTTCTTAAAGCAGCTGCAATTCTCTCTGATACTGAGAAACATGCACGTGACATAAACCATATCCCAACTAAGCCGACATGGTCGGGAACACGTAGCTGCAGAAGGCTCCTTCACAACCACCAAGATTGAGGGTGTTTTAAAATGTACTCCTGAAAGAACCCAAAACTTCACCCTTCCATTAAACTGATTTCTATTTGAGATAAAAATAGTGTTCTAAGCTCTATCAACATATCTTCAATTTCTGGTTATTTTCAAGTGCGTAGAGAAGAAACTGGCAGGCACACAAAAATGAACCTCTGCTTAACACCACAGCTGCTTTGTGCTGCACCTAAAATACTTCTTCAAGCCTTCTGCTTGTATCTTTAGGCCAATTTTATTTAAGGAACGCTTTATTTGCATTTCTGCCTCACCACTCAGCAGTCAACCCTGTCAGACGACTTTGTGTATTTAATCATATTGGCATCTGAAAAAGATTAACTGCAGGCAAATGAAATGAAACAAAACATCTCTAAAGCACCAACTAGAATATAAATACAAGCAGAGAGAGTGCAGAATATTAATAATTCCCTGAGTTCATGCAACCTGTACTGGAAATTCTAGGTAAATTCCCTATATTGAAAAGGCCAAGTGTGATGGGCTGTAGAATAAAACCTCGAAAGAACTGGTTCTGGTTCTTCTTTTGCTCTTTACTGTAACTTTGACCACACTGATGAAAGACCACAGATGTGCAATGTCCAGTTAAGTGCAGGAGATTAGCAAAGAAAACCTGAAGGTTGCTGGAGAAAACTTCTACACTGCAAAAAATAACAAGTATTTAAATTCCAGAGTACTCCTCAATTGCAAACCTCTTGTCCCCTCTTGCCAGTACCTGCTGCTACCAGGTGCTGCCTTTTATTACTCCCTATGACTAGTTTAGAAACTTCAAAAGGGGCATAAAATTACATTTCTGAATAAATGATGCAGAATTCTGCAGCTGAAAGAAGGGATTTATACTTTGTATAAGATTTTTCCTCAGTTTTTCAAATGACCCAGTATGCTGGTGGAAACACAGGTGGAAAGGGTTTGCAGACCCATCAGCTTGCCTTTAGCAGTGTGATGCTTTCCAGGGCTATCACACACTTCACAATAAAGGCAGCTGACAGGCAGTGCTACAGTGGGTTGAGTGAATGCAAGAGGTACTTTTAAATCCCTTTACACAGCTCTTTGGAAGGAAAACACCTTCACAGTGGTCACAACATCTGAACTTGCCTAATGTTTTCCAAAATAAAGAAAATGTAATAGTATATTAGACATTGGAATCACCTCCCAAGGGAAGCAGTGGATTTCCCTACACTGGTCAGTTTCAAGACTCATCTTGACAGGGTGCTGGGCCAGCTCATTTCAACTGCACCATCACCTAGGAAGTTTGGAACAGATCATCAATGAGGTCCCTTCCAACATGGCATTCTATGATTCTACTCTTTTCTTTACAAAAATAATAGATATTTAAGCTTTCCTGAAAAAATGCCCCACACCTTAAAACCTACCAGAACTGCAGGAATGTTGTTTTGCAACAGAACAAGCTCAGTTAAAGGGTTCTCTGGCAAGAAAGCAAGGTTTTAATACCCCAGTTTTTAAACACTGCTGAATTGCAAGAAACAAAAAGATCACAGTGAGTAATAAACATGGACACATTGGCAAGGCTTTGTTGTATAGAAATCAAAACATAATTAACATTGGGCCAGAGCCAAAAGGAAATCCTCAAGGGAAAGTGAAATGTTAACTAAGCTGTGGCAGGATGCAGTTGTTTTCCCTCAAAATAACCCTGTAACCATTTGGATGGCAGGAATTGTTTTCCTTGAAGTTGTTTGGTCTGGGATAAATACCAGACTCTACGGCTACAATGGAGGGAAACCAAAATATTAGAACTTTGTGGAGATGAAAAAGGAAGAAATTAGGTAGAAAAGGGATTGTTTACTAAACAGCCACTAGTTAAATCTGCTAATAATATTAAAAAAATAAGCTCTTTATGTGTGTAAAAGGGAGATATATACATATATATGTATTAAAGAGTCACCTGTAACCCTCAACCTTTCAGATTCCCATTTTCTGACAGGTATTCCAGTTCCTGTGGTAGAACTTTGTGCATTCTTATATTGCTCAGCATTAAAGAAGTTCTCACTTGGCTTTCACCAATGAGACCAACCTTGTGTGAAAATAGAGGGCAGGTTTCTCAGCATCACCTGTGCCCTGGAACTTGGGTGCTAGAGGGCTGAGCACTTAACAACAGGACTTCAGCTTTTCCATGAGCATCCTCATCCTAAAGGAGCTCAAACCTGCTCTGGTTTCAAATCCATGCTGACAGAAGTTCCAAGTAAGGCAAACATAGCACTTGCATTCTGTTTCACACGAACAACACCCAAGCTGCCACTGAGACAATGGCACAGGATTATAACAGAAATGGAGAGATGTTCAGATCTTCCAGAATTTAGGCTTGGTTCTGGTGTTTGAAACTTCAGCTCCTCACTCTCTAGGAACCACAAAGAACTGAAAATCTCCATAGGGAAGCCTACCTTCTCTTTTGTTGCTCATCTCAGCTGGAGGACATGCAGCTGGAACTCTGCCAGGTGCTACCTACCCTCATGAGAACAGGAAAGCATCAAACCCACTCCTCAGCATTTGGAGGGAGGATCTGGTGCTATCTGGGGTCTAAAAAAACCTCTCTCTCTTTTCATCATTCCTTGTATCAAAGTTGCAAGAGTTAAATGTGCTAGTAAGAATTATGCACAAGTAATTTAGATAACAATTGAATCTAAGGCTAAACCACTATTTTTCTGCTCCTCTTTCTAAACAGCTCACCAGTGGTTTGGGAGCAAACTTTTAGAACCAGAAAGGACTAAGCTGATCACATTATCTACCTCCTCTTTTTTTTTTTCCTTTTTCTTTTTTTTTAATAGAAGAAATTCCTTAGAGCATTATGTGTTTTCATCAGTTGTGCACCAACATCTGCTTCTCATCAATAGCTTTTAAGTTCTGTATTTAAAGAATTTTGAGAACTTTTCTGGGGATGGGTGACAACTTGAATAACAAGACTGAAACCTGGCCTCCAGTTCTAAACTAATGTAATATAAACTTAAAACCCAAAAGGGACTGCTGCTCCTTTGGGAACAGCTAACCAGTGCTGTGCAGCAAAATTAAATCCACTTCTCTGCTTTCAGATGTGTGTCTCTGCCATCTTACAGCTACGCCACACTGCCCTACTTACACAGGAACAGAATCCATGATTCCCTACTGATATTCCCTGCCTAACAGGGAATCATAAAAAACGATTGGCAAAGCACATCATGACCCATGCAGAAGACAAAATGCCAGTGTATGATTTTAGATGAGCACTTAACCTGTGCCCTAATTACACAATCCATGGTTTGCATGGAAATGTTGTACATGGAAAAGAACCACTGTTGGAGGTAATGTGGTTGTGGCTTACGGAAGTCTCCTGGCTGCAGGATTCTTGTCTCCCTTACTGAGAGGTTGGAAATGCATAGCCAGTGGGACAGGGCATTGAGTACAAAGAAAGAAGATTAGAGTGCCCAACAACAAACTCCAAGCCCATGTCAGTGCCCTTAGAAAGCTGCCCATGACTTGCTTCTCATCTTCTAGCTGTCCCCAGATGGGACATGATTTGTAGCTGGTTTGAGTCTGTGTAAATTTCCACCAAGACCAAGAAGCTACTGCTCTACAGCTGCTGTCTGCTCTGTGCACTGGTAAAAATAGGTCTGCTGCACTTGTGATGGGGAAGCCAACAGTGGTGTTTTAAATGACATTTTTTGCTCTCTCTCTCTCTGAGATGAGTACCAGAGCAGCTCCTCTTAAGAAGAGTCAAAAATAATGATGGGCATAACACAAAAAGACACAGGGGGCTATTTCTAGCTTCCATTAGCACATTAGACAATATCCCTCAAAATATTTCCCTGTACAGCCCTTGTATCTGTACCTATGTACACAACTGTAAGCCTCTGTATGCAGAAATAGACAACTGAAGGCCAGATCTATGCTCTTAACTAAATGTTAATATCAGAACTGTATTCTAAATTAGCTTCACTGATACTGTTTATCCTCTTTCTTGCATGCTGTTTTAATGTATCTTGTGAGAGTTATTTTTGCTTTAGTACCTTAGAATCTTGCTAACTGACATGTTTGCAAATGCACAACACTGCCATTTTACCCTGGGATGGGGCAGCTGGAGTTGATGGTCACACATTAATACACAGTTCTCTGACTGCATACTTCAAAGGAACCCTTCCTCTGCTCCTATGGATTCTCCAGACGAATCACTGCAGATTAACACCAGTTTTTAAATTCCATTTCCCAAATCTGAAGGACTCAGAACAATAATTTTTTTCCTCTGCAGTGTCAGATGATTTGAATAGCATTAGCAATACATTGCTGCATATCGATGGTTTTACAAGCACTGATGTAAGCAAAGCAAAAATCAGCCTAATGAAAAAAAAAAGAAAAAAAACAACAGAAAACCAAAACCCAACCAAAAAAAAAACCCCTTTCATGATACCTCCAGTACAATTCAGAAATCTGAATTAGCAGTTCAATAAGGAAAGTTTTAAATATGAAGTAATCTTAAGGTAAACAAATTCTAGATCAGGTAGGTTGCACTGACTGAGTACAAACATATTTAAAGGTTTCTCCTTCTGGAGCACATGTTGTTTTATTCAAATATCTACTTCCAACTGTTGGAATATTTGACCAGACCAGGGAACATGAGACTATTTTTACACAGACCATTACTGTAAATCTGACTTATTTCAAAACATCAAAGAGAAAAAATGATGGAAAAAAGAGAACTAGAACAAATCCCACTTGGAGAAAAATATGGTTAAAAAGACAATATTTAGCCATGACCAAGACAAAACAAAAATTTGGGAGATAAAAATCAGATGAAGAATTTCAAAGAGCACTACAACATTTTGTTTATTTTGAGATGTCTGTGGTCATGATATAGAGCAGGGCTGCTAGGAGCTTTCATTTAAATGCCTCCCTCCTAAGCATTTTTCTCATTTCCCCCCTATTTCTATTTTGTGCTGTTTGTCTACAACAGTACTTTGAATAGGAAATTCCTAGATGCCTAAACATTTGTCTTTGGAACACAGCTAAACTTTTTCCAGCCACCCTGAACATTAAGATCTTTAACCAAGCCAGCTTTGTAAGAATCACACAAAATCCAGGATACTACCTGTGCTTGAAGCCTGAGGTATGGAAGAGAACCACTTCACAGAAGACAACAAACAGAAGACAGAGAAACACCAACAGCCTACCTAGAGTCATGCAACACTTGAAAAACATCTGCTGCCAAGAGATCTAGTTTGCAGGAAAGAAATAAATGCAGAGTGTCTAAACAAGAACACAGACTAAGCAATGGGAACAGAAAAGAGAACAAAAAGGGTTAGCCAAAGGAGACCAAATTCTCAAATGGTTAAATTAAAAGAAGGTGATAAGTAACTGTAGAAGAGTTGGCAAAATAAACTGGGATCAACAATCTAAGACACTGTTTTAACTCTTTCTTGTGTTCCCTGGGACTATGGAAGCTTGTGTGTCAGGCTCCTGGGTGCTGTCCTCCAGATAAGAAGTTAACACAGCTTCAGAGTACATGAATGAAATCATTCTCTGAAATCCATACAGGACTGGTCTTTAAGACGTAACCACACACTGATCAGAGCAGACAACACTCAGCAATCTCTACTGCTAGCAAGTATCTTACAAAACTATTTTCATACCTGGACCAAGCAGCGGGGACCGGTTCGGCTGGGCACTTGACTGGTGCGATGGCTGAGGTTCAACCATGTTTGTGTTGATAATGGTGCTAGTGGTGGTGGTGTTGGTTGTGGTACTGCTCTGAATTATAGGATTATTTCTATCCCACATGTTTACAGTCTTGTTGTTGTTGTAATTTGGGTCGCCCCAAGCTGAGGTACCATCATCGATTTCCATCTTGCGGCGAATGGATGGTGGAGATGGCTCTTCCCAGCCAGTTGCCTCACAGTTCTCTTTTTGTTTGGCTGGCACTGGCCCACCAACCCACCCTGACCCCGTCTGTTTTACAGAAGCAGCTCCTCCCCAGTTACTCACATTGTTGTCCTGGGGTTTGTTAGCCCAATTTTGTTGGGGGCCTGACTTTAAAGATTCTCCCCAACTTGTACCTGTATTAGCCTTGCTGTTTGTGCCATTTCCCCACCCGCTGGTCCCAGACCTTGTGGAATCATTCCAACCAGACCCTGATCTATTGTCAGAATCCCATCCAGATCCATTCTTCTTCCCATCACCCAAGTGTCCGGGAACAGATGATGAATCTGTCCAATCTCCACCTCCTGAAGTCCAGCTTGGATTTGATTTCTGTCCATCTCCCCAGTTTTGAGATTTGGGTTTCTGAGGTTCACCCCAGGTAGGTGATTTGTCCTCCTGATTTGCGGTCCCACTCCAAGCGTGGCCGCTTTTGGCAGCAGCAGCATTATTAACAGTAGTAGAGCTTGCTGACTCTCCCCATCCCCCGGGGCCATTTGGTGCTTTGTTGTTATTGTCTCCCCAACCTGTATTTGTTGGAATAGCTGCCGGTGGAGAGTTGACCCACCCAGATACTGAAGAGGTATTTGTACTGTTCATGATGGACCCATCGTTCTTCCCCCCTGAGTTTGAAGATTGAGTAGCTGCACAACCCCAGGCCTCTGTTCCATTGTCATTCTTTCGTTCAGACCTTGGGGACTCTTCAAATTCCCAGGCAGTGTTTTGCTTTACAGGGGTCTGTCCCCACCCTGTATTGGACAGGACCCTGGGGTCAAGGTCATTTCTTGGCAACTGAACTTGCCCTTGGTCTATCATCCCTTTGTCTCTCCTCCTGCCCTCTCCAGCCCCCTCCCTCCCAGTACTGCCCTCATTTTGACTCCCACCGCTGTCGTTACTTCCTTCGCTAGCTGTGGTGCCAGATGCCGCAGCTTTGGCCCAAGAGTTTATTTGTTCATTGCCCTGCTGCATGGCAGGGTTCGGACTGGTAACACTGGAGCTATCCCACCCTGCTGATCCTTTCCCATTGATGTCACTATTGGAATGCTGGCTGGGGGGCTTGCCCCACTCACCGTTCACACCGTTGCTGGTGCTGCGGTTGGGGTGGCCCCAAGCTCCAGAATGCATACTATTCCCAACACTGCTGTTGCCACCACCCCTGCCCCACGCCAGTACCCCAGGACCAGAAGGAGGCCCCGAATCCCACGCGCTCGCTCCGTTTCCTTCCTTTTGCGCAGCACTGCTGGATCCGTTTTGTTTAGCACTTAATGCTGAGTTCACAGTGTCTCCATTCCCCTGACTGAACCCAGAATTGCTGTTTCCTGTGGCAGGATTACCTGGGGACATCCCCCACACTGAACTGCCCATTCCTTCACCACTGCCCCCGCTGACTTGAGAAACTGATGTTCCGTTAGCACCAGGAAGGCCTTGCAGGTGGGGCGGGATGATGGCCCCCATACCAACAGCCATCCCCCAGTTCGGCAGTCCGTTTGTCTGCATTGCATTGATAGGGTTTGGTGAAGAGTTCATGGGGTTAGTGTTATTTGGTCCATCAGTGTTAAGGTTCTGAGGTTGTACGCTGAAAGACACATTCTGAGAAGTGGACGTTTGTGGTTCTGTGCTCTCTTGCGGCAGCAAGCTTCCCCAAGCACCTAAGGTGCCTGTTGGGTTCCCATTCTGGTTGCCCATGTTCTGACCTATGGCACTGACTGGACTGCAAATACTGGAAGGGTTGCCTGCTCCCACAGTTCCTTCATGTCCAAGTACAGGCCAGGCAGCTGGATTGGCATTAGGGTTAAGGTTAAGATTAATGCCAGCATTAGAGTTGGAAGCACCCCAGCAGTTCTGACTTCTACCATCTCCCATCATGTTGTCCATCTTTCCATCCCCACCACTGGCAGAGCAGTGAGCTAGGCCAGAGCTGGAGCCCGCAGCCACACCCCACACTCTGGCTGAGTTGCCGTTACCGTTTGCTCCACCAGCTCCAAGGGCACTCTGGTTAGAAGTGCTTTGGACGAGTGCTCCGTTGGCGCCATTATTGCCATTAGTTTTCTTTGTATGTCCAGTGAAGTTGCCTTGGGCACTCCCTGTAGCCATGCTACTGTTCTCTGAGCCACAGTTGGAGGCAGAGTCAGTGTCTGTAGTACATTCTGAGGCAGACTCAGTCTCAGCTCCGGTAATGGAAGGCCACGCTTCCTTGTCAGTCCTGTCTATTATCACTTTATCCCAGCTGCAGTTGCCTTCACTCCGGAAAGCGGGCTGCTGTCCCCAGTGGGAATTCTCATAATGGTCTCCCAATCCACTGTGGCTGAGATCTGAAAGGATCCAACAAGGTTAAAAATTAGTCCACTGTTCAAGCAGTGCAAAAGCCCTGTATTAACTACTACTTTGCATGCTAAAATGCTAACACTTCACATACGTTCTCTAATGGAACACAGCAATTTGCCTCACTCCAGTGAAGCACCATGCACATATTTAGGTTGACGTTTTTATTCTGGCAAAACTCTCAGTTAAACTAATGGAACAATTCAGTTTTAGAACAGAGTAACAAAACTGGTTTTTATCCCCGAGTATACCAATAAAACCACTAAGCAGGCAGTAAATGAGGACAGCAAATAGACTAATTGATGTGACAAAACCTAAAAAGCGTATTTGGACAAAACACAGTAGAGCATCTAACAGACTCTTACCATTTATCTTGACTCAATTCTCATTCTCCAGAGAAACACAAAGAAAGAGCATCCAATAAAAAATGTCGAATGCCTGCCTGTCATTAGATATTACACATCCACATCACACTCCACACACTAAATTCATACAGCATTTAGGTTTGTGACCCTTCCTGTAAATAAAGGTAGAAATAGAGCCACACAGCCACCTTCAGTCTGCAGTGGCAATTGTACATTAACACCACCACTATAACTTACATTTCAGCAGAGAACGTGGGCATTTCTAATTAACAGACAGTACTGTCAGGAAGCTTCTCTTAAGGGATTTATGTGCAGTTTAAACGTTCTTTTGTGCTTGAACATACAGTCCAATTCACCCCCAGATGAGTGAAAAATCGATGCTATATTGTACAGACACTCCAAAGATGGTATTGTCAGAGCACTACCCACATCCTCATAGATGCCAATCCAAAGAATTAAACAACATCAGCTGAGCACCTATTTGCCTGGTAGAGTACAAAGCTAACCTAGAAGACACATCCCTTATGCTGAGAACTCAACTCAGGTGGTTTTTGCATTTACTTCCCATCCTGATGGCTCTCTACAAGGTTTCTAGTACAGATGACTCCTTTGAGTTTCTTTTGATGGGAATTTTAGAGCAAGTACTTCAGCCTGATCCTAGGGACATGTACTAGAGACCATCTGCAGAACCGCTCCTCTTAACTCAGTGTCTAAATAAAGGAGAACACTGCATATAGCCAAGTTACAAATTTTGGGTGTCAGTTATTTTTACTTGCTTCAAATTTGCAGAAACGTGACTTTGAATTTTTATTTGAATAAGAACAGGATTTTGTGGGGAGGATGGATTCAACAAACCTCCTAAATAAGCTGTTACCAGTGGTCTAATTTAAGTTTAATTTAAGTCTAATTTAAGTTTAATTTAAATCACATGTATTTTGATGTGATTAGCTTCTCTAACTGCCTCCAGTTAGAGGTGTTCTGAGGCAGGGAAAAAAGAGTTAGAAGAATTTAAAAAGTCTCCTATTCACACATTTCACCTGCAGCTTCTCAAGAAAGAAGGTGATTACTTGGTTGCCTCAAGATTTATCAAGAAGACCCTGAACCAGGATGGACTGCCTTTAAAAAATATTAAATAAACTGAAGCCAAAGTGTGAATATTAGAGAAAGGAAGAGGAAATTGTCTTAGCTCATCACCTGCTTTTTCATGATGACAGGAAAAGCCAAGCATTTCACAGGAAGAGCTAAATAATTGACAGGTGTATGACAAATCTAAAAGAGAAAAGGAGCTGCTTGGATTCACCTGGATTCTTTTCCCTACACACAACAGCTAGAAAGGAAGAAAGCATCCTGTTATTCCTGGATAAAGTCAACTGCTTACATTAGGAAGCTAAGGAAGAAAGTTGAAAATTTACCTGACAATCTGGGTTTGCCTCACAGGTGTCAAATAGAGATCTGAATCCCAGAGAAGCCTGTGAAACGACTTTCAAAGGGTCGACAGGGTCAGAAAAATGAGCCAAGCAGCATTCTTAGCAGAGTAGGAATGAACAAAGGCAGAAAGCAGCAGCAGTCCAGGCCAGAAGATAAGAAATTGAGGCAAGCAAGGAATCAGATAAGAGGAGTTGTGTGAGATTTTTTTAAACACTGTGGGTGGTGAGATTTGGCACTGCATTTCAGACATGACAGAAAGATTTCAAAGTCGCTTGAAAGACATTGTACCAATAAAAAGGTCCTGTCAAAGCTGAAACCTAAGCGCCATGTGCACTGCCCAAGGCAAGTCAGAGCATCTGTGCAGGGCAGGTTTGTGAAGAAGGATCAAGAACACAGTGCAAGACATCTCAATACGCACAAAAAATGGCACCAAGACTGAGGAGATGATGAAAGGGAGCTACTTTTTTCATCATTTCTTTCACTTTTCTCTCTCCTCCAAAGATGGTGGTTAAAGCAACGCTCAAGTCTGAAAGCATTTATGAGACAGAAAGTAAAAGGAAGGGAAGAGTTGGGAATGGAAGAAGATGATGACAAAACAGCTTTAGAAGATTCTTGTGAGTAGGGAGAAAAATGGTTCATTAAATAAGATAGTGGGATTTTGAAGAACAGTCAGAGAAAAAAGAATTAAAAAAAAAAAATCAGTAGAAAACTCTCCAAGTGCCTGAGCCTGGAGAAGCACACACTCCAGTGTCACACCCAGCACGTTTGGTTGGAAGCACCACACGGTCAGCTCAAGCCCCTTTGCATTTCAAGGCTTTGCAACTCCAGAGTTACTTCCTTTCACGTACCACCAACACAGTTCCTCTCCCTGAGGTTCAGATTATGCCCTCAGCAATAGCCCCCAGCTAATCCTTAAATGGTTGCTTTGATAGGGATTACAGTAATTCCATGCAGGTGACATAAATGAGCGAGCCCCTGCTGGAGCAGCAGTGTACCTGTGCTGGCCTGCCCTGCTCAGCAGGCAGCAGCACCATGCTGGTACCTTCTTCACAGGTGAGATTCAAAAATGAGAGTAAAAACAGAGACGTGCAAGAGCTGTCCAAATATTTGCTGAAACAATTGGTTCTACCACAATAGGTTGATGCTATAAAGTTTGTAAGAAACACAACAGATAAAGAGAATGAAAAAAAATAATTCACAAAGTAAACAGAAAGCTGCAAAAACTGTGACTTTCCTGCCAGACAAACATAACAGCTTGAGGACAGGGCTGAACCTGAAGAGAGTAATTTTTATAGTCTTGTCTCTAGAAGCAGATAAGCAAAAGTCAGGTTTCCATTTTCTCTAGGCTGTAAAGAGTTCCTTCTGACAAATGAAATAGCTAGGAGCACAGTCCTACTTAATCCACAAGGACTTTAAACATTTGGGAGAAATACAGTAAAATACTTTATATGATTAAATCTAGGGAATATTTCTGGTTAGTTGAGGTTGAGTGATTGTTTTCTTTTTTTTTGAGCCCAGACTTCCTCCAACTTTCTAGGAAACCAACTCATCATAGAAATTGCAAATGGTTACTTTTCTTTTTAAAGCTATTAAGACCAAAATGGGAGACCCACTAAAAAAAAATTCTTAAGACTCAATTCTTCCTTATGCAAAGATCATAAATAAAAGCAGTACAGCCCACCAGAAGCACTTCTATCCTTCCTCCGTGAACTGAGCAAAGGTTTTAAACAACACACCAGGAAGAAGAACCACAGGGATTCTGTGTTAATATATCCTAATGCTCCTACACCACAAAGTGGTTTTTCATTTCACGTTTTGTTTGAAGATCTCAGTTATGCATCTTTTATAAAATATGGTTCCCTTATGAACAACATTTCTTCAGCAATCACGAAGGGAAAGTTAATCTGAGTATAACAACTCAAATTTGTTTGAAACAAGCATACAACTTCTGTCAAAAAGCAATCATACCTGAAAAATGCAGGGCTTTGATTAGTGCTGCCAATAAGCATTGGAGGGCCTGTTTGGTTTGCTTTAAATGATGTCCTTCATGGGGTGGGAGGAGATTGCTGCTGTTATTACATACTGTACCAAGCATACTATATCAACGTCAATTTAGGAATTATTAAAAAAAGAAAGCATCTTTGGACAATGAATATGGACAATTAGCTGCAAAATCAGTTTAATGTTTACACAGATTACAGACGTAGAGGTTGACTGGAGTGATATGGGAGACACTGTGGTATGCACTCCTTAGAAAAGGAAAATACTTTGCTTGCATAAGAATTCACCCAAAACTTCAGACCTCCTCAAAAAATGACATTTAAAGTAATAACTATTTTCATGTTTATACAGCTGAGTTAAAAGTAACTGCATCTTCCTAACTCCCAGTAAGATTCTGCATCCTCAACTACAACAGAACCTTTATTTGATATAGGAACCAAGCTATGGAGAGGGTGCAAAATGGCAAAGCCTGGGATCAACACCTAATGAGAACCACATTATTAATAACTTCTGTTCATCCAGTTTTAAATCAAATCTAACAGTGACTCCTTTATTTGCTGGTTTTCTCTTTCAATTCATGTTAGTCAGTGCAACAACATCCAGACTCATTGGCTGGTCCTGTCCTGCCAAAGGATGGATTACAGATGATGTTGCTTTCTTCCTCTGACACACAGAACAGAGAGAAACCCCAAAGGCCAGAGACAGTCCTGCTGGGGATTTTACTTGTCACACAGAGATTAGTGATTCTGAGTAGGAAGTTGAGAAAAAAGGGCACATTACTTTTCCCCCCCAAAAGAAATAGTTTTCAGTTCAACATGAGCAGCTCTTTAAAAGACTACACAGGAATTTTTTTACATTTAAATCAGATAGGAATTGCCAGAAACATTTTAAATGCCTGATCAAATGCAGCCCAATTTCACAAAAGATGATACATTCTGAAGAATGAAATATAGTGAAGGAGAAAATCTGGGAATTGTAGTGCTAATATTTCAGGCTACCTGCTACACCCAGCTCTAAGCTTACACTGAGATAGGGCAAACTTGAAAGCTGTCATCTATTTGAAGCCACTTACAAATCTAACTTACAACAAGCCTCACAGATGTGAGAAAGCTGAAATTTTGAGTAGCATACATAATGTGAAAAGACAGAAAAGGGATGGAAGCATTGAATAAAACAGCTTTATTTTAAAACCAAACCATCTTTAAGTGCACAAGTGGGAAAGCCTGTTAGCCTGTTTTCATTTTCTGCACTACGACATCAGAATGTAGTGCAGAAAAAAAAGCTTTTAAATGCATTAAGGAAACGAGAAAAAAAACAAAACAAAGCAAAACAACATTTTTCATTATTAGTAGAGACCCCACTGAATGCCACCTCTCCGAAACCACAAAAGCAGCAGTAAAAAAACACAAAAAGAATTGTATTTTTCTGCTCAGTGCAACAAATCTTTAGCAAGCAGCTCACTGCGAAGACGCCATTTTATCAAACCTGAAACGCAGCCAAAAGCTTAGGACGCTGTGCTGCTGCTCTCCCTCTGAAATGTTATGTAATAAATTGATTTAACAGAAGCAGATGCTATTTTCTCAGGGTTAGGGTTACTTTTCCACCCCCCCCTTTCTTTCCCTTTTTTTTTTTGGCTCTAAAAAGGGCTGATGGGTAATAAAAATACCTGAAGAAAGGAGCCGCCCAACCATCCTAGGAGACGCTACATTGTGTGCAGAGCTGTTTCTACTCCTGCATCTACGTTCTCCAGGGCTCTCGGCTTCAATATGTCGGCTGTGTACAGTGTGAGCCTCATCCTGTAGAGCTGCCAAGAAAATCTCTCTGTGCAAGCGTGCGCTCAGACAACCTGCAAGCTCGGTCGGGCCTCGGTTGCACTGGCTATGGAAATGCCCTTTCCACACACAGCCCTCCTCCCCCTTCCCCTCACTCCGCTCCTTAACTCTAGGTGAAGGTATCAACAGAGTAGGATTTTTAAGCTTTGATTATCTAATTGCAGCTGACACTAAACCGATCTTCCTTCCTCTTTAAATTCTTTCAACTGTCACAAAACATTTTCACTTCAAGACCCAGCTACAATTAGCACCCTAGCCGCTTTTCTCTCGCTTTTGAAAGTCAGCCAAGAGAAGACGCAGGCGCTGCCGACTGCCTGCATGGGCAGCAGCTCCTGCCCAGCCTCCTCCTGCCTGTCCCAGCCACAGTTCCTGCCTTCTGCCCAGCATCCTCCTGCCTGCATATGGGCAACAGCTCCTGCCCAGCCTCTTCCTGCTGGTCCCCGCCATAGGTCCTGCCTCCTGCCTGGTGTTCTGTCTGCACAGGCAACAGATCCTGCCCAGCCTCCTCCTGCCTGGCACAGTTCCTGCTTCCCCAGGTAGCAGCCCCTGCCCCACATCCTCCTGCCTCCCCAGCAACTGCTGCTGCCTCCAGCCCACATCCTCCAGCCTGCCCCAGCCACAGCTCCCGCCCTCGTCAGGCAAGCAGCAGACCAAGTCCCAGTTGTATATTGGCACTCTGCCAAGCCCTTAATGACTTCCCTGCCTCCATCCAGAGAAGCTCTAAGTGGTAAACACGAGCGTGTTAATCAAAGGCTCTGTCGTTTATCAACCTTGGGAAGCGCTGCCCTAGAGAGCGCGGCTCAGGCGCGTTCTGCCTCCTGCAGCCCTGGCACCGACCATCTTTGAACAACTGCAGGCTGGCAAGCACTGGTTCCCTTCGAGCCACATCAACATCCAGAGTGTGAACAGAAGGAGGGGGCAGGTGAACATTTTCAGGACCTAAATATCATTACGAATCCTGAGGAAACACTTAGAGAACTTTTATCAATGCATCTACACAGGTCTCAAAGGCTAATTTATACACACACACTGCCAGTACACCTAATATGCTCCCTTTACAATTATTTCCCCTTCTCATTTTCTTGCTCTTCCTCTTCCTCCTCCTCGATCTGCCCCAAATACATCTTAATTACACAGTAAATAGAGCACGTTCATAAATTTGCTGTTTCAATTCTTGTCAGGTGTTCACTTGAGCAGCTTCACCCTCCTGCACTGGAGCACTGATGTCTCTTTAAAGGTTCGGCTGCGTTCTCAGCATTGCTGCCACTTCACTACCACAGCACAATCGCTGCTGCTATTCTTGGCTCAAGAACTGTTCCACTGAAGCTCTCCTGAAAATAGTTAGTTTCCTTCTGCAGACGTTTATTCTCAGTTTCTTTGCAATAGTTTCTGAATACTGGATGGGGTTTAACCTCATTTTAAACACAACAGATGAAAGGGAATTCAATTTTTGGGGTTTATTTCCATTCAGAAAACTGTTTTAAATGCAACCAGAAACTACACTTCAGAGTCAAGTCTGCACTAACTTTGAAGTGAAAATTTTGTTGTGGTTTATTACATTCTTTTCATACCAGCTAGACATGATTGACATTTCCACTAGTTAAGATTATTTGTCAAAACTGAAGAGAACATAAGACACGTTCCCATGTTCATTGTGTTTTTCTAACATATCTAACATACCCTTCCTGTAATCAACTTCAATTTACAGAAGCAGGTACTGATGAAGGGCACCAAACCAAGTGGACTCTTTTTACCAGACAGGGGTACATAGAGAGGTAATGCAGAACCCCAAGAAGAGTCAGAGCTCACACCAAATTCTGGGGGCCAAATGAAGCACAACTTCCACTGCAGCCCATGCTGGCAGTGTTGGCTCCCTTCCACAATGCCCCATCTTGTAGCAATCTTAACAGGGCACATGGCTAGTAAGTTTGAAATCCTTAGTTACCTGCAGACGAAAAAGAGGGGTTTGAGAGGTCCTGCAGACCACCCACCTGATGTAAGGAACTATTCCTGAAATGCACTAGGTAACATTTGCCAAGTCACCAATGAAGCCCTCCAGCAACAGAGACAGCACATCCCCAAGTGCTTTGTCTCACTTCCTCAGATAGCTTTCATGCTGGCACGTTTTTCCTTATGTCTAACCTTAATCTTCCTTGTTGAAACTTAAGCCCATTATTTCTTATCTGATCCATCACAGGCACACAGAACAGATCGTTTTCTTCCCTGCAGCAGTCATTTAGGTATTTCTGCATTTCCAGTTCCAGTCTTCCTTTGACTTAGGAGCTCAAATTCCTTCCATCCATGCAAGGCTTGCTCTCAAGATCTCTCCACTCATTCCTGCGGCATCTTTATGCACTTCTCCCAGCTGGTTCACTTCCTCCTGAAGGCACAGTACCCCAAAATTGGACTCAGTATTCTGAAACCTTATCAGCAGTGCCTCCTGGGCAGCAGTACTTTATATCCTTCAGTAGATCTGTTGTCTTTTCAACAGTGCAAGACCATTAATCTGATTTATCCCATGGCCAACTCCAGGTTAATTTTTTCAGCATGATACTCATATCCCTGTATTTGTGTACAGAGCCACCCCAGTCAAAATAAAGAACCTGACCCTTTATGTCTTACTCAATTAGACAATCTTTATCACCACTATTCCATATTGTAATTTTGTCTTCCAGTTGCCTTGCAGTCTTCTCCATTTGGCAGCACTGAAAAAATGAAATTATGGTTGTTTACAGCCACAAACGTGACACAAATACCCAAGAGTACAGATTTACGCTCTCACTCTGAACATTTTCGCTCTGCCAGTAAGGACTCATAGCCACTCCCTTGTCTACATCTTCCTGAGCAGCTATGACACTTCTTACAATACACTTCATCTCATACTTCCCACTTATTTACACCACCACACATCCATCATGAGAATGTCTTCTGAGGTACTGTCAAAAGCTGTAAAAAGTTGACTTCTAGGACAAGATTTTCCCCTCCCATTTTACAGTGCCTGTCACACTGCTGACAGGGAACTACTCTGCTTTGGCACGACCTGCTCTCCACAAACCCACGCTGGCTCTGTGCATCTCCCTTTAAAGTTCTAAATGCACAGAAATAGATGCTGTGGTTATTTTTTTTTCTAGTATCATTGTAGCAGACTCCTCTGACTGGTCTGCAATTCCTCCGTTTCTCCTTTCTCACCTTTTACCATTAGTTATTTTGTTTTCTGGTTTCTAGTTCTCATACTCTGAAGGAAAGCAGGTGGGTCAGCTTGCTCCAATTCATCCTCAAGGTCTGCTGTGAATTTCATCACTTCCAGACATTTGGAAATATTTTATTTCCTTAAGTTCTCTAATTCACTACAGCCTTAACTCTAAACCAATCATTAGTTTACAGATGGAGGCAATCTCAGTGCCATCTATCAATAGCATTGTTGAACATCAGACCAATTCCACTGGCCTTACTTTTACTACTGATGGACTTAGGAAAGTGTTTTCTTTGTGTGCTTTGTTGTTTTTTCTCTCCTAACAGCTACAAACTTTGTTTTCTATTTGCTTCTTCCACTGCCATACCTGTTCCCCAGTTGCTGATAATTTTCACATGATCTTACTCCCTCTGCTCCTCCCAAGGACTGAACTCCTACTTCCTGGTGACTTTGACCTTAGTTAGGTGCTTTCTACCATTTATTTCTTCACCATCAGAGACAAGTCCTGCTACTTAATCTCTTCACACACTCTGTCAGGGAACTGCCATCTGCACATTTTAACACCTTGCCAGACTCTGCCTCCTGACCCTCCTCCCTCCAGACACCTGGGCAGTTCTATCACTACAGCACAGCCACATATAGTGAAGCAGCTCTACTGATGCCAAAGCAAAAGCAGTGGCCTTTTGAGTCACTGAAGCTTCTGCACAGCTCCACTCTTTGAAAGTGAAGACAGCAAGATCTCAGTTATTTATTTTTTCACAGATTTCTGGTTTTCCTTCTTTGGTGAAAAATTCTGATCACTGTCAAATAGATTTGAGGCAGCGGATTTGTTTTTCACGCTCTGCTGCCTGATGTCAGCTAACACACAAAACACAGACAAATTCATTCCAAAGATTAGTTTATTGATGATTTTTTTTACCATCCTTCTTCATTCATAATGCTTGCGTTTGTGCTACACAGATTCCTGCTGCTCTATCGATATTCAAAGCACTTTCTGGAATTGTGCAGAACTGACATGGCAGACAAGACCCTTTACTAGCCAAAACTCACTTCCCACAGACTTTCCCATTGCTGCATTTCAAGAACTGCTCATCACTCAAGAGAGTACCTTGAGACAGTACCCACTGGCCAGATCCCATCTCCATGTTAACTCCTACATTCTTGTCTTTCTAGGACGTTTCTTTCACTTCCTTTTGACTAAACATACATCTGTCACTTGTGAACTTTGGTAACACTGCCTGATTTCAGGGACATCTACCAGACAGCAAGCACTATCAAATGCTAAACTAAACCCTGAGGAATCAGACAAGAAGACAGAAACATAATCACCACTCATGCAACATCTGGTGGTACCTGAACATCCTTTTAACACTAATTGGATGAGACTACTGACAAAAGATGTCATCCAAACATATCCTGGTAATTTCCACGTAGGTTTTTTCTTTCCACAAGTGGCATAACATCAAATTTGATCACACTTTAGTAACACAGGCACATTGCAGAAATGTTGTGTACAATGTAAGCTGTATAGCAAGCTGATGCTCTGCAAATTATGGCCAACACCTGGTCAAGTGATGCAGGACTTGAAAGCTGGTAGGAGTTTGGTTGCAGATAAGTATTATGTGTTTGCTATAGAGCTACCTTCCACGGAAGCAGTATAAATAGCCAATTCTTGTGCTACAAAGAAACATCACCATACTAGTCCCTTCATTCCAGATCAACAGCCATGATACAACAAAGCAAATCTTCCAGGAATTACAGCGTACACTTTACAAAAACAAGTGTACCTGCTACAGAAAGTGTGAAATGGTATCCACAGAAAGTGTGCAAACAAGATGAGTAAATATAAATATATTATCTGATCCCTGGGATCTACTTTATAGCATTCAGTGCTTTGACTACTACATCTGAAAACCCCTGATTCAGAATAAAGCAATTTCATAGAATCAGTCAGGGTTGGAAGGGACCACAAGGATCAGTCAGTTCCAACCCCCCTGCCATGGGCAGGGACACCTCACACTACATCAGGCTGGCCAGAGCCTCATCCAGTCTGGCCTTAAACACCTCCAGGGTTGGGGCCTCAACCACCTCCCTGGACAACCCATTCCAGGCTCTCACCACTCTCATGGTGAAGAAATTCTTCCTCACATCCAGCCTGAATCTCCCCACTTCCAGCTTTGTTCCATTCCCCCCAGTCCTATCACTACCTGACACCCTAAAAAGTCCCTCCCCAGCTTTCTCGTAGGCCCCCTTCAAATACTGGAAGGCCAAGTTTCTCAAGTTTCTGGGTTTATTTCTGTAACTTTCCAAGGAGAAGCAAACCCACAGAAATGTTTTGCAAAGATATTCTGCTAGTGAAATAAGAGAATATGGGCCCAAAGAGATAAAGTTCAATAAATTATTTCCATAAAGGCTGTTTCCACATGTGCTTTATTCATTAAAACTTGTGCCTCCAGAAATCAGCTGAACCTTATTTCAAACTTTGGGAATGAGACTTTATTAATATACAACAGAAATACTTTTGCACATACACACCTCACCTACAGTCATCACAAAGTACAAAAAGCTAAACTGGGCTGTTCAAATGTGCCTTTAGCTTTGAAGATCACTACTGCTTTGCTAAATCTGATAAAACAACTGTATGTCAAAGCCAATCTGTGTTTTCCAACTATATTGACTGGTTTTTAGAAGAGATACTATCTCTCCCTAAAACTTTTCTCTTAATTTGATTTACATCTCTCTACAATTGCCCAATTAGAAGGAACTCTGAAGTAACCCACAGTTTTAAGTATCCAGTACTAGGATGCTTAAAATTAGTATTGTCAGACTCACTTCCCCAGGCTTGCTTCCTAAAAAAATTCTCAACCCTGAAGCTAACAGATCTAGAAGAAGAGAAAATCTGCCACACAATGGCACTCAGCAACCTCCAGCTGCCCACCACACTTATTTCAACACGTGCATACCCTCCCCCAAGCAGGAACGCATAAACTCCGGCTAAGGAAATTCTGAAACATGCAATAAAACTTTCAGCTTCATAGGAAAGGAGAAGAAAGTTCAGCACAGAATCTGACATCAGCTCACAGCAGGAAAATAAATCTCCGAGGCTGCTGTCAAATTCTCACTTCCCAGAAAACAAGAGACAGAACAAATTAAGAGTATAACTCTTCAGTTTCCACAATGCTTGTGTGTCCTCTCCGGACTGCTGCAGGAGCTACTTGCTTCCATTTCTTCTTAGGCTTATGGAACATATGTCACAGATCTGTTCCACAAAATACTCCACTCAAAAACACAAAGGAAGGGCAGAAGTTTCAGCATAACTCCTACAGGACATGGTACTTTTCTTCTGAGGTGCTGGATGTTGCTTTCACATTGCTGAATTGCAGAAAAGTGAAAGGCATCTTCAACAAAAAATGATTACTTCTTTTGATCTTTGTTCTTCTAATCATCAAACACACAGTGGTTGCCTGGAGACTCTATACAAACTTCACAATTTGTGAAGAAACAAAGGAGGATGTATTACTTGTTATTTTTAATCTCCCATGGTAGCTCCCAGGAATTACCTTGTAGATCACATGGCAAAAGGACCACTCCATTAATGCCTCTCACCTATAGGGAAGTTAACTATTCACCACACTTACTGGAGTCAGCTGGCTAAGCAGGGAGGGAAGATATACAAAGCTCTATTCTTTAAGTAAAAATAAACTAGACTAGATATGAGAATCCTGCCTATGAATTACAGATACATCTTTCCTTCAGGGTAATCCTGAGGAGGACTGCAGAAGGGGTATCTCAAGAACAAGCTTTATAGCTTAAGGTAAAAGCTGTAGACCAGTAACTGTTCCACAGAAAATGCTCTACAGTACTACAGAAAAGAGTTAACACAACAGTTAACAATGAATAAATAATCCCCCGTTTTCAGGGCATAAGATTCCTAAAATGTTTTATGCAGTCTGAAATGTTTTAATTTCTTCACAGTTAGTCTAGATGATGCTTTATAGATTACCATAAAAGAGAAACAAGAAGTCACTTCTCTCCTCCACTCCACTGATATTTCCAAATGATAAACCTGACAAAGAATATATTAGTGGTCATTAATTCCCACTTGCCTTACACTAGCAGAACATCCTTTTTAATTCATGACACTGCAGTTAGAGTTCTGATAAGTGTTTTGGATAGGCCAAGGCAATAGATAACAGAAACTGCTGATAAGAGAATAAAGAGATAAAATAGTGTGATTTTTACAGTGAAGGGGCTGGCAATGCCTAAGAGCCTTCTTTGTATCCAGGTAGTTATAAATAGCACCTGGAAGGAAGGTGGTTGCATAATTTCAAGTTAACTATGAAGGACTAGGATGTTATAAAAAGAAAAGCTACAGATAGGAATTTACATTAGGTAACTTCTGGCTACACAATGATCCTGACTCTTTGATTAGCAGTAGGTCATCCATCAAAAAGAAGAATCACTACGGTTTAATCACAAGAAACCCCACACAGAAGACTTGCTTAGGCAAAATCCAGCATGGGTCTAACCAGCTCTGGCTAGGCAGTCAGGCTACCAGAGAGGGTGAAAGCCCTAAGCAATGAGGTACCACTGACTGCCTCAAGACTTTGAAGATGGCTAATAGTGCTTATGAAGTGATCACCCTTCTACAGTGCAGGTGCTGTTCAAATCAAATTCCTATTTATATTGGCATCAGGTACTGATTCTTATGGACAGCTTTCCCCAGAGAACTCTTACTTGCAGACTCTTTAGTAAATACCCAGGGAACCAGAGGCAGACATTTGAAGGAATACAGTTGCTACTGATAAGAGGAGGAAGGCGTTTCCATCTGACAAAGTATTGCTCAGTAAGACTCCTCTTATATTTAAAATTCTGTGTTTTCATATTCACAAGAATATGACCCAGTTTGAACCAAATTTCATGGAAAATTTATAACTTAAGTGCTGGAGGATTTCAGGATGTAGAATCCCACATTTTCTCTTAGGGCTGATAGTTAGTCAAATCCTAACAGCAGAGATGAAAAGCCTCTGGCCTTTCCTGGATACTCTTTTACTTCTTTGCTCCTCAAGGTCAAGAGGAAAGCCAGTCAGAGACTGAATGAGACTGTCAAATACAGGCACTTCATGGCTACAGAGGTCTCTCAGCAGTGAGATGCCATACTCCCCTCTGGGCCTCACAAAGCAGGCACACAGCTGTTGCCGCTATGCTCTGAGCTGGATGGATTCATTTTTTCTCTTCTGTAACTGCAGCTAGCGAATGAACTGGTGCTCCACCTGCTGGAAAGAGAACTGAAGAGGCTCTACCGTTCTGCAAGTTCTTTCTACCAGGAAGGTGCATCCATGCTTTAAATCTCAAAACACAATCTCTTTCTGTCAGCAGACAAAAGAGCAGCTAAAGATTCAGCTTGTCTAAGATTCTCTTCCCTGCTCCAAGAACTGCACAGAGGTTTTTCTGGTGCCTTTGAAAGCCTTTATTTTGACTTTACACAGCAAACAACCACCTGATAATTCTGACCGTGTGCACTAATTGCTTCCAAGTAATACTTTTGCTGAGAGTTTGATACGGGTTAACTTGTTCTGTGCAACGTGGAATACAACACAAAGCTGCAAAACTGCTGCACTCATCTTCCTCTCATTTGTACTAGCTATTACTGTATTCTGATTTTTTTCCAAGAGTAAGGTAGCAAAATAATAATAAACCAAAATAATTCAACAGGGTAACTAACACATCTGCCAGGCTGACAAGCTACAGAAACAAGTGCTTATTTTGCACAACAAGCTAAAACAGGAATCAGGAAAGGAAGCCTAAAACCTCAAGGCTGAAATGCATCTGGGCAAGATTCAAAGTCAGTCAGGTAGTAAGTAGTAAGCTCTTAACAAGGTGAGCTCTTTTATGGATTGTTATGATTTATGGTAGACTGTGTTTCAAGATTTACAGAGATGTTTCAGATAGGTCTATAACAATGCTTTGTAAAAGTCTAATACTGACCCTCAGATAGCCTGAGCCACTTGAGTTGGTCATCTGCCTCTACCATATAAATAATAGCTGGATGCCTCAAAATATATATATATACACACATACATACACACACACACACATATATATATATGTATTTTCTATTATGCACATAAATACATCTCATACAGAACATTAGCCTGGTAGTAAACAAACACCTCCCAGTCAAAAGGAAGCCATAAAGGTCAGCCACCAACCCTGCTCAACTGTGACCTGCAGAGCAGATGAGAGTGCTGCTCTGACTGCTGGGAACTCATTGCTTTCCATCTCACTCAAGGATACAGAAGAACCTCTTCCCTCCCTAAAAAAACCTCAACATTTTAAGTAAACAAACAATGTTTTATTTTGCCTTTTCAGATGTGTATTTCTGGGGAGTAGTTGAATAATATTTTCAAGTGAATTTCGATAAGCACAGAAAATGTGATTTTGAGAGATGACTTCCTTATCTAACTAAAACTTCTAAGGACAACACCAAATAATTTTCTCTGCTGGAGCTCAGTCTCACAGCAGCAAGTACAGCAAAAATACTGAAAGATTCACTAATGCCCAAAGGGAAAGACTGCAGACAGTTCAGATCCATATTTTGTGATGTCTGACAGTGCTAATGAGTGATAACGAGCAACACTTGAGATCATACAGAAATTACTAATATTCAAGATATCAAAAACCCCCTTGTGACTTAGTCCAGATAACTTTTTCTAATCCATAGATAGCATTCTCTGATTTGCCTAACACAACACACACAGCAGTGATGAAAAAGGTGATTTATACCAATTACTGGCTACGCTCATCTCCACTGCAAGTTACATGATCTCTAGCAGAAAAGGGCAAGTAAGAAGAGAGCTGCTGCTTATGTTCTCATTTGCAGCTTCAGGAAAATAAAGGTAGCCAAAAGGCTTACTCCTCAACATGCAATTTCCAATTGCCAAAGGAAGGTTGGGGTGTCTATCTTCAAAGGATGGAATGAAGGGTTAGAAAGGCCTAAGATACCAAACTACTCTTCCCAAACCATTATTTTCCCAATGTGGTAAGAACAGTTGAGAGCATAAGCAAGTAAAGGCATAAAAGTGTCACAACACAAGCAAAATTTCTGGTTTTATTTCACATAAAATTCTATGCAACTCTCTCTTTAAAGACTATTAAAACTGTCCAACTGACCAATGCTTCTCTTTCACTAAAGAAAGGCTTACATTTCCTGAAGACCATATCCATGATAATTATCAAAGGAATGGGAGAAAAAGGAGAAAAACACCCCACAGCTCTGAGCATCTAAAGATTCCAATTCATAGCATGGTTTGGGTTGGAAGGGACCTTAATGGTCATCTAGTTCCAACCACCCTGACACAGCCAGGGACACCTTCCACTAAACTACTCTGCTCAAGGTCTCATCCAACCCTTGAATGCCTCCAGAAAAGGGGCATCCACAACCTCCCTGGGCAACCTATTCCAGTGTCTCACCACCCTCACAGTCAAGAATTTCTTCCTAACAGCCAGTCTACATCTGCCCTCCTCAAGCTTCAAGGTCTAGAAACTACATCATCTGTTCTGCAAGCCAAAGAGCAACAACATACACTTCACTTCAAATCCTGTTACTTTAAGACAATTCTTAACATCTCTTAAGTTTATGCAACACCTGTGGTGGCACTGAAGGACCTAACTATGTAAGGAAAGAACTGATACCCACTGGGGTTCAAAGAGCGGATACCCACTGGGGTGCAATCCTTACCTGTTTGGGTCTTACTGGGATGATGCTGTCCACCTGCTCCTTGCTGCGGAGGAGGACTAGCCCCTGCTTGCCCAGTGCCTTGGGCTGGGCTGGTGCCGGTCAGAGTCCCGGTGGGCAGTGGCTGCCCCCGCTTTAGGAGCTGCTTCTGTTCTTGCTGGCGGAAGCGTGGAGGCACCTCACGAGGCAGGTAACGGGATGCAGCCGGCTGCTGCCCATTAGCAGACGCACGCTTGCCATTGCTGCTGTTGGTAATAGTGCTGGTGGAAGTACTGGTACCGGTACCGGCAGGTTGGGGCTGGCTTAAACTGGTCTTAATAGGTTCTGGCACTACAGGAAAGGAAAAAGAAGAAAGAAAAAAAAAAAACCAAACACACAAAAATTGCTTTAATATCAGACATTTTGTGGGGTGTTTTTTTTATCTGTAACTGAGCAATGGGATAATGTTTTTTAGTCTCCCAAAGAACGGTTGGCAAAACAGGGACAATAAAAGCACGTAAAATACATTCTAAATAAGAAAGCATTACAACCAGAATTCAGGGCTGGTTTACTATGCATGCAGCCTCCTGAAAATGTTTTATGTAACAATTTTGAAATCTATGTCTAAAAAACCTGATTTCGTACGGCTGTAAAATTTACATACCAGCACACAGCTGATAAAGGCTTCACACTCAGCTCCACCAGAGCCTATGTGTCTGTTTTTAACCAAACAAACTCCCTGGCCTGATCTCACACCCTTCCCACTTCCCAGAAGCTAGCAGCACACAACTGAGAAATTGGTTACTAGAAATAATCTGGTACCCACTGCACGAGGAGAAGAGAGGACAGAGCATCTAGGCTGAAGACTGAACAATTTCCATCTACAATTCCATTTCACACCAACACTCCAGTAGTCTCCATATACACAAATGTGTCTATCTAAGTATGGGGTTGGGTGTTTATAGTAAATAAATACTATTTAGGAAAGTACAACACTTAAAAGAAAACCACTGAGTTGTTATCAAAAACAGCCTTGTTACACAGGTGCTCTAAACCCAGTACTGAGCCTCTCTCCAGACTTTTCACACCTGAAAAACTGATTGACATTCTCAGCAGCCACAAGTAAGCATCAAGGCAGCATTGAGGATAGTTTCAAAGAGAGCAAAGACTTGGACAAGCAAAAATAGGCCAAGTTTGACAGAAACCATCAGCACTTTGTTTCTTCAACACATTTTGGAAGCCTAAAAAAATTCACCTCTGCTTAGGAACAAAGGGAATAAAACCTTCTTTGCCTTTTCAAGTTTGGAAACCAACAGTTTATCCTAACTCTGACAACTAAAAAAGTAGATTAAAAAAATGTCACAAAGCACAGAATAATTAATTTCAAATACCAAATCTGCATATTCACCATGTACATGAAAACTATTTTGTTTCCACAACATAAATAAATCTGTCACACACATGATACAAATAATTACTTGGGTTTGAAGAGGGTTTTTTAAGTCCTGTTGGCTTTACTGCTCCACTTGGCCTTTAAAAAGCTGTTGCATAATTTATGAAATCAGGTGATCCCTCATTGAAGAGCACCCCCTCTGGAGAGGAACCCCTCTCCAGCTCTCCTCTCCATGGACAACCTGCCATGGGAGGGCTCACACAGCTTCCTGCAGGTCAGCACCACCACAGGCACCAAACACAAGCTCTCACCATCCATGATCCTGGGTCTGGGATGGCTACACCACTTTAGACCTGTGCATGTGAGTATCCAAGTGTCTGCTGAACAAACTTGAAATAGTATCAAAAGCAAACTAACTCAGGCAGAGTGCTGCTTGCTCTGGCACAATCAGAGGATAATCAGAACTATCACTGTCTGTGGTTTTGAGCAAAGTGTGTATTTCCATTTTAATTCAGAGATGGAGAGCAGAAATCAGAAAATTATAGAGGTCTTGAGGTACTTGCATTATTCCTATACTATTACTACTCTATTATTAAACCCCTGAGCATTTGCTTACTGTTATCACTTCCACAAAGACGTAAGCATTTACAAAGACTGGAATTTGAAGTACTCAGCACTCTGCAGAAGATGAAAGTTGTGATCTGCCCATGGTCACAAGATCCAGGAAGAGCACTCCAGACATCTACTAGGACCAATAAACTTTCTCAGCCAGGAGATTTCTTCAATTCCAGTAAGAGACCAGCCACATAAAGCCTTGTGCCAGCAGGCCTGAGAGGATACTGAAAAAGAGGAGGACCAGGGGACAGGCCAGAGGAGGCAGGAAGTGGGGATGGGGACTGCTGCCCCACACTGCCACCCAGCATCTCCCACTGAGTCAGCTCGGCTCCACCGTCAAACCCTGAAGAACTCAAAGGTCCTGAACAGCTGGGGAAAAGGCTGGAATGGGCAACTGCACGGCAAAGTGAGAAACTAATTATTAGAGTCTTCTCTGATTTGTCTTTCCTTTTTTTTTTCCCCTCTTCCCTTTTTTAACTAAGAAATCATTTTCCCATGGATTTAGAAGTGTACAAGAGAATTAAAACCACTAACGGGGCACAATGCCAGCAGAGTTGATATTTTTCTGGCCCTGAGATTTCCTTAAAGAATATTAATTAATTGGAAACATATTTCATAGAGCCAGGCAGGCTGCTTTTTAGAAAGCATTTTATACTTAGTACTGTGTGTGTATATATGTATATATACATATAAATCACACCTGATACAAATAGGTGTGCAGATAGAGAGAACCATAGAATTACTTAGGTTGGAAAAGACTTTTGATTCCAATCGATAAATATGTATCAATCATCACTAATGAACACACACCACCTAATATACATTAACAAAGCTGTTTCATCACAAAGGGGTGGCCAGAGAAACTCAATTTCAGTGTCAGAAAGTGTTTCCCTCCATACAGCATAGAAGAGAGAGAACAAAGAAGATCAAAATAACAAGCATGCTGTATTTTAGAATACAAATATTTCTGTACATCAATACCACTATTTTTTCTCTAATCAATAAAGTGAAGTGGCTTTTATTTTGTACATCAGCATATCTTTAAGACTAGTTAAATGGAAGCTCTTGCAAGAATACTGTGTGTACAAATCATGGCAGCTGGAAAATAACAGTTTAATTACACCACTGACAGGAAATAAAGCAAGAAGAGTGAACAATGTCATTGGAATGGGCTTGACTCCCAAATTCCAGCTTCGTATCAGGCTAGAATTTAGGCTTCAAATGTAGATTTCAAATACAGCAATAATATTTGGAGAATATATGTTACAAAGACAATGCCACTGTGTTCTTCACAAAACCTCAGTACCTATTTATTAAAGTCATCTCCAGCAATGTATAAGCAGCAATTTTCATGTGATATGCACTGTGAGAAACACCTACTGTTCAAAGTGTCTACTGCAGATTTCCTAATTATTAATTGTCACATGATATTTGCTCTAAGAGCGTCTTCATAAACCATTCAGACATTCTCCTTCCTGCCATGGATGTATGTGGAGATGATGGCCATCCCTGGCAGAACAATATACAAAGACATCATATCTTAGCACACTGCAGGCTCAAACCAAAGCAGACAGCAACCTTTTGGAGAGAGCACAGCAGTGCCTGTGGTCAGCAGGGGCTGCCTGGAACACTGATGCTCTGTGTGCTATACATTTAATCAGCCCCAAGGGCCAACCTGCCAATCTACAGAGAGACCTTGCCAGTCCCTGAAGGAGCAGCCTGTCTGCCCTTTCACCCCAGTGTAATACACTGTCACGCCTAATGTGATGTGGGCAGCTGCTGGAGAGCCAGGAATTAAAATGTCACCTTTATGCTGAAATTTGCTCTAACGCTAAAAATACTATTTAAAATGTACTGGGGGTGGGGACCGGGGGGAGAAGGATTTAATGCAAAGTGATTTTCATAACTAGCAGATGATTAAAGAGCTAAAGCAAAAACATTTAGAGTAGAAAGCCTCTTGCAAAAATACAACTGAAGGCATAAAATAAAAAGCCTTGAGATTGCTTGCTCTGAAGATGCTTGTGATGGGTATCTGCATAGTCTGCATTCTGAGAGCTGTACATACACTAAACAATGAGCTTGCTTGTAATAATTATCAGTGCTTAATGGTATCTAAACTTCTTAATCCAATTTTACCCAAACAAATCCAATAATTACCCCATATGCTTTTTGATGATTACAATCTCGGGAATCCCAACTGCATAAAAAAGTGTTACGAGCAATTGTAGGTGGATTTTATTAATATAATGAATAGGATCAGTCTAACAGATTTCAATTACAACAATAGCTTTTAAGTACATTTCTATGACATAAGGAAAGAACATGCATAAATGAAAAACTGGCTAAGCCACATAATACTGATTTATGGCAGCTTTTTCCTTTCATTCACCTCATTAACATTTCTCTATTTCAGAATCCCCCACTCTGGCTCTATAAAACTTGCCTTTCTAAAGCCTTCAAGGACCAGGCATTCCAGAAGAGAAACAGTTAAACCCAGAAATGCATTCTTGGCTGCTACTGTGACAGGATTTATTTACAGCTTCTATTAAACACAGCAGCTCCATTACAAAGTGCTGGATGTGAGAAGAATTTTTGATTATACAATGCCAATGCCTCACTGCGTTAAACATATCATGCCAGTGTATTATTTTTTTCCTTCAGCAATTCGTTCAGGTCATTGTTTGATGGGTTTATGAATTCATTACAGGAAACAGATGGATCCCATAATTCAGAGCTATTCTCCCAGCCAATCATATGGGCAATTTTTTTTTTCTCATCTTGCTCCCCCCTCCAAATCAACCTTAATGAAGCCACTTCCTCCATGTCCAATTCCCCGCACATACACACTGCAGCGACAACTGGTGCTTATTAAAGCAACCCCCAAACGCTGAATGCTCTTAAAACCCAGCTGAACAGGAGCAGGCTCACACACAGACACCCCGAGGAAGTCAGGCAGAAAGCCAGGAACTTACCCAAGTCGGGTGAAGATCACCAAAAAAATACAGGATTGCAGTGGGCAAAATTACATGTCCTGACCAGTAAGAAACCCATTTTTAGACGCTGAGAAAAAGTCTTTCTTCAGGAAAAAATTGTTCCCCCCCCCCAGTCTACTTTGAAAGGATGAATTTTCATTTAGCAAATTACCTCCTTTGTCTACTAACCGCTGGTATTTTTTATCCACAGTGACATCTACTGGCAAAAGCAAAGGTATCTCAGTAAAGCATTGCGTAAAAAACTAATTCCTAATGTTGCTACACAAACCCAGGGAAATTGTCTGGATCTTCCCTTCCCCCAAGCACACAAAGTTCTCCTGCAAAAAAAGCTGCAGACAAGTTATAGTCTGAAGGGAAGAGAATCCCAAAATTCGTTTTCAATAGCACTCATGATGGCTTTAAGTATGGAATAAAAAGCTGTGGTTTGACATCAAAGCTTCATGTTCAGGGGGAAAAGTAAAACTGCTCTGTGCATTATTATGGCCCTAGAGCTTGAACACCATTTATTGAGCAAAATACTTTGTTTTGTACTAATTCCTGAACATATAATTTACCTAATACTCAGAATAAATAAAGCCTCTCCGTGGTTGAATTTTGCTTCCTCCCTCCATCTGTCCTGACTGACCACAGTACATCTTCTCCTGCTACTTCTCACACACATTTCCGCTGTGTTTTGTTGGAACTAGATGATCCTTGTGGTCCCTTCCAACCCTGACTGATTCTATGATTCTATGATTCTCTTGCCTTTTGCAACATTTCCTGCTTCCTTCCTTAGTCTTTCAACATCCCACTTCTAAAACATCTCACCACAACCCATCTTCCCTAACAGACTGTACAGATCTCCCTTCACTTCTAATTCAGACCTTCTACACAGAGCTTGAATTTTTTTGCCAGGAAATCTGAAGTCAGACTAGGAATTAACAGGAAGCTGCCATGTTCATAGAAATCCTCTAAATTAACTGTTAGGATTTTTCAACCATCTCCAACAACTCCATTTTGGGTAATTTAGAGGTAGAAGATAACCAAGTAAGCATCTCAGATATATACTATCTAATCCTTCATCCTGCTCCAGTTTCCTCTCAGCTTTAGGATGAGCAATGCCATATGATGTGGACATATAGCCAGTCTCAGCCTCATGCCTCCAGGAACCTTCTTCAGTTCTTAGTAACTGTTACTCCTCATATATTCCCTAAACTGCAACTGATTAAAGCTAGTATTTAAATGCATTGCTATATGCTGCATAATTAATTAAAGCATCCAGAGCTTCCTCCAGAAAAGAAATCCAAGCTCGCACCCCTCCACCCTCTAGAACTGCATCAGTTGACAACTAAATCACATCTGAAAAGCCTTTTTTTTTTCCCTGTTCTTGCAAAACTAGTCTTTTAAAATTGATTCTGTGAAGACATTTTATTGAAGGAATACCTACAGGTGAGGGCTTTCCTGCTTCTTCTGGAGTAGTTCTAAAGCTGTGCTCACCATTACATGCTTTGGCTGATGGAGCTCTCCAACCAGAAATAAACTGCTCTGGTATTGTGCGAGGAGGTATCTATGCCAGCATGAATTCAAACCCCACTCTGCAGCTCCCAGTCTGATTTGCTCATCTAAACACGCTTCACAGGCTTCATCAAGATATAAGCATTTGCTTCTTCTAAAACTATTTTCAGACATATGTTCATTGCATGAAGTTAGCAGGTAGCAACCTACCCTAAAGTGATATATATTAAACACTGACATTTATTTGTTATCTGTTCAGTGGGCTGCAGTTCAGTCAAAAATTAATTCCTAACTTTGATGCTGGAAAATCTCCTTTGAAAAGACGTCATCCAGAAAGATTTAACAACCATCTCTGGGAAACCAATATTTTATGAGGAAATCGTAACAACTTATAGGGCCCACGGTGACAAGCCAGTTGTAAATCGACTTCCCAAGAGTGAGAATTCCACATTGCCTCTTAGAAATTAAAGGTTTTATTTTAATCTTCATTCTTGGATCTGCTAGAACCACATAAATGTTAAAGCAAGCTAGGAAGTGTGTTCCATTTGGTTGCATTTCACCGTTTTTGAAGTACTGAATGTCCTCTTAAACAGCCATTGGTTTAATAGCACCATGGCTTGTTTAAAGCTCCCTGCTGGTTGACTGGCCAGCTGGCAGAGTAACTAGAATAGATAACCACTAAATTCACCTTAAATAGTTTCCTTAAGACCTCAGCAGATAGATGGAAAGAGAAGTAAGGACAGTAACTTCGGTGCTGTTGTGCATCCAGCTGCACATCCCAAGGAACCTCTGGGGACTTCCTACCAAAATTTGGCCAGCATTGACCATGCATTTCTAAAGCTAAATGGGGAGATCAAGACAGGAATACAAGCCAATCTCAGAAAACTCATTTCTTTAAGAAACTAAGCCCAAAATATACCTAGAAAATTTATTTACTAGAGCATTCTTCCCTAGTTTTACCTATGTCTCTTCAACTATAAGTCTACACTACTTTTGCAGAAGTTAATATTGATAAATTCTGCATCAACAAAGAGAATAGAAATCTTTGAGGGGAAATTAACAGGAATTATGAGGAAAAATGTAAATGCATTACAGCGTCCTAAATCATGGAATAATGAAGGAATTCAAATATTTGAATGAATACATTTTAAACAGATACTGCCTCAGTTCCTGATGGAAAAAGATACTACACCCCTACAGTGCAAAGGTCTGGTATCTATGCACAGGCACCGGGAGGACAGGCAAACAGGACCTCTCCAAATCACTAACACCGAAGTTTGTGACCTGCTTTCCATTTTCATCCTTGTGCCTTCTCAGGTAATTCCGCATTCTTTCCACATACTTTCCTACTCACACACATTGTTTCCTCTCGTCTCTGCTCCCCAGCATCCTGCCAGCACATGCATCTTTCAAATTTGTCTTAATAAACCCACTGCTGTCCTCACTTGTCCTCAACACTCTGCCTCTTTACACAGCACCTCCCAGCCTAACCTCTGCTTCTGTAAATTGAGCTGCAAGAAGCTTCTGAGGTTTCTTACTACACCTGCTTTATCAGATACATTAGGGATAGCCATGCCTGCCCTGAATCTGTTCCTTGTTAGCACTTATAATCTTATTCTCATCTTCTGTTTTTCTTCCTAATTCATCTAATAACAGGTGTTACCCTTGTAAAATGTCAGCCTTATGCAAAGCTCTGAAACAGAGAAGCATTCAGGACTTTATTTGCCTCCTGCCTCTCCGTACTTTGACTCTCAAACATTATAACCACAAATCCATCTGATCCCTAACTCCCAACCTGACACTCTTTTGTTCCTTCCTCCACTCAAACCCAGCCATCTGCTTCAGTTCAAATAAAATCTATTGGTTTTCTGCCATTTGCCACGGGTGTCCCACAATCCAAAGCTCTGTATACATCTTAGCTTTGCAATGGTTTCTGACAGGAAATTCTTACTCAATATTGTCATAAGCAAATTGGGGAAATGTGAGCTAAATGCAAAATTGGTTGAAATATTCTCTGGGAGAATCTAATGGTTTGCTGTCAAAACAGAAGTATATTTCAGAATAGATTCCATGGGGACTTGATCCAAGCCTATGCTGTTCATTATTTTCGTTAACAACTGGATGATGGACTAGAGAATATCCTTATTAAATCTGCAAATGACATCAAGCCAGGGAGAAAGAAGATGGGGGTGAGAGATAGGATGAGAACTCAGCAATGATAAACTGGAGATGTGGTGTGAAAGAAGTGACTGCAATTCAATAAGGCAAGCCACGTTATTAGGCAGGAAGAATTAAATGCAGAAGGGCTATCAACTCATCACACAGCAGCTCTGCAGACAAAAATGCAATGTTGTAGCAGATCACAAACCAAACAGAAGTAAAAAGATCAGGCTGTTGTAAGCAGACAAGTGTTGTCATGGAATAAATAACCAGCTATGAGGCTGAAAAAATAACACTTCTACATTGGTCTGGCATCTTGAAAGCCTTTACTAAAGCATTGCCCATGCCCACAGCTGACCACCCCTCTTCAATAAGAGCTGGAACACCTGGCAAAGAGTACAAAGGAAACAGGAATCTGAAAACAAACTACCACAGCAGAGAGAGTATCTAGAAGACACTGAGTACACAGATTGGTGAAAAAAAAAATACAAAAGAAGAAATCATTTACTCCATCCCACAGTGAATAAGACAAGACCTGCTGAGTTTAAATAGCAGTCAGGGAGATTAAGATTTAAATTTCTAACAATAAGGATGATTAAGGATTATCTGCAGACACGATACAGGTTTGGTGATCTTGTCTCAGGGGAAGAGGGAATAGATGACACCAAGAATCTTTCTAGCATTATTTTCTACAATCCAACATGTAAAATGGAGCTCCAAATCCATCTAACTCAATTCTCCCACTTCCATCAGCCATGATAAGGAAATAATTTTTCTTGCAGGTTGATAATCACAGCTCTTTCTCCAGCTCCTGCTGTTTTTTTACTAAGTTCAACACTGGCTTTTCTTCATCAGCCCCACTTGTCTGGACCCTCTCCCTTTTGCTCTTGCCTAACATTAACTTCAAATTACATCAATACTGAGTGGTATTTTATTCCTCCAACACAAACATGTTTGCAATCTCTGCAAGCCTCTCACAGCACACCCTGCTGCAGAACTCCTGTGCAGTGAACAGACCTAGCCCAGCTCTACTGACACAACCCTAAATTCCCTGAATCTAACTTTTCTTCCAAGAACTGGAGATGATCCTAGTACAAACAGACCCTTGCATACTTCAGGGTTCAGACACTAGATTTTGTTTCCCTTTCTTGAACAGCATCGACATTTTTCTCTTTCAGATTTGTCAGCAGAGAGGGTGCCAAATACTTCTTTTGAGAGGAATATTTATTTTGGTTTGTGTGATTCAGTATGCATTTTTTAAAGTTCTCTTCAATCTCATTCCACATTAACCCAGTTGGTTTCCCATGCAGTAGTCTTGTGAGAACACTTAGGCTTTTAACAGCTTCTACTGTTTTCCTTGCTGCTTTCCTCCATGTTAGCACTGATTACAATTTTAATTTTAAATTCACAATTAATTAGCTGTGCCATTAAAAATGGTACAGCTAATTAGGTTGATAGGTTGTCACCAACAATAGATTGATAATCCAAAGCAAATATGATGCTCTTTCACTGCAAGTCAAACTCTCTCATATTTACTGAAGGCTCTGACTGCACACCCATGGGTTTATCAGGGCCAAACTGATGGACAGAAAATGCACTGAACACACCAGGCCCCACACTACAAAGTCCAAGCTATGAATCAAGATTCTGGGCAAGGGAACAGTTAAATTAGCACAGCTACGTTCCTTCAGGATGTGAACTGATAACAGATGGTAACTTTCAAGACTTAACAATTCATCTGGTTTCTTTCAAGCAATAGATCTGCAATTTACAGGCGATGTGATGCTGCATTTGTGAATCAGTGTAACTCAAACACCCGTACTAATCATGTACAACACTACACACAAGCTTGTCCAAACACACACCCATTGTGAAGCACTGACAACTAAATAAATAAATACATCTTGCTAGAAGCTGGTCTCCTGACTCCCTTTGTCCTGAAGCCTCTGACACTTCAGCACAGGCATATTTCATTTAACATTATCACACATTTCACTTTGAATTCAGCCTCCTGTAAACTCAATTCTCACCTCCAAAGCAGGACAATATACTGCCATCAGAAAGTCAAGTTGCTCATTAAAAAGCGAAAATAATGAAGCTACTTGAAGTTTTTAATCACTCGTGTTAATGACATTAAGAAACAACAGCATTAAGAACTGTCTGAAAAGGACAGAAGTGAGACAAGAGCCATTGCTGAGATGAATTAGCTTGTGCAAGAAGCTGCTGCTGTTCAATGAAGTGAGAGAGCAGCTCTGAGAGAAGGACTGCTCAGCTAGCTTTCAGAAACAGCTGCAGAGCTGTCTCAGGTTTCTCAGTTATAAAGTGAGTTCAGTCCTCTTGTGTTCCTTCCCAGAGTATTTAGAGACATCTAAACCCCACCAACTCATCTTATTAAGACCCACCAGGCAAACACACATTATGTTCTAGCCCACCAACAGGATGAGAGTCTCACAAAGACAATCCTACCACCCCAGTAACACAGTAAAGGGTTATAGCATTTTATATATCAGCAACTTGTCACTGGCACAGGCTCCCTCCTTCACTTCTGCTCTCACTCTCCAAACCCTTCCTAAATGCTGCTCCAAGCAATGCAACTCTATCAGTAACTAGACAGTAAGAGAGTCAGAGAAGACAGGAAACAGCTCAAGGTACACAATGCAAACAATATCATCACTACAAGTACAAGGGGGAAAATCCAAGCACATAATAACAGATTAAATAACTTCATACAGAGTCACATAAGAAGCCTGGACAGAAGCAGGAATTGAACCCTTGAATTTTAAGCTGTGTGCATTTAATCTCATCAATGTTTACCACACCATTCTCATATGTAAAGGAATTTTTAAAAAACAAATTTACAAATGGTGCTATGTCATCACACCAGCAATATTTTCCCTCAACAGGTCACTTGCAGGTGAAGACCGAACAGTAAATACCCATTACAGCAGAAATCCACTCATTGTTAAACCATTCACACAAACAGATAAATATGAAAACTCACAGGAACTCCTCTGTTCATAAGTAACTGACTCACTGTCAGGACAATCTCAGTGTCAGTTTACTGTAAACAGGGGCTGTTGAACAGTGGTGCATCTACAGGTCACAGTTCACATGAACAGGCCTTGAGACTTGTTTAAAACCACACTGAAAGCAGGGCAATCTGGTGGGTCATCACCTTACAGATCAATGTGTGTTTTTTATATTTAAGTAAGCTGAGGCAAAAATCCTATTACACACAAACCCATGCTTTAGAAAGTGATTAATGCCTGTACTGTGTCAAACAACTGCTGTTAGAATCAGCCCTTTGGCAGCAGAATATATTCAGAGCACAGAGGATCCAGCTTGCCCCATACAGCTGATATGGTCTGAAGAGGTGCTGAGGGCAGCTCTTGAGGTGGGGCTTGAAGAGAAGTGAACCACGGTATAAATGCCTCCAGTACCTCATGCAGCCATCATTTCTTCCTTGGAGAAATCTGTCCAGCTGCAGTACAGAGCACACATGGTGCACCCACAGACTGTGCATGAAGCGTTCCTGGAGTCTCAGGGTGTCCCAAAGTACAGTCAGTGCTAGCATCCCACCCAGGACACAGCATTCATGCAGTGTCAGGTACAACCTCTTTTTCCACTTTGAGGTGGAAAGAAGAAAAGAATCCTGTTTTTCTGGAAGGTCTATTTTTCTGGAATGTCTGGATATTACCAGAGTGTATCTATTATGGATCAATACCTTACCATGGGGAGAGAGAGATCAATGCGTCCAGGACACATCAGCCCTACCGGGTGTGCAGGCAGCCCACACGTGTGCTGTAGATCAATACCCTGGGGCTGCCTTATGCCTGCGAAGCATTCAAACAACAACTGGGATCAAATTCACACCAGGACTAACAGAGCCTGGGCACATCAGATTCACTGTACACACCCACACATTCGTGTTCTGGAAACCAGAAACACAGCTTCTGCAATTATGTTATTTATGTTTTGGGGGTGGATGCAGGGGGAGCAGGTTGCCCTTGTTATTTAACTGCTTTCAGACATTTCTAGGAAAGCATGGTGTTGACTGCTTGCAGATTACAAGTCTGCTGGGGAGATACTAACTATAATTTTCACTGACACTGGCTGTGCTGCTGAAATCATGGGACTCTGCATACATGTCAAATTGACTAGAGCCTTGTGTAAACACAAAGCCTTGGCTCTACTGTCATGTACATTTATGGTACCAAATGAATATTTCATGTGCTATACTAAAATAGTAACAATTCTGTGGGCAACCAATAAAAGGCCTCTGTAATTTTGGCATAAACCTTCCAGTTCACATTCTAGTTCAAAAGAAGGCTTAAGTGCATGTTTATACTACAGTTCCAAAGATAGCACTGAGATATCTGAGCTATCATTTCAAATCAGTCAGCATTAATAACTGAAGTAGTGCCAACAGAGCTCAGCATGGACCAGCTCCTCTCCTCCCCAGCAGCATGGATATAATCCAAGTCTCAGGAGGCATCTACCAGAGAAACCATGTACGTAGCCAACACCAGGAAAGCTGAACCCGAAGTATTTTAGCCTTAGATTTAGAATTTAACACAATTATTTTGAGAATCAGTGCTTTCAGCAAGTAGGTTCTTAAAAACACAGAAAACACCAGAAGGAGTTCATTACCACTTTAAGAGATTGGATCTATAAATATTCACACATTTTCCTATTTAGACAAATATTTGGGGTTTTACACCCTATTTTGCATGCAGTTCCCAGGACAAGCAGTCCTATGGAAATGATACTCATTTGCCTTCAGAAATGTACAGCAGAGAAAAATCTGAAGGTCAAAAATAAGAATGATCCCTGAGTCAGATAAATCTATTTAAATTAAAGTCATGCTCCAGAGAAAAAACAAACCAGCTGACTACGACTTAAGTGTGCACACTGATCTAGAAAGGGAAAAGAAAGGTCACTGAACTTGAAGGAGAGAGACAATAAAAAGAAGATACACTGAACTTGAAGCTTGAGGAAGACAGATTTAGACTGGCCACTAGAAAGAAAGTTTTTACAGGGAAGGTGGTGAGATACTAGAACAGGTTTTCCTGGGGAGGTTGTGGATGCCCCCTCCCTGGAGGTGTTCAAGGCCAGGCTGGATGAGACCTTGAGCAACCTGGTCTAGTGGAAGGTGCCCTGGGCCATGGCAGGGGGGTTGGAACTAGATGGCTTTGCAACCTAAACCATTCTATGAACCTGACAGGGTGCTGGGCAATCTCATTTAAACTGCACTATCACTTAGGTTGGACCAGGTGATCATCTGAACATGAACATTTAATATGCATGCTTTTCTGAACGAGCTTCCCAGACACAGTCTCTTTCACTGGAAGTTTGTTTTAAGAGTTCAGCTACCTGAGAGCAAACCCTGGAGAATCTGAAGAAAAATCTCCATTTCAGATTCAACACAGAGTCTGAGGCAAAGTCTTCATTAATTCAGTTTAAACTGAACAGATTTTTTATGTCTCCAGTGCTATCGTGCATTAATGCCACACACAAAAACCAGGATTTAAATTATTCAGAAGCATGAGGAAAGCAGTTCCTGCAGTTTCCAGACCTCCTCCTTTTCAGATTCATCAGGAAATTTTCCTAAATAAAAGCAAACTAAAATCTGACTGGGATTCTGCAATCATTTCCCTGCATCTAAGATGAAGCCAACAAAAATAAAGCTTGATTCAATTTGTTGAACAGAGTCTGACAGAAAACCCCTTTTGTGAGAAGGTTCCAGCCGCAGCAGGTCTGCTAATGACCGAGCATTCCTCAGGAAGCTTTTCACTGCTCCTTGCAATGCAGCCTTGGCAGTGCTGAAGATTTAAGCAACCAACTTCACTGAAAAGACCCCAACCGGAGAAAAGCAGGGAGCAGAGAAGATCCATCTGTCAGTGTTTATAGCCTGGCAGCAGCGGTGTCACTGTGCAACGCGGGGCTGGTGTATTTGTTGTTTTAGATGACAGCTCTGGTTGATCAGGCTGTCACCATAGCAACTTTCACTAAGAACTCACAATGCACCCAAACGAACTCTGAGCTAAATTAACTTATTGCATGTCACCAGTGAGAAATGACTGTTCAGAGGTAATTTTCTGTACTAATATGTAATAGAGTTAACTCTCTAAATTGAATTAAATTAATTAAATGCCACTCCCAGTAAATCAGATTCTATTACATGAATGTTAAAAGAAATTAAAGATGTTTTAATAAAGATTACTAATAATAACTTAATATTATTACTTCATTTTAATTCAAAAATTCTGCTCAGTTTATTTTAGACACATGTCTTCCCCCTACTAGGAAGGAATACCTAATCACTCCACATACATAACACACATTTACTTCCCATGGATGTGCTTAGACTAATCCAAAAGAAGCAACACCATCATTTTAAGGATGCTCATCTAGCTTGCTTTAATACATTCCACCTTAAGATTTGTCTTACACACACACACTTAAGTTTCTGGTAAATTCCCACATCTTCAATTGTTTGTCTAGTTTCTAAAGAGTTTTATTTCTGCTTTTTCCTGGAGGAGAGGGGTAAAAAAAAAAAAAGGAAGAAAGATTTTTGTACTAAGTCTGAGTGGAAAGAAAGAAAATACCATGCCTGTCAAGGCAGACCACAAAAATAACAGCTCTTTAATGGCTTTACAGATCTACCTAATAATCTATTATTAACTTCATTTTTTAAAGTAGTTTCTCGCACATTAGAGTAGGATGGTCAGCTGGGAGGGAAATCTAAGATGCCCCTAGCTCCCAGTGTGAATAAAGGGCAAGTTATAATTGTCAACTAATGGTATTAATGCTGTCGGGATGACCCTGACTTTAAGTCTTGCCAAGATACTTCAGGCAAAAATGAGCCCTATCTAACACCTTTCAGAACCACAAACCATATTATTACTCTACTTTTCAAACACACTCCATTTAGGCACAAGAAAGCAGCTATTAACAGCAGGGGGAGCACATGGTATTGTCTTATCTGCCACTGGACAGGATGGTGACAATGACTTCAGCCCAAGCACCGGCTTCAGTTTGACTTCTGTTAGAACACCCACAGGAAAGCAAATAATTTCATTAGAAGAATACAGTAAAAGTTGGTGTTCTAAAACATTTTCTCAGTGTCTCCCAAAAAAAAAGGCACAAAAGCAAATGTGAAAAGCAAGGGTGCAGCAAAGCACCACCAATCTAAAGGAGCCAAAAAAGGTAAGGTTACAAGATCCCATCTGCACGCCAGGTACCAGTAAAATCGATTATGGTTTATTGTTATTGTTTAAGGTATTACCCAGAAATTTTAAGTTAGATTTTTTTTTCTTATGTCATAGCAACTATAAGGCAACAAATAAAGGTCTTCATATTTAAAAATGTACTTTGTATTCAAGGACCAAACTGAAGAAAGACTACGTGGGCTCATGGAACTGACTTAGTTCTCTTAGCACTGCATAAAAATATATCTGAACAGACAGGACACTATATACCATCAAGAGACAGGAGAATACCTTATCAAATATACAAGTAATTTAGTGTTTTGGAATCTTTATTGCATTTTCAAATTTAATTTGATAAAAGTATGGCTCTTGTTCTTTCAAAACTCTCAAGAGTTTTAGTCCTATGTCAATAAACAAAACCACCTTCATTCTCTACTCACCTTCTCTTTATTTTTCAGAAGAAATAATCAGACCAGCATCTACTTCTCCCACCATAACAGAAGCTCTTCAAGGTGGAGTGACTTTCATGGCAGAAGTCTCTTTGTTGAAGTGGGAGTGACTTACAGAGCTTCCCAGTGAGACCTAAGCAGTTAGCAACACAGTCTTTGCAGCTACTCAAAGAAAAAGAGAACGACACCAAACTCTGCAATGGAGTTTAGAGGAAGAATCTTTTCCCAGACACCATGAAAAGCCACCCAAAGCTGTAATATTAGAAGCCAAAAAGCCAGCTCTTTGAAAAAGCTTTTCTGAATAAGCCTGAAAATTATCCCAAATGACCACAGTGAGAAATAGTTTTCCAGTGCAAGCCTCATTTACCTACAGTAAAAGAACAGAAGAAACTTGACTTGGCTGAGGGCTCAGCTGTCTGTTGCATTGGAAAAATGGAGGGTACAGTAGAAGGCAGTGGTTGTAACAGTAAGGCAAAAGATTCCTGTGAAGTACAGTGAAGGAAAAGCAAGGCAAAGACACAGGTTCTGGAATTTGCTGGTTGTCACAGGACAAAAAAAAGCGATGAACATAGGCCCACAGTCTGGTTAACTCTTTCAGGAATGGAAGAGCTAAACAACTGAGATTGCTGAAGACAACCCCCCAGTTAATTTCCTGCTGTCAATGTTGGACAAGATTAGTAATAACTATATGACAAAGAACAAAATTAAATCATTACTCTTGGAAGATGAGAGATAGCAAGATACGAATTATGATGGAGCCCATGTCTGCCTATTTAACTCTGAAGACTTTTCTCTTGTTGAGGAGAGAGTCACTGCTCAAATGCCAGAGCAAATAGAAGGGAAGGGCCTCCCTCTTATGCACATCAGAACAGAATTGAAAACGCAGCAGGACAGCTTCCCACCTCCAGCACAGTCAGGGAGTTTGCTCACCATTTATCAATCAGACCTAAAAACAACTGCAGCGGAAACCGTTGGGAAATTAACGCAAATAATACATTTAGACATATACCTCAGAGACCTGCAGAGACAAAATCATGAGCCATCAGAAAGGAGAGAGAGGAAAAGTTCTTAAGAAGAAACTCCACATTATCAATTCAAGATCCTTATAGAATTAGAGGGCATCTGAAATCTAGGAGGCTTCTTAAAGCAAGCCGAGTTCAGGGACAGCTAACTGAATGAGAGGGATAGGCAGCAGCACTGCAAGGAAACAGAACTGGACAATGGAGTGAGCTTGAAGGGCATCAAAAATAAGCTTTAGGTTTTACTTGTAGCAGTAGTGAGGTTAGAGTTGCAGAGGTTAACTCAAGGGTTACTCACTAATCCTCCAATTACAGATGTTGCATTTAGAAAATAATTCTGGACTAACTGGAAGGGCTTCTAAAGAGAAGAAACATAAATTATCATGGTTTGAAAAACAGCTTGACAACACTAGCATGAGGGAAGCCTGAATGGGCTGTTAAGTAAAAAAGAAGATACACAAAGAGGCCCCTGCAGAGGAGGGGAAAGATCTGCTCTCCACATACTGAGCAAATCAACCAAGGAAGAAGAGGCTTAAGTTACAGGAAAGACTGTTCAGGCTGAGTACGAAGACGACTATCCAACAACAAAAAAAAACCTGCTCTCAAAAACATCTGTTGGGCTCATCTGACAATGGGGAGATGGAGAAGACAATCCCTTCTTGCTCAACTAAAGGGATGTAACTAGTCCTAGGATTCCAAGACTTCAATGTGGCATTTGTATTTTTAACAGAGTTGAGGACTTGCCAGTTCTGGAGCTCAGTAAACTCAGGTGCTTCAAAACAAAAGTTTATGAGAGCCTGTCTGGCCTTGGAAAGGTGAAAGGTCCAGCTCCATAAAGACTGTTGGAAAAATAAAAGACAGCAGAAGCAGCCAAATTGGAAATGATGTCATTTAACAGCATCCTGAAAACAGGAGGACAGATCTTCAGGAAACTCTCTGATAAGACAGAGGAGAGCTACTTCTGTTAGCATGGGAAGGGGCAATCAACAGCTTGCCTTGAGTTCAGCTGTTCCCCTTGGGCCAACAGTAATAACAGTTGCTGACATGCTCAGGGCAGGTGAAGAATTTCCAAAGCATTTAGTGGTGCTATTAAACGCAGGTCCCACAAGACTGCTTAGCATGAGCCACTACTGCCATGCCACAAAGCTAGGGCAGGATGCCTAAAAAGAAAATCACCTCCTCTCATGGTGATCTTGGACCTACAATCAACCTCATGAGTAACCACCTCTTAGCATGCTAATGCACACAGCACTGCCTAAACCAGTTCAGGAATAACCTGAATGATGAGATGCACGATGCAAACCCAACCAGAATGCCATGGAGCATTTACCAGTGTGAGGTGGTTAAACAGACATTTTAAGTAGTCCTGTAGGATTTGTAAAGTATGGGCTACCAGCTTCAACAATTCAGAAAGAGCATTAAAATAAGCTAGCAAAACACAGGGAAGTCAAGAGGCAGCCTAAGGTTCTCACAGTAGAGGAATGTCAACACCAGACAGTCAATGGGAGAACAGAAGGTCCCCCAGGCCAAAAGTTTCACACAGTGTAAAATAATCAAAACACATTTTCATTCCCTTTGTTTTCCCAAGATAACCCTTTACAGCATTTGTAGAGTAACTACCCCAAGAGCATGTACTAGTGTTACAGTTCAAAGCTGGTTTCATCCCTCCCAAGAAAGTATCAAGACACTTCAGAAAACTGGAATATATCTCAGCACTCAGTATCATTTCCTGATGAACCTCTCCAAGCTTATGGTTTGCAGCCCTGGTAGATGTTGTATTTGTATGCAACACAAGCCTCCCTCAGGTAGTAAGGTGATAATCTAATAATGGAAAGTGGTCAGCACACTGCAGGTACAACAAAGGTGGTAGGCTTTCATGGAGGAAGCACCACGAGCAGCCAACAGAACTTCACATAAAAGAATGATCTAAGCAAGACAGTCCTCAAGGCAAACAAGAAACTGCCTTCATGTATGTTTCTTCAAAAGAAGGGTAAAACAGATGACAGTTCAGAAAGTAAAGTTAGGACCACGCTGATACAAAAGGTGAGCTGTGCTATAAAGCCCTACATCTCTGACTCTGCTGAGTGGGTATGAAAGCTTAGAGATGCAGGGTGGGTGGATACAGAACAGTGGTGGCAATGTTAAAATTGACTCTAGTACTGGGGCATGTATGCCTTGATGGACAAGTATCAAGACAACATTCCATTTATAACTGGTAAATTATTATTTAATAAGCAGACTGGTGGAAGAGCAGAATGTATGTCCATGCCTGAGCTGCTGTGATGCCGGAGTGCAGCAGTCTGACCATTTGACAGCCTTCATGTTTAAATATCCTGCATGAGGCAATGCCCAGGACTGCAAAAGGGCCCTCTCACTGGGTGTGAAAGCACAGGCTGTGGGCAGATCAATGACCATAAAGCAACTCCATTTGATCATAACCACTCCTAGTAGCATTGCATGGCTGTCTTCAAATTGACATTCTAGAATACGAAGCTGCACTGGGAGTTGGTTTGTTTTTCAGAAAGGAAGGCAGGGATTTATCTGAGAGGCACTACCACTGAGGGGCATCCTGACAATTGGCTCTGGATGAGAAAAGCCAGTCTGGTGTTATCCAATTTGTTCTTATTCTCTCTTCATGGAGTACTCTTGTAGAGATAATGTCCCAGGCTTGAAATTTGTTTGACACTGGACAATGTAAAGAGACATCTGATGAAAGCATGTAGTCCTTCAGGGTTTCAGCCCTTACAACATTTAGAGCATTTGAAAAATACTTTCAATCAACTGTGTCTCACGTCTGAAAGCTCCAATTTTCACCCCACTTGAAAGCTAAATATATACAGGTCAGGCTGTAACCATTCTCAATCTGATAAGCCCAGATCATTTCCTAATTGAGGAAACAGAAAAGGCAACCACATGGAAGACCAGAGCAATATTCTGTCTGCATATTATAAGCACATGTCTAGATCTGCATAATGGAAACTACAAGCAGCTACCTCGAAGGAGGATAAAAACTACCTCTGAGGAGTATTGAGAATATAAAAGATCTGACTTGAGCCCTTGCCTATTTTGCTATTCCCAGCCAAGGAAGCTGAAAAGCTGCACAGCCCTGGAGGTGCTTACTGAAGCACTAAGATGAAGAAGCAACTCTAGCAACAACATTGAAGCACTCTGCATCTCTTCAGGAGGCAACTGTCTTGTCAATCTAGCTCAGGACAGAGGCACATTAGGAAGAATCTCTCATGGTTTCTGGTTTCTTTTCAAACAACCCTAGAGTTTTGTGTTTGTTTTTCTTGAAGAGATAAATGTTTTTTTTTTAACAACCTATACTGATTGCTTTGGTGCCTCACTGTCTGAGAAGTGTGTGTTTGAAAGCTAAAGAGTTTACAGCCTCACAGGAGCTACAGAAGACTTCTGCATTCAGAACAGTCAATCCTTGGTTGCAGGGCTCAGAGTGTCCAGCCTTGACAAGCCCTCTCCTACAAAAATACACCGATTTTCAACGCCACAACTATCTCTAGTTGGCTACCTTTGACTAGCAAAACAGCAAGATACACTCAGAAAAACTCACAAAGCTAAACACAACTTGTAAAGAATATCCATAAACTTACTCGTAATATTAAAGCTTTATCCTTTACTTCCTAATGGAATGCTGGAACAAGATACTCATCATGTTGCTTACACTTGTGAAAGCAAAATGTGTGCTAAATAGTACTGAACTACTACCACCAGAAACTCCAGACAGCTTGCCACAGCCATCCTGCCTGAAATAATAAGCAGGAAAACAAAGTTTTTTTGCATGCTAGTGAACGTCAAGCCTCCCAAGCTCATTCTTCTTGCTTTGTCTCCTTGAATATGCAAATTTCTCCTCCTGTTTACTTTGATCTTTTTGTGTTTTCTACTCCTTTTCACTCAGTATTATGGCAAGGACTCTACAAATTATCTTCATACTCTGTTCTTTGTAGATTGTAAAGTCGTAATTACTTCTCTATCAGAGAAGTGATAAGTTATAAGCCAGTCAGTTATAAGTAGAACAAATTCATGTTTGTTTAAGGATACTTACAACAGCAAAACAAGTCCATGATAACGTTTATCAGAAAGAAAACAGTTGTGTGTTGTAAAGCTGTAACGTATGGCACTGGGTTATCATTAGGTTATCAAACGGCTGCATATTAAGGTCTAATTGAAGAACTTATTACAGTGCTGCCCCTCCTTCTGCAATGATGATTTATGGCACATTTTGTCACCACAATGTTCAGCAGTTCAGTGCAAACACAGCACTTAACTAATAAGATGGCAGAGGCAGATATTCAAGCATAAGCTATAAATACTCCAATGAGTCAGAGGTCGTAAGTCTGTTGTAAATCACACCTGGTTTGTAGGCTGAAATGCATTTCCTAATCTTAGGTAAAAACCTCTGCTGGTTCCTACAATACGACACAAAACTGGAAAAACTCAAAACCTTTTCTCTTTAAGGTTGATTGTGTTACACACTATCAGAATTCCACTCTAGAAAGTTTAGTTCTAGTCTAGAAATTCCAGTTCTCTACAAAGCTTTGTTTTCCTTCACTCTCTAGAAAGTTTTGTTTCCTTCTTTCCTATGTAACTACCATTAAACATCAGTAACATCTACCACAGCCAGAAGGAGTATATTATCAATGTACATGAAACTGGTTTTCTCTATGAGTAAAACTGAGTGTAGGTTACAGGAAGACAATTCACATCCAAACCAGTACAAGCAGGGAAAAATCATAATAGCCCATTTGAGCAGGGTAAGCAAAGAATCAATTTAAACTTATGCAACACTTTACATGGATGACTTGGGAAAGAAAATAGGTGGTTTTGATGAAAGGAATGTCACTACTACTGTCACAGCAGGGGAGAGGATCTCAGATCTTTTCCATTCTTTATACCTTCTAACTCCCATTTATGATAGTGGACCATGTTCCTCCAGATAAAACATACAGTAGTGGTCATAGTAAAAAGGGTTATACAAATTTTAAAAGGAACCTGAAGAAAGCATGCCAGCATTTGTGACACCACAAATGGTCCATCAAGCAACCACATATTGTGAAATGCTTTCTCTTCTTTTAAGTCGTTTAAAATAAGATGTATTAAAGTGTCTACCTTGGTAGGTTAATCTCAGTTTGCAGACAACCTTCCTGACTCTGCAGGTTCCATATTAAAATCCTTGTACAGTGAGCAGTCCCCAGACACCTGGCACAGACAACCAGGGGGAGGGGAAAGCTCCAGAAACAGACCAGGAGCAGAAGGGAATGAATGCTGCTTAGCTCAGCCCCATTGTACCACTGTAACAGTGCTGGACAGGCTGGGGTTATCACAGCTATTCCAGCTCCAGCAGTCCTGCTCTGTCCCCTTAGTGAGCTGACTTTCCCATTGTCTCTTGGAAAACCCACATCTCTCTTCCTGGTCCCATACCATGAACGTGCTAAAGACAGACCTACAAGGATCACAAAGTTTAAAGAAGCAGAGACTGAGTATCTCTGCTCAGGGTAAAAAGATATCTTCCGGACTAACATTTCTAATCAAATATTTACCAAAATCTTTTCTCTGTTAAACTAAAACTGGTGTATACTTAACTCTTTACTTCTGTGTTTGCAGATTTAACATTTACCTTTGCTGTAGATAATGCTGGAGCAGTGGATGCTTTGCCTTTCAGTTACTGTGGTGGATTTCTGATTAACAAAGCACTGAATCTATTTTATACCAGCACTCCAACTTCATTTTAGACAAAGTGCATAGAATTCAGCTGGGATGAGAATAAAGCAGCCAAGGACCTGATCACCTGTGTGCTGACTAAACCTGCAGTAGGATGGCTAAATGAAAAGAAAGCTTTTGGCCTCAATAGTATTTATCACAAGCAGAGTTCTCTTCAAAGTCCCCTGCAGTTATTAAGTAACAGCCATTTACCATACCAGTGACTATTTACCATACAGTACAAAACTCTTACTGGTAGTTACAGCTGAATGTTTTCATTACTAAAGCCTTTATACACCAAGTTTCTTTATCAAGTGCCTATAAACCGGCAAGAATTTACACACTTAAAATAAACACTAATGGGCTGTGCTCAATAGTCCTGTTCTCCAAAAATTACCATAAAAGAACAGTAAGGTGGAAGCACAATGCACAGCATGCAATAAAAACATGTTCATTTCCCACCTCATCTAATTCTACAGAGCTCCTCTCCATCTGAACAGGAAGACTACTTTCATTTGTTTTCAAGTAATTGAGAAACATTTCAGCTACTTATCAGCTCTTCAATCTTTTTTCCTTTCACACATTCCCTAGAATCGTTGCCAACAGGGTATTTATAAAAGATTCAACCTAACAAAAGGACTCTGGCAAACAATGTTGCAGAGAAAAAAATAATTAGAAACTGAAGAAGCTGTTATGTAGAGAAGGCTTAAAGAGTTGGATCCTTGTTTAAACAGAAAAAAAAAATCATTTAAGTTGTTTAAATAGAGGCCAGAGCTGTGTAAGGGCACACTTCCTAGCCCTGCACCAGTAACTCCAGCAGCAGCCACATACCTTTCCTCTATTGGTGGAAATGCTTGTTTATTTTGGAAGGGTTTTGTGCTCCACATCACAAACGGAAACATTCAGCTTGGTCTGAGGCCTCAGAGCAATATTTAACTGACAACATACCATATACACACACCCACAGGAAACCTCTTTCCTCCTTAGGAGTTTCTCTTTCCTGAGGCCTCTCTCACCAGCAACTCCACATGCAACAGCCAGTGTCCTGTTACAGTGAATTATAACAGGCACATACACTCCACACAAGCCAATTGCTAGCTAGGGCAGTATCTCCACATTTTCCCCCATGCTATAGAAAGAAATTAACATCTTAATATTATAAAAACCCAAAAAGCACTTTGATCACACATAGGTTCCTAGCACAGAACAAGCCAATCGAACAGGCAAACTTTTCACTGCTTATCAAAGCACCACCCTTTGTCCCATCCTAGATACTCCTTCAAAAATGCTGCTGAGGGCAAACAAGAAACGGCATAAACATGCAATCAGCTGAAAAACAGAAGCTGAAAATTCCTTCCATAGTCCATCTCCCGTTGCACACTTTGACTTCTCCAACAGGACCCAAACACTGTAAGCGTCTCTCATTGCTGTAGCAACTCAGAGGCAGAATTGCAGGACACAAACACAAAATGAAGCACCAAGTGACCACAAGCAGCTACACTAACTCCAAGTTAGTAAGATCTTACCTACCCAAATTTGGTGATAGGAACATTCTGTAAAAGGTTCAGTTCCAGCCCAGTTTTAATCTTTGATGTAATACTGGCATACAGTACCTGCTGCAGCCACTTTGTCCAGTTTTACTGTGGCATCCTGTCTTTACAATTAATTTATTTGCTGTGTCCCAGATATGAAATAAATTAACTGAATTCAGTGATAATCCCTGTGTTGCTCTAGTAGCTTTTGTCAGTCAACCTTGAAAATGTATCAAAATCAACCACTTGGTGCAGAACTGTGTTGAAGTTTAGCAACAACTTCAGCTATTATATGAAAAGGTTCAGCCACTTTTTTCCTCTCATGAATTTAGAATTAGTATTGTCTGTATTTTAAGACATTCCTGCTACCTCTCATAAGCTTGTGTACATCTCTCCTCAAGATAAGTGTAAAAGAACAATATCATGAAATGGAAAAAAATTACATTCCCATACATCAACCTTAAAAGCACCTCATAGTTGCCCACCAAAGGACACGAAAGGAAGATCATCCCAGCAAAGGACATGAAAAGGAAGATCATCCACATGATCCCCTTGCAAACAACCATGATCCCTTGCACTGAACATGGACCCAAGAGGTATGGCCCCTCTGCAGGTCAGGTCAGCTCTTTCCAGTAAAGCCTAACTACAAAAAGACGCATTACTGCTTCTGGCAGATCATAGAATCACAAAATGGTTTGGGTTGGAAGGGACCTTTAATGGTCATATAGAATCATAGAATTGGTAGGGTTGGAAGGGACCTTTCAAGATCATCCAGTTCAAACCCCCCTACCATGGGCAGGGACACCTCACACTACAGCAGGTTGCTCACAGCCACATCCAGCCTGGCTGCAAAAACCTCCAGGGATGAGGCTTCCACCACCTCCCTGGGCAACCTGTTCCAGTGTCTCACCACCTTCATGGTGAAAAACTTCTTCCTAACATCCAATCTGAATCTACCTATTTCAATAGAATCATTTCTATAGAATCATATAGTACCACCCCCCTGCAGTAAGCAGATGAATCAAAATCCAGAACTGCCTAATCTGCATCATGACTACATGTATTCGCTGGTGTCTTCTTCCCAATTCATATTTATAGCAGTAGCAAAGGATGTTTAAACAGAAAGATAATGGGGCAGGGGGGGAAATAATCAAATTGATAAAGACAGTCACTAAATTTGAAAGAAACAACCTCACAGGCCTACCTAAAAACCTGGAGTATTGCCATGCTAGTTTAAAAAACTTAAACCTGACATTTTCAAGGAATCAAAAACAAAGCTGTAATAACAAAGATAGAAATAATAACGTCCCACAGAGGAAAGCAAAGGCTCTGTGTTTCAATATTCACAGAAGTAAGAGCCACTGCATCAGCTTGTGAAAATGCACTTAGTTATTACTTTGACAGCAAAAAACATCTGCCACTGAAATATGATATTAAAAAGTTATTATAATCCATTCTACAACAGTGAAACCTTTTCATGCAACAATGAGCTGATACAGAGAACAAAACATGTAATACTATGGAAACAAATATTCTGCTTAGATAGAAATTGCTCTGACGTATCTTAATTCCAAGTTTTTTTCAGGCACTTCAAGATTTTGAGGGGCATAGCTACTTCTGCTTCTCCTGAACACAAAACCTACTGCTGCAGACCTTACAGGTGCAGATGTGACAGAATTTAGAGTGGTATTTACTGATTTCACAGTTTGTACATTAGAAAAATTTGGAAAGGAAGGGACAGAGCCTCAATAAATAATTTGTTATGGTTTCTTCATTATGTAGTTAAGACTTTCTCTGAATTCAGTATTACTGAAGCAATACTTAATTTCTGCTGTATAAATACATCACAAGTGTCTGAAACATAAGTTGTTTTGTCAACCCCATATGTTAGGCTTGGCTCTTCTCTAACTCCCAGTCTTTGGGAATCTGGGAATCTCTACTTGCCTGTCTGTCACCTAATTACCCACCAATAAATAACTGTGCATATTAACTCCTTCAGAACTGCTCCACAGTCCTCAGTTCTGTGTGGTACCACGGAAATCAAAGGACACACTAGATAAACTAACCATTAGCCAACAGCTGCAGGGGAGAGGCATTACCCCAACTCCCTTCCTCACCCTTTTTAAGGCCACACCTTAATGAACACTCCTCCTAGGGCACCCAGGAGTTCACTGCCCCAGAAAGCGGAGTGCCTTGCTTATCTCTGCTGCCTCCTGAACCATGCTGCTAACCAGCTCAATTCACTTACCAACCATAAAACCCACACAGGAAGAAAAAAAGACAGTGGGAGAAATAGCTTTCTCCTGTGTTCAATGATATTGAGTTTACTCACTAATTTGAGTTGAACTGTGCAAGCAGGGGGGAGAGACTTACCTTTTTTTGGTGGCAATTAATTGTCCTTGAAATAGATAAGTAACTGCTAACAACTAAATGAAAAACTACATCTGTCTTGACATGAGACAAAAAAGATGATCTATGTTGTGTTGTATTTCCCAGAAATTTAATCCATATATTGTCAAAAAGCTGCTATATGCTACCCAGCAAGATAATCAAAGGAAAAGCCTGCACTGAGAATCCCACATCTAGTCAGCTCCTCCAACAAAGCAACAAGAACAGAACTACCCTTGTAAAATATGCTCTCTCCATTAAAAAAAATCTACAAAGAATACAAAGTATAAGCCCCTTTTTTTTCTTTTAACAGATTTAGGAAAACATCAAATGCTTCACAAAGAATGAATGTGAATTTACCTTTGGTTTTTTGTTCAGCAGCCTGAAAAGAAGAAAAGAAGAAAACAAATCAAATATTTGGCAATATTCAAAATGATACCAAATAATTACAGAGCTGCAGGCCTAACTTTCTGGAGAAACTGCTTACATAAATCAGGCTTTAGTTCCAGTAAAGGGTTGGGGAATGTTAGTTGCACTCCATGCATTAGGAAGAGAAGCATGGATACTTGTCTGAAGCTAAAAGCAGATGCCAAAGAGGCTATACAAAACACAGCAGGCAGTGTGACAGCACCCCCATCCACTCACCCTGCCTTCTGTCACTTGAGGTTCAGAGGCGTCCTGAAACAGTGTTTATGGCATTTTTAACAGCCAACAGAATTAACTCCTGTGAATTGGTCCAGTATCCCTCTGAACCCACACACATTACTAAACTGACACATTAACTGCACATTTTGTGAAGACTCATCTTTTTTTTGGTCTGTTTGCAACCGAACCAATTCTGGTTTTTTCAACACCGTATTTCTACACTGGACAAGAGAGTGATCAGTTGTGTCCTGGATTAACAGCCTCTCACAAGCCATATCCTAAGGGATGGTTAAGATGAAAACTGTAATCCAGAAAGAGGCAGAAGGCCATGTGCAGTGGCCTGGCAACCCCCTGCAGCATCGGTTGAGACTCATCCAGCTCACTTTGCATGGAGGCTGAGAAGGAATGCTCATGTGGCAGGGCTGTGGGAGCAGTAACCCAACATGAGGAGATGGTGAGCAGCTTGGGGAGCACTAATGAACTGTCACAACTGCTTTTGCAGAGGTTCTCTGCCTGCATCCTCACTTGAAGTCGACAAGATTGCTCACTTGTGTCAGAATTACTCACAGAACTAAAGGCTACAGGATTACCACCTGCACCTTACACACAAAAGTGAATAATCATTGAAAACAGGAACATGAACAAACCTTTTTCTGAGCACCTTCCTTCTTTTTCTTTTCTTCCTGCTTTTTCTTTTTCTTTTCTTCCATCAAATGTTCCTCTTCTTGTGTTTCTTGTTCTTTCTCCCTGACAAGAATAAAGGTTGGGAAGAGTGTTTCACTAAGATGAAGTTTATCTAGGAAGGTAAATAATCCATACATATAGTTCTGACTTTCTACAGCTCATGTCTTTAAAAAGCTGCTTTGAATACTGTAATAAAAGCATTAAAAAAACCCAAAAACCCCAAACAAACACAAAACAAAACCCCTGTTCAGAAATTGAACCTAGTGACAAATAAAGCAATGAAAACTCAGAAAGAATAGATTGAATGTGGAACCTCTCTCCACAATCTAACCCACTACTTAATATTAGCATGTTCTAGGGAAAGAAAGTTTAAAACTCAGAAGAAAGAAAAAAAAAAAGAAAAAGAAAAAACCACAGACAATCACTACAGGTTCTGCTGGCTGTCAGCAGCTGATTCACAAAGTACCTTAAAGATCATGAGCAAGCACGTTATTTTCCAAATGTTCTTCTGGTTTTGATCAAACACATCCTGTAGTCATTTCTCAAGGAGTTGTAAACAATTTCAATTTTGTTCTCAAAGAGCTGTAAGCTAAGGGCCAGATTAATTCAAATCACTGCATTTTGTGTTCAGCCTATAAATTCTAGCTGAAGAATTTGCATGAATACAAAACAACCCTGTTCCAGTAGCATCTTGGTTAAAATTTAACCTGAGTTGTTCTAAATCAAGAACAAAATCTATTTGAACCTCACCATCTATGCTTTCTTTGTCCATCACCATAACTAATGGTTGTAACAATGACCCTCCTCAACATCCTTCCAAATAAATACCAATGCAAAGAATTCATTTACTTCTCTATTTTATCTTCCTTGACAGCTCTTCAGGTCTTGATACTATTTCAGCCTTACAGATCTGACAATACTCCATTTCTGACTGGCTCAAACCATCACTATTATCATTATATTTGATGTGTTCCAATTATTCATTGAGATCACTTTTAGACTAACTGATTATTGCTTTACATTTAACTTGCTGAAGCCCACAGTTCCCCTCCCCTTTTTCTTTTGTTTGGATTTTGTTGCTGTTGTTGTCAAGAAAGGTCTTTTCAGTTGTAAAAGTCTTTGCTCAACACTTTTATCACAACAGATCTGCAGGAGGCTTGGGGGTGGGGGAGAACTGGGGACAAACATACTCTTTACCTAACAGAGGTTAAACAGACCCTTCAGATTTTGCACTGTTGTGTCTTCAAACATTCTCCACGGAGCATTTTGCCTTTAAATTGCTTCTTTGATTTACCTTTTAACAAGTTTGTGCATTCTTACAGTTTCCCATCTCATTAAAAAAAAAAAAAGTAAAAGAATATTGTAGTTTGTTTTGTTTTGTTCTCCAGTATTGGCTGTTGAAGGGTGTTCTGGTGTTTGGCTTTTTCACTTGCCAGCAAATACTGATGTTGGTCACTGCAGATGCTTTAATGCTTACAGAGATCCTGCACAGTGCTCCAGACTAAATCAAAAGCAGCTTCCCCTTCCTTGTGTCCCCAAAACAATAAACACTGCAGTAAGCAATTCTGAGGTCTAAACATAGGTGTTAGTGCCCTTTTAGACACTTCACAGCACTTAAACTATTTACAGAATTGACAGATCTGGCAAGACCTAGAGTTTGGAAGAACTGCTGGAGGTCAGGCACATCTGGAAGGGCTTGGGGCACAACTGGAGGACAAAACATCTAAAGTGGCATTAGAGATCTGCATTTTCAACATTGAATCACCTTCTGTCATGACCAAATATTCATCACCAGCATGATTGCTTAACTCAATGCCAAATTCAAAGGTCCAGCTTTCAAATATTGTACTGTAAATCAACATTTAAGAAATATTTGCTTATAAGAGCTGCAGGTGGGTATCTGCAACTGGTACTTAACATTGTACTTAAGAAAAGGGCACTAAAAATTGTACTTTGAAATAGATATTCTAGGACTATTCAAAAAATGATGGCTTACATTGCCAAAAGAAAGAGCTGAAATCATAACAGATTTGACTGGAGAAGAAGTCCCCACAGTTTCAGCAACTACAAAGAAACAACATCCAGTCCATTCATCTTTACTGTTCCCTACCTGAGCCCATCCACCTTCACAAAGCTCATGTCTTTGAGTGAGCTCTCACAAACTGTCAGATTGTCCCCAAGAGAATTTCTAACCTTCGCTGTTTGTTTTAAACCTGGTAAATGAAACAAGTCACTGAAAAGTAAGGAACTTTTTGGTTTCTTCTTGGGAATACTTAAGAAAAAACAAAACATTACAGCAATTCCAGAATACATTTAAATCTCTTTCAATAGTCAGAAAAAATAAAAATCCACACCCCCTCAAAATAAACAAAAAACCACAAAACAAACAAACAAAAAAACCCCACACCAAAAAAATACCCCGACCCCACAACCACCCTGCTTAGCTTCAAGAGTTTTCTTTAAGCTCTGAGAGTACAGATTTCCCAAATTATTCTTAGGCCTTTTTAATACCAAGTTCCTTTCACAGAATCATGGAATCTCAGGTTGAAGGACCTCAAGGATCATCTTTCCAATCTTTCTTGGCAAAAGCACAGTCTAAACAAGCTCATCCAGCTCCTGTCCCACAAAATCTTAAGTATCCAATGTCAAGGATAAATTTTCATCGCTGCCACAGCCTCATCACTCAGACTGGACTCCACCAGGAACATTTCAATTTCCAGCCTTTCTGCCCTCTAAAGGTGGCTCTGTTCTGCCATTTCCCAAGCACTGTTAGATGTCATTTCCCTCCCTTCTGCAGGTAATACACCATGTCAGAGAATTTTCAAAATCAAAGAGGAGCAAACATTTTGGTCCATTAAAAACACAATGTATTTTATTACCACATTATCATATAAATTACAACATAAGAGGTAGAAGTACCACTCTGAGCAGAAATCTGTTTGGTTTTTGTGTTGTTTTGTTGTGGTTTTTTTTCTTTTCATTTCTGAGATTAAAATAGCCTCAGATTAACTCAGAAAATGATACTATAATTTTTAATGGAGTTCCATTTTCAAAACTGATTTACATAATGACACTCGGAACACATGTGCTTTAAATATGCTTAAAATAGAATAAAGCTCCAAGTGGCCTCTCAGATGGCAACTCTTGCTGTCACTTCTAGGCAGAAATTAGTCATCTAAGAGCAAAACAAAAGGAAAACAATAAAAACATTGCTATACAAAGTTTGATTACATTGTCAAAGGCGTGAGTTGCAGTTTTGCTTCCTGAGCAACAATTTAATCTTTATTACAGGAAACATGTTAAAAAATTTATGAATACAAAGCTCATATGATTCAAAACAGAAGTGTCTTAAACAAGTATGCTTGTAGGAGTTTGCCTTTTTCATATATATGGATCTGATGTATGAGAGGCACAGGGGATTTTTGAGCAGACAGCAGAGTTTTACTGTACCATCAAGTGTCGCTTTTACAGATTGCAATTAGCTTATTAAACCCAAACCTAAACAAAGGTATTTTTTTTTAAGCTCTCTCTGAATAGGAAAGCAAGAGGAAATGCAAGTCATGGTCAGAACAACTTGAGAACTATGTCTGTGCCTCTCCATGCCTATTGCAGAAAGGCTTATTAATGCCTTTTAAAAATAAACCAATCTAGGCTGATTCCATTTTTTTAAGATGAGAAATTCAGTTTTCCAGTTGGTATCAGACACTGGATTGTTTTCACATCCGAAGCCGCAGCTGGTATTCTGAAGTAGTGCTGATGTGACATTCTAACAACATTCTGCAAAATGGCTTTGGGGAATATCATGTTCTTAAAGAGACTTCAAGTAGAGTCTAGAGACATGCAAAGTAGTTACCCATACACTGCTTTATAGTTTAGAACTTTCTGCTTAAGACTAAACAGAGATCAGTCCCTCTTAGAATCGCAGAATTGTTTCAGTTGGAAAAGACCTCCAATATCATCACCATGGCCATTAAATCATGTTTCAGAGTGCCATGTTCACACATTTCCTGAACATCTCCAGCGACTCCACCACCTCCCTGGGCAACTTACTCCAATGCCAACCTACTCTTGCCCCTCCATGTGACACAGCTCCAAGCTTAGCAGCCTAATGAATGCTGTTTGCATACATTTAAGATGCCGAAGGTTTGTCTATTTGTTTACGCAGGAATACTGACTGGAAAGCCTCTCTAGAAGAGCATTCTTAATCTTGCTCTACAGATGCCTTCTCAACAGGTTTAGACCAGTGAGAGAACAGTTCCCATAGCCTAATTGTTGAATACCTCTTGTACCTTAAATTTACATCCTTCCTTATGCTGGAAAACCTTGAAACTAGAATTATAAAGAACTGACAAATAATGGTACCAAAGCAGGTGACCAAAGCATGCCAAGCAGGCTTTTTGGAAGGAGCCAACAGAGCCATGCATCATTACAGGTGATAACAGTCTGGACAGCACTGACATGAAACACAAAGTAATCATCTACCAAGTTCTCAAAATCCAGTGTCATGCAGATTAAGACAGAAATGAAGAAAATTACTGTCTTCAGGATCTGATTCTAAATGGTAAGAAAGAAGTGACTGATGTCATGAAGCAGCTTGAAGGATGGCAATGAAACAGAATGAAAAAACAAAGTGTTAGGAGCAGTGAACACTGGAGTGACAGGTAGCAATTAATTCAGGACACCTGAAAAATTGTCACACAGGGTGAAGCAGAGGTTGCTTCCTGGAAATCACCAAGAATCTAAACAATGCAGATCACCTAATGTATAAGAGGAATACTGCATAATTGTATGTATAAGAGGAATACTGCATAAAGCAGGATGTCACCACAACATCATCAGCCCTTCTTTCACTGACTGCTACAAACTCAAGCTCTATATATAGTTTTTTATGTATATATATATAAATATATATATATATAAATATATATATATATATTATAAAACTATACCTGCCTACTGCTAATTCTGATTCCTGCTCCATCTTTATCCAGCCCAGCTCTCTGCAACCTTCCCAGAGTACATACCAGTGAAGGCAAGGACCTGGTGTGCTCTAGAAGTACAGGCTTTTTTCCCTTGATATCTGGGCTCAGTCATTAATCATGAAGAGTCAAGCTGGTCCCTAATTACAAGCTCTCCAATCACCTCAAAAAAAACAAAGCAGCACCAAAACTAGGTCAAATAAATAAGAAAAAATCCAAACCAAACAAAAACCCAGCACAAACACATGGGGACAAAAATAAGTTAAGTCAGCAATGTATTATCATTGTGCATAGAAAAAGTAATCATAAATCATCCTTTAAGTGGTTCATTAATAAGCAAGAGGAAACATTGGGTTTGATATTCAGTGGGAAAGGAGGACTGCTGACAGATGACCCTATGAGGGCTAAAGTGACAGTACTTTTCTTTCTGCTGTAGCCTCCACTAAAGAGGTCAGATGGGAACAGATGGCCAACAACCATCTGAACTGGTGCTGAGCCTGCAGATGACGGCAGCTTCCCAGAGGGATTTCAGAGTGCCCTTTCCTACACAGGGAGGCTTTGCTCCAAGCTGGTGGCAGGAGCAGCAAAGTGTCACCAAGCAAGCTGCTCCTGGCCCAGGATCTCAGCCACTGCAATGCTTTGGCCTGGCTTCCTCAACCCAGAAGGGTCAGGGAACACAGGTCCACACAAGAATCTCAAGATGTGTTTATGTTCCTTTTCCCCAAATGTGCAAAGAAGGAACGATCCAACTTCGTAAGAAAACTTCCATGAACTGGCAGGGAAAAAAAGGAGACAGACTAAACATTTTCCTGCCACTCTAAGAAGCAAAAGTAAGAAGTCCCTAGAGAAATCAGTTGTTTTTCCACTGGCTGGGCCTGATGTAACTCACCATAAGAACAACTGTGTCTAAGTCACTGCAGATTACCTTAAAGCAACAGCAGAAGATAGATGGCACTCCATAAGACCAGAAAATGCCAAAGACTGTGCATATAACTTAAAAGGGATAAACCCATCAGTAATAGCTGACAAGAATTTGATGGAGGGGGAAATAGCCTATGTAGGGTTTTTTTTCCTTCATAGTTGCAGGTATTTTTGAGAATGACAAAAGGGAGGCAACAGAAGTATTTATTGACTTTTCAAGCAATATGTAAAGTTTTGTTAACAAGAATGTGGTTACTGTTTTATTTTTGTTTGGTTGGGGATTTTTTTTCCAATAAGACAAGGAACATAAGCTAAATTAAATGACAATAATATACCCATAAAACAACTAACCTCAACACTTCCCCTTCCAAAAAGGCAAAGAACTGATGTTGGGGGGGGGGGGTGTTTTGGTTTGGGTTTTTTTGCAGTGTGCCACATGTCCAACAGCAGAATTTTTATTAACCACTTTGCTGGGAAAATGTGTACACTCAGTAAGCTGCAAAATATGTCAACCCATGGGGCTGCAAATAAGGATGGACAGTACTCAGGACAACATGATAAATTCAAGATGTACAAAAAGAGTAGAGCACAATGCAGTGAGAAAGAGGGCAAGGTACTGTATGTTGCAGGAAGAATCACATAGAGCAGCCCAACATAGGGAACAATTGCCTAAACATCAGTTTTGAAAAAATTAGGTATTACAGCAGATCTCTCTCCAAAGGCAAAGCAAAAAGGTCACAACTGCTGCTGTACTGTGCCCATCTTGGGATCATCCACAGCAACAGAGATACAAATCAACCAGAGAGAGTCCAGAAAACAGTAACAAGAATCGGGCACCAAAAAGGCATGGGCCCTTCATGAAAAACTTTACAGACTTGGATTCACACAACCTAAAGAGACAGCAACCCCTTAATTCAAGTAGGTGTTAAAACCAGGAAGATTTTACTTCTTTCTCTCTGCGGTAAGCAGCACTGAATTGCAATTGAAACAGAAGAGATTTGGATTAGGTATATAGCAAAATATTCCGCACTGTACCATTAAAACAAACCAACCAACCCCACCAACACAACCCAAAGCCACCTCACACAAAAAATAGAAGACAAACCAAATATATTTAGGGGAGAGAAGAAGAAAAATATCTAAAGAACGGGAGTCTTGTTTTTGTTAAGAAGTAACACTGATACAAGGCCAGACTGACTCCTGGACACAACGACAATTAGACTGGAAACAGGAGGCCACTACCCATTCCCAAAGTAAAATCCTACAATATTCAGAGGGGAAGAGCCCTCAGTCATATTACTGTAGACAAGGTTGTGGACAAGTTTCATGGATAGGTGTGATCTTTCAAAGTGCAGATGTAAAACTTGTTCCTACAGGGAGTAATAAATGAAGCTTGATGAGTATTTTTGTTTGACCTCAATTTGGAATTTATTAATCCTCTGCTTTGGGGTTTCTCACCGTCAAACTATGCCCCTACCCTGCACTTGTCACTTCTTAAGACATCTATTTGCTTTGACAGGGAATGCCTCCTTTCCTGTGTAACATCAAGACACCATCCACTGCTAACAACTGTGGGCTTGGTGCTTTGATGCTCCTAGTATCAAGTCAACTTCTCTTGAAGCACATAACACAAATCTGTTTTCCTAAGATGGACAACAGCCCCATTGCTGAAGTCACTCAGAAATCCCACCAAAGCTCCTGCACATAAACAGAGCACCAATACTGCCCTTGGTATTTCCTTTTACTGTACAATATAGTTCTGGCTCTAAGTCTTCCTTGTGTGTTTTTATTTCTTTATTTGACTTGTTACAGAGTACTGGTAGGTATCTTCAAGTCTATGATGCTCTGTGAATCCTTCTCAACTAACTGTGAGGGATTAGACTTGATCCCCAAGTAGTCCCTTCCAGGCTTTCTTTAAAGCACTTGACTGTGAATGCAGACAACTGCATTCACAACTGAAATTTGTGCAGAAGCAGAATGCAGCTGCCATTTTAAAGACATTCAAGAACACACCACAGCATTAGGTGAGAACAAGGTGTGAAAAGCAAGAGACTCAAATAAAATAGCTTACTGAAACTACAGAGAGAGTTTAGGTTGCCCAAGAGACTAAACTAATAATCCTGCTCTTACAATCTCTAAAAAAGAAATTCCAGTCAGAAGAAAAAAAAAAGAGCATGTGTGTTACACACCTTGTGTTTCTAATGTGCTATTTTGGATTATTGGTTAAAGAGCAATAAAACACTGGAAAGACCTTGAGAAGAGTGCCAGCTGCTACCTACTGCAAGATCCAGGCTCCCACTGGAGGTTTTCAATTCATTCCATGTTAAAATGCTGTCACCCTTCTTTATGTATACAAAGTAAACAACCACTGAAATAAATTGGAACAAAAATAAAGCAGATTAGATAGTTACTATCATTCAGTTAAAGGTATTTCTTTGAAACACTGACTTGGCCTGGGTTTAGCTTTTACTAGTTGACTACCAGCTACGAGAAGTGGGGCAAAACCCCTGAGAAGAAAAAGGCTTTACAATTAATCTGCAGCCTTAGTTTGTAAGAGGTAAATCAGACATCAGAAGTTCAATGACTCTGTATCGGAGCAATGCCCAAATTCCATGAATGTTTGTAGGGTTTGGGGTTTGTTTCTCATCTACAGACTTCCTTTTGTTCAGTTTTTCCTACTAATGGCAATACTGCTTTGGGAGATGCATGTTACATCTTCATTACTAAGTCGTGGAGATCAACAGGAGTGGGTCTGCAGAGCAAAACTATTGGTGTAGAGGACTCAACAGCCATACTATCCCCACTTCAGGTGACTTTATTACTTGAGACTAGCTCCGGTCTGCTCCCATGTACCAAATGCCCACTTGCAGCAGGGAAGAATTAACTGCACCGTTGGAGTGCATCATCTGGTGAAGTTCTGCAGTTGCACTCCAGGACCACTCCATGATGTCAAAGAACAACAAGTGAGGGCAATCAGAAGGTTTACTTCAACTTGGAATTCCCCATCCAAATGGCCACGCTCATATAGATGACCCTAGAGGGTGTGAAGCTCCTATCACACCAGTTCACCACCTCTTCTGTGAAGGACTTGCTCTCTACAGTGCTCCATCATGGGGCAACTTCAGTAATGAAAAGGGAAATCTTGGCATGAGCTAAAACACTGTAATTGTATGCATTTCAGGCACGAATTATACCACAATTTGCTCACTCAGCCTGCTGACAACACCCCAGCACAGCTCATGTTTCCCATCATGTGCACCACTCAGGCTATGCAAGAGCCAAGACAAAAACCTCCAACAACTACTACCCAAAAAACCTCCTTGAATTACATTCACTACTCAAAGCAGGATACGAAGAGCAAGAAAGATACTATGAACAACATCTCACCTCCCCCAGCAAACACAGACCTACTCCTCTCTTGGAAAATTAAGCTATATACCATGAACAGTGCAGGTCACTAGATTTACTTTCACAGCCTGATGATATTTACCAGCATTTGATGCAGCATCTGGTCCAGAGCTCTTCCCCAGGCTTCCTGAGACATAATATGCAAAAGAGAACAACTTTGGAATCCAGTAACTCAGGAAGAGTGTTGCTTGATTGTCTCTCCCCAGATACTATGTCTGCTATTTTAGTTTCTGCAAATACTTGTGCCAGCAGAGGGAAAGCCCCACACTGACAAACTGTTCAACTCAGTATCGCCAATTAACTGACCCAGAAACAGAAGCAACTTACAGACAAGTTTCTGGCTCAAATGATTTAGCTGGACTTGAAGAACATGTCACAGGAGCACTGCTTCCTGGGGCAGCTGCACAGGCATACTGAGAAGCAGGAGGCCAGGAAACAGGAACAGGAGCAACAGCTCCACAGGATGTTTTGTCACAGCACAGCCTCAGGCTCTCTTCAAGCACTGACCACTCCCAAGAATGGTGGCTAGAGGAGTCAGTCACCTGTCCAACAGTACAGGTCAGGAGCAACAGTGTGCAGGACAGCCATCTGCAGGATAGATGACCAGGAAAACTGCTCCTGTGCACCCTCACACCCCTCCAGCAAGCACAGCCAAACCTTTATGCTTCTTTCTTTAAAAAAAAAAAAAAAAAAAGAAAAGTTTGCATAACTCAAACAATGGCACATTTTCCAGTAGGATTTCCAATACCTCTAGTCTTTCTGTCCTCCTGCCACCACAGTCACTGTGTCAACATTCAACTGTTTCTGAGCCAAATCACTTTTATCAGCAGGTGAAAAGCACATTTCACTCATTGCAGGAGCTGAACACCTGGCTGATGCTCTCACACAGGTCAAGCCAGACAATATGAATTACAGGGTCAAAGAGTAGACAACAGAAGTTTTGCTGAAGAGAAGCATGCCCATGACGCTGTTCTGATGCTTATTCTGGGAAAAAGGTGGTGCCAACATATTGTCAGAAGACCCAGCTCACAGCAGCCAGAGCCACATGCATGCATTGGGATGTTCCTGAGAGGTTCAGGTGTGATTTAAAGGCCCAGGAAGATGATAACTGGAAAAGATACCTCTCCTTTAGCAGCTGAGTTCCTGCCACAGGCACACTAAAAACACCAACGTGCTTCCCTTGCTCCTATCTGCAGGCAAGGTTGAGTAACACCAACACATGCCAGCAGCATGGTGAGCAGCAGCAAACATGTTACTAGACATGTACCTGTCACTTGACTGAGGCACAGACCTGCCTATCCGAGATGACCTCCTGATGTCCCTTCCAGTCTCAGTCTTCCTATGGTATTCAAACTCAAAGATACATTGCAGAATCCTGCAGAAACCACCCTCTAGGAAGATGCATCCTACAGAGGCAGTGTACCTCTGCCATCTCACTACCAAGATGTCCAGGTGTCACCCCAGAACACAGAGTGCAGAGATGCAGGACACTGCTGCAGCCCCAATTCCAGGAGGCTCATGGGGAGGAACCTGAACAAGGGAGTAAAAGGAGAGTGATCTCACAGGGAGGATGTGTCTCAAGACCTAGAATTATTACAAACAATTCCAACACTATCCCTCACGCTGTAGAGCTCAGGACAGGCCCTGCCAGCATCACCAGAAACAGGGACACATAGCACCAGTGGGTGCAAGGTGTAGGTGTAGCACACAAGCTCGGTTGAAGTATGCTGTGTGTAAAGAACAAGATGCTCTCCACACATGCTGCCTTGAAAGCCGAAGTTCCACTCCATAGGCAGGTACCACTTTTATTGCACTGGCTCCCAGAGACAGGCTGAGGTTAGATGAATGCAATGCTCCTGACAGAATGAGGCAAGATGAGAAAGAGAAAACAAACAGAACTCCTCGTTGTAGAAACCACAATAGAAATCAATGTAAAGGGAATACAAAGCTGGAGATTAAACTTTTTGTTAAATGTTTTTTTTTTTTTTTTAAGATTTCAGAATGCACAAACCCACAATTTCCTCCTCCTGCATTTTTAAATTTGCTGTGTGAGCTCATTAAACATTCAAGTTGTTGTCTTCAAGTTTTCCAAATACCATTCTATTTAAAGGCACTGTGAATAGGGAATTCAAATTATCAAATGAATGAAAGAAGAATTCTTAGCAGGAACCCTGGTGAGCTAATCAAGAGTCACAATAAAATGTCAGGGGTCTTGGAATTCTCTGCAGGAGGTTAACACCAAATTTGATCCGAGTCAAGGAAGACAAAACATACTATAGACTAATAAACTGTACTAAAAGTTATGCACTACAAATGTGTAAGTTTAAACACAAATGACAAAAATCTACTTCATTGTTTTGTGTACTTTTTATACATTCTTAGTGTTCTAACTACCAAAAAAAAATCAAAACATTGCCCACCATGACCACTTCATTAGACTTCAAGATAACACACTTTGAAGCAATTTAGTGTTTGTTCCACTCTTTCAGCTGCAATGCTGGAAAATAATACAGCAGCATCAGTAAGAAAGCTTTGTTACTCTGGACTTATCCTCAGGCTGGGAACTGACTCCACAAAATTTAGAAGGCTTCTTCTGTTGTCCACAATTAAGGAAACAGGTCCAAGGTAGCACCTTTCCCTCCACAAATCCACCAGAGTTTAAAAGATTAATTCCACACTGTTGAAAGGGTGATTCTAATTTCCATTAAGTTAATCAAGTTTCAAAGTTCTCAGTTCCCTCACTTAACTTTCCTTAGTAAAAGCATCTGGATGCTAATTCCAGCCAATAATAAAGTAGAGTATCAGAGCCACCATCAGAATGAGCCATTATCCATTATTCAACTTAGCAAATGAATAGCAGCTCCATGGGGGGAGGAGAGACAGGGTAGGGGGAGAGATGGGGAAAGGCAACAGCCATAGAAGATCTTCCAGAGACAGGAAAACCAGTTGTGGTAAACACCACTTTGGAAATCAATTTAGGGTCAATTATGATCTTGCTAATAACTGGGTTTTTTATGCCTTCAGTTAGTCCATGAAATACCATGGGGAGCAGATATTCTCAGAAACAGACCCAAAAACGTCTCCAAGTATGTTATCTGGTCAGCATTGCAGTACCATCCAGGTAACAGAGATTACAGCCACCAGTCTGAGCTATTTGCTTCAAAAGCATGAGGGTTTTGTTGTTACCGCAATATTTCACCAAGACATTTGTGAAAAACATTGTACCTTCAGAACAGCAAGAAAATTATTGAATCTTTTTCCAGCAAATCATCATGTAAGCATCCATTCACTTACACACCCTTTGCTTTATTCAATTCTTACACACAAGTGTGGTAGCACAGTAAAGACTGACATCACTAGATAATATCTTGCTGGTATGCAATGAGACTCATTTAACGTGAGATTGCTCTTTTTTCAAAAGTGCAAGACTTCTGAAAGTTTGACTAGAAGAATAAAAATAGGCAAAATTCTACATTCACCAAGCTCCAGTGAGTCCCATATAATAACATCTTTCACCTGAAACAGTGCTATTTATACAGAGACTCTCTTCCTCAATAGCAGCAATTCTATTATTGTGACAGACCAAATTTAGTTCCGCGCCTGGATCAGACAGCTATTTGATGGTGATCATACTAGGAGATATTTAACAGCATTTAAATTGCTACCACCAGGCTCTCCTTCCTTATCAGAAGATGCTGCATTTTCCATATTAATTTATTTTTTAAAGGCTTAAAAAGGTAAAACATATACTTCTTTATGGTTTGCACTGGCTAACGTTATGCAAAGAGAAAGGCAAGTGAAAAGGCAGGTTATGAAAAGGTGTGATCAGCACTCACACCAATAGGTTATTTTTAACTAAGAGAATTTGTTGCAGCATCACAAAAGAATGAGATGCAACACTGTGCACTGACAGCATTACAGCTATGACACCATAACCAGACAAGAACGATGAGATCTGCAGAGATGTAACACAGCCAAGGAGTAAGAGACAAGCTTCCAAGTGGAGCATCCATTTCAAAGCTGAAAACGTGGAAAAAATCCAGACAACACAAACACTGGAAGCAATTCTCCTACGTTAAGCAAGGTTGTGTAATTGACTGAAAACACTGAGAGAAGAGGAAAGTTGAGACCTACAGATAGAAAGCACATTGTTAGCAGAGGGATGATGAAGAACCCTACTCCAGGCTGGCTTTGGTAAGAGTCTTACTGCGTTTACACGCACACCATTAGGTTTTTTGCAGTGCTAATCAAGTTTTAAATTTCCCATTTCATATGAAGTATCTTCAAGGCTACTATGAACACTGAGCTAAAGCAAAACCACAAGCAATGCCAAAGTCCACCTTCCATGGTCTTCTACTAATCACCTCGTAAGAAAATGCAGTAAAACGGCAGTCAGCACATTGTGCATCTCTACAGCTGACTTCCTTTATTGTGTGTTCTCACTGAACTGCTTCTTTTCTCTAGAATGGTTTGTGTTAAAGCACTGGGCTGATGCTCTTTTGTTTACCAGCTACCGTGTAAAAACAAGCATCTCCATTGTCAGCACCAATGACGTTAGCATCAGCCATGAAAACATTTTGGAATTCTGAAGAACTGAAAGACCTGAGAGTCCGAGACTGGAGTAGGACTGAAAAGCAGACTGACACAACACACATATCTGGCTGAGCTTAAAATAGACTTGGCAGGAGTCAGTTTGAACTAACAATCAATATGTGTACACACTGACCACCCAGAATGGAATCCCAGCCACTGTGAGTACTCTGTATCCGTCAAACAAAACAAGGCTCTTCCTCTTCTCATTGGGAAGTCTCACAAATGCAGCAGAAGACAAAAACTCTACACTACGAGCAGACAGCATACAGACAGAGCACAGGAAGGGAAACAGGGAATAGGAAGGAAAACAGCACATCTAAGAAAAAACAGATATGCCACTCTAGGAGATGGTTCCTGACCAAGATCATAAAAAAGGCTCTACTCACTGTCCCTTCAGAAAGTCATCACGGGAAAACATGCACAGACCCCATCAGCAAAAAGCTGGGGGTGGGAACAAAGAATGGCTTTGCCTCAGGAAAACACCCAAGGGCAGCCACAAAACACTTTGTAGCCCAGGGTGGATTTTCCCTTGCGGTAGAAGGGGGGTGGGTGTTATCTCTTCCTAAATGAGCCTATAGCTGGTAGTTGCACGATAACTATTTTGAGACCTAGAAACATATTTTTCTCTGGGGCTTAATTACCACAAAGGCTGCCAATCGATTTGACAAGTCAATTTTTCTCTCAAATTAAAAAACAAAGAACAAACAAACAAAACCCCACAAAACTCATTCTCCAGCAATTCCAAGCTTACTGCTGAAAAAGCCCAAACTGCCAAGGGATAAATATTAGCTATTTTTAATACAAAGCAATAAGCAATTGTTAACGTTTCTCATGAGCAAGCTCTAAAACACAGAAATCCTAGATTGAAATCTAAGCAAATGTGCACCTAGTTTGCTAGTTTTTAAATGGATGTGCATTTCAAAACACAGAAGAAGCAAGCTGCAGATAGCTGTTTATTACAAATGACTTCCACCTCCACAGCCCTCAAAGGCAAACTATAAAGCTGTGTGCAAAGCTAGACAATCTGGGCATCCAGCCATAAAACATCACTGCAGCAGCACAGATAACTGTTCTCACTCTCAAGCCATCCTTGGCTGTAAACCCACAGGGAAGAGCTCCAGAAAGCAGACCTCACTACCATCAGAGCTTCTAACACTTGAGGAGTTTGAACTACAACTACACTCAGAACATCAAGACTGAAAAATTACAGTGCTGCTGATTGACATCTAAGGTTTAAACTAGCTCAGATTTTGATTTTTAGTACCCCTGAATGATAAGACTTAAGAACTAGTTATTGGACAGATGTCTTCACTGGAGGATAAAAAGACAAAAGAATTAGAGGCATCTTTTAAAGTGCTGCTGGATTGTCTGCAAGTGATACAATCTTTGATTCAACCTTAGAAAGTACACTGTATTCTGTGCCAGAATGGTGCTATTGGGACCAAATTCAGTTATTTTTATCTTGTGCCAGAGATTTCAAAACATGTTAGTGACATGACAAGAAGCTCCACAAAAAGTTTCAGAAAATAGTTATATCTGCTTATGGGAATCCACAGTGAAGTTAATCATGATTAAGTAAGTGTAAGTACATCAACATCTAGTAAGAAAGATGTAAAACTAAACCATGCTTTTGGTAGACAATTTTCACAAGTAACTCAGATTCCTAAAAGGAAGATCAAATAATACTTGGATTCCTCTGGTTTCCTACATTAAGAATAACCATCTTTCATTTTACCACTAGCATTTACCAGTGAAGAGACTGTGTAGAGCACATAGATCATTTAGCAATACGATTTACTGTCACTTCTAGATCATCTCCCCATTCAATAAAGTATACTTCTCTTCTAAATACTATCTGCCTTGGCTGATATCTTCATAATACAGCTGAAAACCTCAAGCCATTATCACTGGAAGGCATCAGCTGATCCTAAATTGGCTAGACTGCAGCATCACAGGCATTTAAGAGGTTTCCTTATCATTCATCTTTAATACTAAGGGATCGACAGGCTCCTACCTGCCGCTTCTAGGCCAAAGGGAAACCTTCTAATGGTATTACCATTATCTTGTAATCTGAATTTTAAACAATTAAAACAATAGCACTTTTGTGTTGCACATCTCTGCTGTAACCAAAGACGATAAATTTTTCATCAGTTCTCACAAAGTCCCACATAAAGCACTGATTTTTTTTTTAAAAAAAAGCAGCAACACAAATTCCATATTTAAGCTGCTGCACCTCCAAAGCAGCAGCACAGTGACAGGACATAAGTCATCAGCACAGACTATTTACATTATTTAGGAAAGGTTTGGCCCTTTTAGTTTTAAATCTGCAGTTCTGGTAGTCAATAACATCTACCGATTCTTTCCAAATGAAAGCCTCTTTTTATTGAAGCGAAGGATGGCTCCACCCCTGACCTCCTCCTCAAGCTTGTTTTGGAAAGGGGCCAGATGACAGCATTTGGAAAAGCGCATGTTTATCTCGGCAAGGCCAGCTGCTAAGTTAACATCTTACCCCTTCCCACATACACCAGTCTTAGTTAAGTCTTAACAGCTAAAACTGAAAGTAAAGGGTGCTATTGGGCGTTGAATAACAAACTGAAGAGGAAAGAAAAGGTGCCTGAATGGACTGTAAAAGTATAATCATGTTAACAGCAGGCACTAAATCCCTTACAGGACTAAAGTCTTCTGGCCTTTCTGAGTGAACAGAATGAAAAACACAGCAACATGAGGGTTTATTTCTAGACTAATTTAAAGTGGTACTTTCTATAAGGTTACCACTCAGCAACAGTTTGCTTCAAGACACAAAGAGATTACAGCCCCTGCTTCACAAAACCTTCGACTTTACCCAGGTTTATTGTTACTCCAGCTTAGAAAGGTATGGAACCTTTGAGAGTGTCAAAGACTTTCAGGTTAAAAGTACTCATGCCCAATTATGTTATTTTTCATATTAAGGGGTTTTTCATCCTATTGTTTTTCGAAGTCTTAAAAAGCTGCTTCCGAAAAGAAAATAAAATTATCTTCCTTCCCTTAAATATCAGTAAAAATCACTAAAGTCATCAAAACCTTTACGTGTTAATTCAACGGGGAAAAAAAAAATTAAACCAGAGAGGTGGCTTTTCATTCATCCCAGTAAGCTTCAGCAGACTCTGCAATCGCAGATGAGGTAAAGGTAAACCTCATTCAGTTCCCAGGAGATCTGAAGCACGTTTTGAAAGATACAAAGATGCCAGGTCAAGAGGGTGAAACTGACCAAGCGCTTCCCAACACCGAATCAGGACCCAAGGGCAGCATACCAGAGTAAATTGGTTTGGGGCACAGACCAAAGCAGGCTCTCCACAAGTACATTCATAATAGGCAGGACTAGCACCCTGCATCAATGACAGCCCAACTACAAAATAATCCATGTCCTGTAACAGATGTGAGAGCACACATGAACCAATACAGAACACACCGCTCAGTTAAGTCAAGCTTTCAAACCCATGCATACCGACACTTAAATTCGTCACTATGAGAACCCACACATGCAGAGAATGGAAACATTGATAAACGCTAAGTATTTTAGATTGCAATCCAGAGGAGCCCTAAGTAAAGAGGCTGGCCTGCTCTAATTTTTTCATTATTAGAAACAAAATGCTTAGACAGAAGCATAGAATATTGCCTCAAACGCAGCCTCTATTACGCATCACTGAAGCAAGCCCTGCTGCCAGGCTCCAGCAGTTTTCCTGATGGCAGCACCTCGTCAAGGGCTGAAACCTTTCCATTACACAAGCTGTGCCAGTCAGGTAACATCAAGCTGGAGAAGATAAGGACATCTCTTCTGAAGATAAGGACAAAGTGACACAGTGCATTATTACACTACTACTAAATGCCTTTAAACAATCATGTTCACTAAAAAAAGTTCAAATTAATCTGACTTGCTGTAGCTTTCTTCATAGACTCAGCAGTCACAGATTCAGGAGCAGCAAGGTTACCCGTGCATAACAGCCTCTGTAATCTCACCCCAAAAAAGCAACACCAGTCCTACAAAATAAAGAACAAGCCTCCCACAGGCTACAGCACTGGTATACAAGTCTGACACTGATGCTCTAACGTTCTGGAAATAATCCCAGGAGCCAGGGCAAAAACAACAGTGCCCTGCTTCTGGGGGCAGGTTCCTCCACACACCATTTTGAGCTCAGAAATAACCCACTGGAGTAACCAGACAGATATCTATTGGAGAAACCGCAATTATGGAGAGCTATGCCCATCTGCTAAGCACAGGCTGCACCCACTGCAAGTCATCCACTACTTCCTTGGAAAGCAGAGGGGAGAAGTCGTCACAAACAATGTGTATCTTTTCACTGCTTTCCTGAAACGATTAAAAAAAAAAAAAGTAATATCCAATAGGAAATTGTATTTAACCCCTCAGCCGCAGGTGAACCCAAAAACCCCAGCTACCAGATATAATCAGGGACAAGATTTGAGAGACATTGCTTTCTCCCGAAGCAATATCCAACAGCAGTGCAGATGTTCTCCTGCTCCTCTACGCTGGCATTGTACTCAGGTCTACAGAGCATCACCGGCATCCACCTGATTTAAAGCTCTGCATCACCCACTAACAGCGGGATTGATTAGATTTTTAATTACCCTAACTGGCCTAACGTCCAGAGCAAATTTCAGTGTATCAATTAGGGTACGTTCACCTGATACACACATCTGCATACGAGAGGAAAAACATGCAACAATCATGGGTTATGACGTACTGAACCTTATTTCTAAATTTAAACTGGCTGTTATATTAATGCCGTCCCACAGACACGCTCGAGATGTATCAGAAAACAAGAGTAGCCACAGAGTAAGACAAGCAGTATTGAATGCAAAAAGAGAAGGGAAAAACCCCCAATTGAGTTCAATAAATCCCATAATTGGACCTTCAACTAATTACATATTAAGAAGATTAACCTTTGACACAAACTTGTGATACAAACAAAGAAGATTCAAACAATTAATCAACTTCCAGTGTTTCAAGATTTCTCAGGTTAACAACTGAACCCTCCCCAGCTTCTTCTCCCTTCAGCGTCGCAGTCCAAAGCATCAACTCTTTAACGTTCTCTCTCCCACTGCAGTACATTTCAGGTTCAGGGAAGACCTCTCTCTGAATACTGAGGAGCAAACTGCAGTAGATCCCCATAATCTCATTACAGGAGGGAGAGGGTTAAAAAAAAAAAGAAAAAGAAAATGGTATCTAGAGATCTTAACTTTTAACAGCATGCAGCCACGAAAGACAAAGCTGGAACCTCGGCTCTCCCCCAGCACAGCAGCACCGCTGACCATATCCACACCACTTGTCTTCCAAGCTTAGGATCACTCCCAACACGCTCCGCAATAATTTTCACACGTGTTAAGTTATAAAGCAACTGCATACGGTCATGTCTGCACCAGAATCACTCTTAAAGTGGCACCACCTATTCACATACGGCACTTCTGTGCCCTATTTTGCACACGACGGATATTGAAACTGCGTAAAAAAAAGACTGAATTAAATCTAATATGTTAAAAGAAAAAAAAAATCTTTAGTATGCCCGCAAGTTGTGTAAAGCAGAAGATAGCTGATAAAAATAAGCGGATTTTGAAACGTTTTGGGGTGTTACTTGCTTCATTTACTAATAAGCATTAAAAAAATATAATCATCTGGTTTCAGACTTGTGAGCAAAGGAGATGTGCACTGGCTAAGCTGGTCTCTTCTACTGCTAATTTCTACCATGCCCAGATGAAGAGAGGCTGTTACCCCTTCTTACCTTTTAGTCTTTTCTTTATGGGGCTCTTTGGCAGCTTTAGATTCAGTCTTGCTGTGAGGAAACAAGTGAGTATTTTGTCTACCGAGTAGGGGTCTTTCTGACGTGTTCCTTTCTTACTTTAATGCCTTTTTTTTTTTTTGTAAGTGTACCCGTAATTTCACGAATTTGAATACGAAAAAATCTCACACGGCCAAAAAAAAAAATTGTTTTGTTTTTGTGTTGTCGTTTGTTTACCCCCCCAACCCCCCAAAAAAAAGAAAAAAAAAAAAAGGTCTGCCACACAGGAGGAAAAAAAAAAAAAAAAAACACAAACAGATCAACAGGAAAACACTATCCCAGTAGAAAAGCAAAGAGCTTCAGTGTTATCCAGCCCAGAGGAGAAGTGCAGCAAAAGCAGGTCCAATTCCAAAATAAGCTTTTGATTTCCAGTGAAGCAAAAAAAAAAAATTAAAAAAAAAAAAGACCAAGAAACAAAACACACCTTCAAGTCCCCAGCTAAATTTTTGCACGAATGTGTCTTAAATACAAGTTTGCTTTTATGTGTTGCAGCAAAACCCACGAAAGCCAGGATTTGGAGTTGATCGGGATGAGTTCTCGTTTGTGTGTCTTGATGTGTTCTCAGTCCACATGGAGGAGCATTTGAGGGTAGTTTAAAAAGTGCAAATTAAAAAGAGGAACTGGGACCCAGAAAAGAGTTTTAAGATGGATCCCCCCTTTAAAAAAAAAAAAAAAAAACAACACAAACAACAAAACAAAAAAAAAAAAAAACCAAACCAAAACCCACCACGGAGCCAGGGGGGAATGCGGAGTCTCACATGGGCTCCGGGCAGGAGGGTCCCGCCGAGTCTCTGGCTCCAGGAGGTCCGCGGAGGGGCGGAGGACCCGCCGCAGTCAGTCTCTCAGGGGCGGAGGATCTGCGTCTCTCTGGCGGGGACCCGGCGGAGCGATCCAGCAGCCTCTCGGGCGGGAGGAGGATCCAGCAGCCTCTCTCGCAGGAAGGAGCGAGCGCGGGGAGGGGATCCGAGGAGGAGGATCCAGCAAAGTCTTTCACGGAGGGGGGTAGCACAACGGGGGAGAGTGGGGAAACCCAACAGTCTGTCTGCCTCGCTCGCACAGGGGATCCGGGGGCAGGAGGAGAGAGATCCCGTGGGCTCTCTCCGTCTCCTCCGGCGGGATCCGACAGAGTCTCCGGGAGGGGTGGGCGGCGGGAGGCTGCGGCAGCTGAGCCCCTCGCTGGGGTGCAAGAACCCGGGCGCCCGTGTCCCCAGGAGGAGGCGGGGAGCAGGGAAAGCCGGGAGCCGAGGCGTCAGCTACTCCGCAGGGGGCTGCAGCAGCGCCTCGGGCACAGTCGGTCAGTCAGCCGGGCTCGCTGGGGTTGAGGGGAAGGGGGGGGGAACCGCAGCAACTCTCTCCCGTCTCTCTCGCCTCGTCCGCTCGCAGGCAGGCGGTGCCAGGCTCAGTGCTGCCAGGCCGGTCCCCCGCTCCTCCGCGCTGCCGCTGACGCCGCCGCTACCGCCACCGCCACGGACGCCGCTGCTGCTGCTGCTGCTGCTGCCGCCGCCGTCGTCGTCCTCAGGAGCAGAGCTGCTGCCACCGCGGCCATTTTGTTGCTAACTGACAAGAGCCCCGCCAGGCAGCGCGAGACCGCGGGCAGGCTTCGCCGCGCACTCCCCCCTCCCCTGCGCGCGCTGACCTCAAACAGGAAGTCGGCCTCCCCCCGCTTTTTCTCCCCCCCACCTCCGTCCCGTTCCCCGGCCCGCGCGCGGCCACGTGACAGGGAAGCCCCCGCCACATGCAAATGAGCGCCCAGGACCGAGCCAAAGAGCGGCCGCGCTGCGCGCGCCCGGCCCCGCCCACGCCCCGCTCCCCTCGACATCACCCGCGGCGGCGCGCGTTCTTCCGCTGCCGCGCGCAGGCCGCGCAATGCTGCGGAGGGGGAGAAGGGCACCCCGAAAAAAGGGTGCAAAGACGCTGCCCCTCCCCCCCACCGAAAAAAAAATGGTACGGAGGGGCTGCAGACACACCACCCGCCCCCCCAAAAAGGGTGCAGAGGGGCTGCACACACACACACCCGCCGGAAGGGGTTGCACACACCCCCCAAAAGGGTGCAGAGGTACTTATCTCTTTCCCTAAAAAAAGAAAGGTGCAGAAGTGCTTTTCCCCCAAACAAGGGGTGCAGAGGTGCTGCACATACCCCCACTCCACCACTACCCACTTGCAAAACAGCGTTGGTGCGTTCAATTCCTACACCCGCACTACCCCCGTGCAGCTGAATATCGGCGCACTCCCACTCCCCAGTGCAAACGGGGAACCCTCCTCCTCACCTCCCTACCATCCCCCTACGGCTTCCATACAGGGCCCCCTGAGCTGGGGCCACTCGGCGGGGTGAGCACAGAGCACTAAAAGAGGCCCGTAAGAGGTGGAGAGCGTGCAGAAAGTGCGGTTCTACCGCACCGTGGGGTGCCCCCACCCTTACAAGGTCCCTTGCCCTGACAAATGCACTCAGCTGGCTTTGTGTGTTCCCTATGCACAGCGACACAGGCATGTGGTGCTGCGACTCTGAGTAGACAGACCCTCGTGTAGGTACACCTCTGTGTGCACACACAGACCTTTGGCTGAGACTATTAGGTGTAAATAGAGGTACAGCCCAGCCCTCCAAGACACATTCCTAAACATCTTGGTAGGGCCATGGCAGTCCATAGTGGGGGATGCCTATCCCTACCAAGGTGCCTACAAAGCATCACTGCAACGTGTTCAGTGGGCTCGGGGCTAACTAACCCGGCTATGAATTATGCACCGAGGAGAGGAGATGGGAGATGGCATCCAGCATTCCTGAGGGACATCATCTATTTGGAGGTTTAAGGAAAAAGTCAGGATTGAATCTCAAAGAAGCATGGGAAGAGTGGAATGCAAAAATGAGTCAGTTTTGCTAAAAATTGTTGTGTCTCTGTCTTTCAGCAGATCATCTCCCCTTCTACAATGAAGATCTGGGGAGATGCATGGAAGTCTCAAGCTTGGATCTTTATCTGCCCAGGCCGTTCCTGGTGGTGGCACGATAGTGTCGGATTTATGGTTGAACTTGATCTTAGAGGTCTTTACCAACCTTAATGATCCTATGATTCCACTGCAGTATTAACCAAACATAGGTTACAGTGTAGGGCATTTACTGTGGAGAGTGGGCTGACATACACATCACAGGAGAGAGAGGAAAATAGAAGTATGGTCCCAATATGATTTCTGTTCAGATTCGTGATGCTGTGCACCAAAACCACCCTGGCAGTGCCCGGGCAAGCAGGAGCAGGAGCCTGAAGTCCCTTGACCACTGGAGGGAGCCCATATTGTGCCAGAATGCAACAGAAATACTACGTGGAAGGCAGAAAAAAAAAAACGTATATGAAACATCAGATCATTGTAGTCAGAACAAAGTGTCTTCTCTAGGTCAGACCATGATCTCTCTGCATGCAAAATGTTATAAAAATCAGATTTAAACTTCTCCTTGCACCTCATCAGCACAAAGAAAGGAAAAAATGAGATTAAGAACAAGGCTGGGGTGTTTTCCCCACGTTTTCAAAGCCAGTCTGACACCTTTCACCAGGAGTGAATTCATACAGCACGATGGTGGCTGACCTGGAGCAGAGTGAAAATGCCTTTGTGCTGCCTGGCTTGTGCAGTGCCCAGAGCAGCCCAGTGCTGCTGCAGGAGTCAGTGCAGCTCCCTGCTTGCTCTTCTTGCTTAAATGTAGGTCAGCACCTATAGACTCCTTCCCACAAACACCACCCCAGAGCAGCAGGAGGTTGCCACACTGCTGCTTTCGAAAGAGATTTTGTTCTTCTGATAAGCCACCAACTCCAAAGAAGCACAACAGATAAAGCCATGAGCCCTTTTTTTGCCTGCATATGGCACAAGCATCCTCATGCTCCTCATGTACCTACAACAGGCTGCCCTACACCAAAAACTTTGTTTGGCAATTGCACAGAGGAGCCTTCCTGCTCAGTTGTGGCCCTAAATTATGTGTCGTGAATGTGCAAATATTTGTAATTCAAACCACACTTTTAACACACAAATATTTCCCAGAAGGGCTGGCTCTGCAGAGTGATGCCAAGTTGCTGGTAGACCCTGACATGTCAAAATGGAATAAAACTGAAAGTGATTTGTGTACTAATATGTTCTCTTGGCCCTGGCAGAATTGCCATGAAAAGCGTGATGTAACCTCAGCTGCACAGCCACAGAGAGCCTGTTGTGTCTGATACTCATGGGTTAAAACACACTCTAGTGAGCCTCTCCTGCCTCACCTGAGTTCTTCCACCATTAAATACAGGCCTTTATCCAATGCAAATTTGATTAATTTTCCCCTGTTTTCATCTTCCTCTTGGCTTTTGCCTGGATCTTGCCCTCCTCACTCCCTCAGCTGTGCTCCCCGGATGCTCACAGAGGTTGTGGGCACATTGACACCCCCAGTACCATGGGCTGAGGCTTTGCAGTGGCTGCACCGTGTAAGGTACATCTGTCCCCTAATTGTCCCCTTGGCCTGAGCTGAGCCACCCTCTCAAGCTCCCAGTGTGGCACAGGCTTCTCCTCCAGCTTTGTTTTCCAGAGCAGCTCTGGCATGGGAGCCATCACTTTGGGTAGCCACTGCTGCCTTTGAACTCTCTCCTTCCCTCCAGCACTCAGGTAGCCTTTTTCTGGTCACACATGAGTAGGAACAGATGTGATCTGGTGTGAAGGGAAGGAAAAGGGACACAAGATGCCAATAGTTCACTGCTTGCAGAGGAGGAAGAATTCCTGCCCTTGCACCGCTGCCTTGTAAACCTCAAATTTCCCAACACACCCGTGCCTCAGGACAGGGCTGTGACCAGAGTGTTCTCAGCAGGGTGGACATACTGGATGGATGGATGGATGTGAGCATGAGGAACCATGCACATATGGTGTTATTTTTGCTGAGAGTGACAAAGCTAAGCTAAGAAGAGGTTTTCATACCACAGCAAGGCAAGATATTCCTCCACTGTAGAGTTTTTACACCTCTTGCTTGTTTTAATGTGATCCAGTTGAATATAAAAGTGGGTCAAGACAGCCACCAAACAATAAGGAGCACACACAAAATTAATCTCAAAACCTGACACCAGCACCAGCCCTGCTTTAATAACAAATGCAACCTCATGCCTTAAGGAGAGTCTGGTATCTAATGCTGAACAAGATCTCCTGAAGCCCACACAAGGTGAAGCTTCACCTCAAAAGCCCTCCTTTGTTTGTGCTCATGCTCAGAGGCAGGGTTTTACATATAGCTGCACTGGAAGGGCAGGATCCAGGACACCACAGGCTCTTTCCCATATTTCCAAGAGGGTTGTGGATGTGCAAGATGCTTGCATGGAGCCCATTCCCTCTGGAGGATGCAAACATGTCCCTCCTGGCCACCCTACCAACAAACTACATCTTTAGAATAAGCACTTACATAACTTAAAGGTCATTGACAGTTGGGCTCAATGATCTTAGAGGTCTTTTCCAACTGAAACAATTCTATGATCTTTTTAATGGAAAAACTCACTTTAACAATCTGCGTTTCTCCACAGTTTCATGCAAAAAGAAGAAATGTTCTTTGCCCAGTTGGTGGGACCATCCATGACGTGAGGACAACCAGTACCAGGGTGTCTGTATCCAGCTGTGAAATGTCCTCTCCTTGTCACTGGCCCAAAGCAGAAAGAACTCCTGAAAGCCTGGTACCCCAGCTTCCTCCTGATCTCTGCATCATCACAGCAACCTGAAAGCCCATCTATTACCCCTAGGTTGGATCAGCTGGTTCCCCTTCCTCCCCCCCTCCCCCTTTTTTTTTTCCTGTACAATAACCAAATCCTTCAAACACTTGCCCAGAAAACGTTAACATCTCCATTCAGTCCCCTCCCCATCCCGAGAGCCTCTAACCTGTATTTCCCAGGAGGGAGATGTAGCAGGATGCTAAACAGCAATCCAGTACAGGGGAAAAACAAGGTACTTTTTATTCTTGCTCTGCAAGCAGAGCTATTGTATAAACAAGAACACAAGTGTCCTGAGGCCAAAAAGCAAGCAAGAAGCGCATGACTCTCTACCCTACTTGCCACAGCACACAGCAGCTGCGAGAACATGTTCTGCTTATTATCAATAGCTGCTTAGCGTTAAGTACATAATGTGCCCTGAACAGAGTGGGAAAAGCTTGACCCTATAGCTTACCCTATAGCTTACTCTGGGGGAGAGGAAGCAACGTTTTAGATGTGAACACAGCACCCTGAGCTAGGTCTAGAGGCTGGAAAAATGTGTAGACGTGCGTCATGCTTCCTGAGAGTAAAAGCGTTTCCAAGAAGAGATTTCTCCTGCTCAGTTGTTACCTTTATGGACATCATTTATTAGCACAAGGAGGGCTGGAACCAGCAGAGAGGTGACACAAACTGTTCTGGTGGTGCAGAGAGTTCTCATCACTCAGGCATGGCTGCAGATGTTACAGAAAACCCACCACAGAGTGTGCAAAACCCCAGTAAAATACTGAAGCTGTTAGGTCTGGCACGGGCAGGCAGACAGGGGGGCGCTTGGCCAAGCCAAGTGTCTGTAATAAAAATCCTGCAGCAGAGAGGGGGAAAAAAATGATTACCCAACCTTTCAATGAACTGGGAGGAAGGTGCCAGTGCTTCTTTGCTGAAAAGGCCTTTCAGAAAAAGGTTTTTCAGAGTCTCCTTCAGATTGTTGATTTTTATCTCCATCCCACACACAGCCTCGTGCGTGTATGGAAACCACTGGAGCTGTTTTCCTGACGTGGATGCTTTTGGTTTTCCTACCTATTTGCAAGTCTCTTATCCCAGTGGAAATAAAGCAGAGTTGGAAGCAGTCCATAAAAAGGTTAATTTGCTGGATATACCAGTCTGACCTTTTTTGACATGGACAGCTCAAACAGCTGCACCAGAATGAAACACTCAAGGGACAAAAATTCTTCTGGAACAAGTGGTAGGGAAAAGAATATCTCCTAGCATCACACCAGCTATCAAAACAGTGCTTAAAGGACTTGCAAACACTTGAGAAATCAGTGGCAGCCAGACACTGTTTCCTTGGTGGAGTTCTGCAGCAGTATAGAGAGCATACATCTAACATCAAATGCTAGCAGTGCAACAAGCCAACACATCTGACTTCAGTCTCCTACACTTCTGTGAGAGGACTTCTTTACGCTACATGCAGGCATTAACCTCACTGCAACACCTCCCATTCTTGGGAGCTCTTCCAGACAAAGGTGGCAGAATGGGAAATCCTTATGGCCACAGCTTGTTTCTAAGCAATTGCTGGGCCACAGTTATTAATAAAGAGGGGTAAGGAGGGCTTTTGGATGTACTGCCACAGCCACCTACTCCAATGCCCAAGGCAAAAATGAGTTATTATAGCCCAAGAACATGGAAGAAACAAACAAAAAGATTCTTGAGCAGCTTTCATGAGGCCAGGTGATGGGTCCAATGGTAAAAGAGATTTTCCCAATGTCCTGGCTAATCATCAATGGAATAATTTGTTCTCTTTAAAATCTCCACATATTTTCAGAGGACCATAACATCCACTTCTTTCTTTCTTTGATTAAACTGGGGATAATGGCTGCTGCCCTCCATCCCACTAGTGGCAGAGAACGTTCTGAAGGGGGTTGACGCTAATATAATGCACATTTATTGCCTGCCTTGGGATCTTTGGGTGAAGATGCTCTCATGTGGTGACTATTATTCTGCGCAGACTTATCAGATATCAACACTTCAGGTTAGATTGTACCTAGGGTAGCTTCTGTATTCCTGACAGAGCTGATGTGATTTATCCCTGGGGTGAGGAGGTGGGACAGAAAGAATTGCTTGTGACAGATACTAGTCATGTTGCTTAATGAAGTTTTGCAAGGTGTTCAGAGACAGCAGGATGGGGTCAAATCAGGGAAGGTCACACCACTGGAAGCTGCAGTCTTGAATCAAGACCTGGCTTCTCCTCAGAGCCTGTCACTCTGCTCCCAACCTGCCTGGAAGAGTCACTTGGATTGCAAAGAATTTATTGACACCCACCCACCATCCCTAAAGTTTTATGGCAATATAGATCCATTAGAAAACCATTTTACAGAGGTATTAAAGTAATGAAGGTGAGAATTAAGAGAGCAGCACGCTCCTTGGAAAACCCACTGCTCATAATATACTGCTTTAAAAAAGTTATCCTGCAGTCCCCTTAAAGAAAGTTATCAATTAGTCACTGTATGAGACATAGGAGAATTGTTCCCTGAAGAGGATTTTAGGAGGGAAGCCATTGACTAAGTGACGAATTTATCACTAGGAGTGGCATGGCTCCATGGATTAAGATGACAGGGCAGAGAAGACTCACAGAGCATACCAAGAGACTGGTAACTCCATAGAGGTTCAGGAAGACTCTGCACTGCCAGGCTTTGGTGTGGGGCAAGATGCCCACACTGATCCCAGGCAGGGTGATGGCACAGTCAGGGAGAAGATGTGACCCCAGTGGCATGGATCAGAACTCCCACATTTTCAGCAGGCTTGGAGCACCGGCAACAGAGGTTCGCAGCTGCCAGTACCTGCCCATAAAGAGCTGCAGTGTTGACTTGGGAATGCCACCTCATGCTTTCCTTCCCCACATCTTTCCAGACCCCCATAACATGCTCTGTGAGAGGAAAGTACTATGGCTATTTTGATACAGATGCCCCACTGAAACCAAAGGGACATCAGAGCTGATGTCAAACACACATCCATCAGCATGCATGCAAGGGAAGCTTGTCCATCCCTGCAGCTGAGCTGTGAAACGCCCTGGGGCAAACCAAGGGACCACAAGAGCTGGTCAAAGAACAAGAAACTGGCATCCATTGAGGCCAGTGGCAAGACTTTAAAACTACATTTGTATACCCTGCAGGTGGCCTGGCTTTCTGCTCTGTTCAGCACTCCCTTGGCTCCCCGACATGCGTGGCGCATGGATCCACATGCCAAGAGGCTCCTTCTGTCCCAGCTAAAATCTTCATTACAAATTGGCTACAAATGTTTTTTTTTTTTTTTCCCATGTGTTTTTGCATCATTTCTCCTGCAGGCACTGGGAGAATACAGTATTTCCCTACAAAAACCTGCTGAGACCATGCTGGTCCTTATGGTGAAAGGACCAAGAGATCTGGCCACTGGAGGATGTCCCCTTCCTCTTTAGACATCTGCTCCATCCTTGAGGATGCTTGTCCTACTTACATCCCAGAGCTCAAATGTGCAGCTCAGATAGTTGAGTATGGGTTGAGGAAGAAGCCATTGGGAAATGGCTTTTCTTGGTGGACAAATATCACATCTAGAGATGATGAGGACACAAGCCCAGTCCCATTCTGGCAGTCTGGAAGAGGCAGCACTTAAGAAAGAAGGTTGTAACATGAAAAGGATAGGAATATTTTCTAAGCTTGGGGGGAACCACAGCATTTCTCTGCAATTGGAATAAACTTGCAAATTATTATTTTTTTTTAATTAAAATCTGCATTTCTCAATGCAACAACATTTTGTGAGCAAAAAGCTGCCCTCCTCTTCCTGCATGGCTACACTGGCTCCTGGAGTGACCACGGGCAGTCATCTGCTGCCCAGAGCTCTTCCAGCTCAGCTGAGAAGCGCAGCAAAGCCCTGACAAATTGCTAAGCTCTCCTGAGATAATCACAAACAAAAATATTTGTGTTTACTGTGGGGATTTGTCTGTGCATAATTATGCATTAGTCATTACGAGGGCTACAGAAGAGTTTTACACATGTAAATATGTTCAGTTAATTAGACAGGACTGCTTTTGGTTTGTTTCTTTTCTGCAGTCTGATGCTGAAGTCATCAAACACTCTTGGATCATGAGTTGGCTTGAAGAGGACAGGTGAGGAAAACAGTGCTCTCTTCTTCCTGGGAAGGCAGCTCTGGGTATTGATGTTTATTCCTTTAAAATGCTTCTTGTAGCTTTTCTGGTAGAGCCTCAAGGTGCTTCACACAGAATGCAGCACAGCACAGGCTTCACACTGCTCACACACAGCTCTTCCAGAGGAGAGTCAGATGGATTTCTCAGGTGATACAATGCAAGACATTATTTTCTTCTGAAACATTTTTAAGTGCAGCAGCTTTTGGTAATTTTCTAGCATCTTCTCCTCTGTATGACAGAGTCTATTAATGTTATTTGCATGAGAAGTACACAATAAATCATTCATGCACAGTTTAGTACAGGTTAAGTGTAACAGCCTAACAGTGATTTTCTGCAAGAAAATGAGAGCAGCTCATCAACTGGTGTAAATCAGCATTGCTCCATCAAAGCTACTGAGTCACACAAACTAATCGCTTGGCCCAGGGGAAGCTTTAGGCAAAAAAAAGCAGCGGGAGAAGAGCACGATTCCTGCCACACTTGAAGGACTTCCTTCAGAGAGCTTCTCTCCTAAAAACCTCTCCAAACAAAAGCTGTGGGGCCAGCAGAGCCCAGCTGGTCTGCACTGTTCCATTGAAAACCCTTGGCTCTGTTGCAGGCAGGCTCCTGGAGAGCGAGGAGGTGATTTTGGAGAGCCAGCATGGAGTTAGGAGCAAGGGAGCTCTGCAGGGAACCTTTGGCTTGCCCTGTCCATGAGAGTGGGAGAAAGATGCAATCTCCCCAAAATCTACAGCTCTCATTTAGGGGAAAGCCTTAAACAACAGAAAATTGGGATTTTAAAGACAATCCAGGATCCAACTGCTTCTTGATCTCCGTTTCACTAGTTAGTTATCCACCATGTTGACACACTGACCTCGTTTGCAGCCAGGTGGAGGCTGATACCTGCCCCTGGAGTGGCAAATCCCTCTGTTAGGAGATGCCAGCCGGGAGTGGGACCGCCCTGCTGCACCCAGCCTAGTCCCTTATCTCGGGAAGGGAAAGGACATTCCTTTGCAATGATGTGGAATTTGTCACCGGCTCTGGAAAGGGGCCATGTGGGCATGAGACCAGCGAAGAGGTCCCCGGAGGGGGGTGGTTAAGGCTTTGCGCTGGAGAGAAAAAAAAACAACACCAAGTTGTCCTTCAGCAGCGCTGATCACTTATTGTCTGCCTGCGGGCGCAGGCACTGCGCTCTCCAGCTTTGCTAAAGCAGGAGGTGAATAGGAGCGCAGCTTTGCTGAAAGATGAAGATCTTTCTCCTCCCCCCTTCTCCTTTTCTTTTTTTTTTTTTTTTTCTCCCCAGTCTGGTTCTTGTTCTGGCTGCGGCGGCATGTGGGACAGAGGCTCATTGTTCCTGCTGCTCAGGAAACAGGCTGCAGAGCTGATCTGATTAGAGCCTGGGCCGTGCCCGGGCCAGCTGGGGAGGGATCGCCCGGCACATCCTCAGGGGCTCGGCGCGGGGTGTGAGGAAGAGGCAGATTATGCTCCCCACCGCCTTGGGTCATTCCAGGCTCTTGGCATCGCTCCCCAGGGCCTGCTTTTTGGCAGCGGTTTCAGGGGTTTGCTCTAACCATTAGTGCTCAAGATGGTTTTTTTTTTCCCCTTTTATTTCCCTTCATAAATAATAAATTCAACTCCACACCTAGAGCACTGTGGTCAGTTTTGGTCTCTGCTATATAGATAAGGTGGGGACAGGCTGGAAAGTGGCCAGAGAAGGGCCACGAGAATGGTCAGAGGAGTGGCAGCCTTGCCATATGAGGAAAGGCTGAGAGAACTGGGTTTGTTCAGCATTGAGAAGAGAAGGCTTAGGGAAGACTTAATTAGCATGGACCAGTACACAAAGGGTGGCTACCAAGAAGATGGAAACTACGTTTTTACAGGGACTCACATGGAAAAGACAAGGAGTGTTGGGGACAAGTTACTTTTGAAGAGATTCTGATTGGACTCCAGAAGAACATTTTTCACCATGAGAACAGTGAGATTAGAATCATCTCCCAAGGGAAACTAGTGGATTCTCCTACACTGGACAGCTTCAAGACTCAGCTAGACAGGGTGCTAGGCCAGCTCATTTCAACCAGACTAACCTAGAAAGGTTGGACCAGATGATCCTTGAGATCCTTTCCAAGCTGTCACTTTATGATTCTAGGTTTTTGCTTGTGCTTGGTGCCTTTGAATCAAGTGCTGGGTAGCTCAAGTTCAACATCAAAAATTAACTGGAAGATGTGGAGTGCTGGGTCTAGGACCTCTGCTTTAGGAATGGGGAGGTGGTGGACCAGGACTGACAATACTGGGATGGCAAGGAATAAGCAAACCCAAATTTGGTTGTTTTTAACCTGATTTGCCGAAGAAATTGAGCTTGTGCCATCATGCTGCCTGTCCTGCCCTCTGTGCCCTGCTCATTTTGATAACATTTACCATGACTGACAGAGAAATCAAGAAGATATTTAGATCATAGAGATTTTGCATGTAGGGGGAAAAAGACTAGATGGGGGTCTGCACTGAGATGCAGTGACTTTTTGGCTGTGCTCCTGGTTTGACTGACAGACAAAGAGGCACCACCCAGCTGCTCTGCATGGCCCTGTCCCAGCCATGCCACTGCTTGCCCAGAGGACAGCAAGAGGACATGAGGCTGCTGGAGCTCTTCCAGCAGGCAAGAGATAGGAGCTTATCTCAGATTTGGAGGAAAGGCTTAATTTATCCTGCTGGTTCTGGAACAACCTGCTTTAAAGTTACCTGAAAGCTCAGAAAAATCAAGCTGACATCACCTACATGGATGGTACCCTCTCATTCCCCAGCAAAGAGCTAGCACAGACAGCATCACCCACAAGTCTGCCCCCATCCAGCCCAGCAGTGGTTTTTAACCCCAAGCTGGAGGAGTCACTTCTTTTGAGGGCATCTCAGTGCTGGTTCCTCCTCACTACTTACCGCTTTCCAGTTTTGCTGCCTGAGTCCTGGCTGGCAGCAATGAACATGAGGCACCAAGGAGATGGCAGCACTGCCTGATGCTCTGCTTTTACAACTCAGGACATCATCAGGTTCAGGAATATTTCAGTCACTGTGACTTTGCTGTTGAACGTGGCTCAATTTCCATCAGGCAGTAAAGGCAGGTGACACAGCATACTGGTCCTTGGATATGTGTGCTCTTCTTGGATGCCACATCTCTTGTCCCTCCAAAAGACCCAGCTCATCCAGGGGCTGCAAAGGACTTTGTCTTGTGGACTCATTTTCAATGTGACACAATCTGTTGTAACAGGAGTTCCTCAAAATGTTATCTATGAAAGATTTCTGCTTAACAGTTTCACTTCTTCTGGAACGCTCAGATGCCATTTCACCAAATTTTAAATATGCAGCAGGGTATTTGCCTTACCTGCATGGGCTGCCTGCTTGGAAATGCCACTGTTCCATTCTAGATTTAGGGCTTGCAGTTGTGTTGGTCCATGGTGCAAATGACCACTGCTGCTCTGTCCTACAGGTCATAGAATCACAGAATTGTTAGGGTTGGAAGGGACCTCAAGGATCATGCAGTTCCAACACCCCTGCCCTGGGCAGGGACACCTCTCACTGGATCAGGTTGCTCAGAGCCATGTCCAGCCTGGCCTTAAACACCTGACAGCTGAAATCTATCCAACTCCAATCTATCCAACTATCTGCTTAACTGCTCTCAGCTGAGATGAATCTTCTAAATGCTTGTTTACCAGAAAGAGGTTGCACATTCCCAGGCTCTTTATTTGTTACTTATAAAGAACATCATTTTGAGAGCACTGGCTAAATAAGAATTAATCGTGTTAAAAATCCAGGTTAAGGAACACTGTAGGAAGTTGTCTTAAGGGAAATAAAAGGGAAGGGCGAAAAAAAATATCCTGGGTACTAATGATTAGAGCAAAACCCTGATGTTAGGAGGACTTTGTCTCAGTGGAAGCAAGTTAGTCATCTTTTCCAGGGGATGCATGCATGCATTGCAAACTGTTTATTTTGTTACTCTCTGAAGTGGTTAATCTACATGCAGAGCAATGAAAAGGTGACTTATTAGGCTAATTGCTAATAAAAAAAAAAAAAGGAAGGGAAAAAAAAAAAAACAAAAACAAACCAACCACCCCGAACTACTATGAGCAAATATTGAAAAACAGATGCAGAAGGCTGTGAAAACAAACACAATCTCCTTTTTTTTTTTTTTTTTTTTTCCCCTGAAGTTTTCCCACCAGAAATCAGGCAGTTCAAAGAGACGTCCGGTTAATATGGTACCTCCAGGCTCCCGGCACTGGAGCTGTTCATTAGCCGCTTCGTAATTCTGTGATGCAGAACTGGATTAATGGAAAGGTGACTGGGAAGCCACCGAGGGACCTGCTAATGATCCTGCTTCGTCCTTAGAGAAGTCCTCTCTAGCCTTGCCCACGTGCAGCAAAACACACACCCCATCAGGACACAATGCCACATTATCACAAGAAAACACTTTGGAGAGGGGGAAGAAGATGTCATCACGGAGTGGTGCTGGGAACTGGCGAAACCCAAGATGGAAAAATAATTGCATGCATGTTTTTTAATACAACAGGATTCCCCCAAGCTCATTAAAGCAGATGGAAGTTTTAAAACCTGTATTACTTTAAAAATTAATTTACAGCTGTGGGGCTTGGTGGCCCAGAGAACATTAAAAGGATAAATCCGGAAAGGTGATGTGAGCAGAAAGCAGGATTACTTTGGTCACAACATGGCCTCTTGAAGCTGGAAAGGGGAGATGGTTGGGTTTTGGTGGCTGCCCAGCAGTTACCTCTGCTGTGAGGTTCCTGGGCTTAACCCAGATTTTAAATTACTGTGACAAATTATTGTCGTTTCCTCCCAAACGACATGTGAGCCAGAAACGATCTCGGTGCCTCTGCTTCCTTAGAGCCCCTTGTACATGGCAAGGAAGGTGATGTGGCCTGATGTGTGCTCACTGCACCGCAGGAGACATCCTATAGAAACTGGACCTGTGCACAGGCTCACTGCACTGGCTCAGCTCCACCATCAAGGGGCTGAGCAGTCCCATGGCTACTGCTCTGCTCCCCCATCACAGCACCCTGCAGCGAGCTGAGTAGGCTCAGAAATGCCCTATTTTCCCCTGCTCGGTGGCAGCCTCTAAGACAAGCTGTGTCTGTCTGAAACCACGGCAGCATGGCAGTGTGCCCAGGGGCTGGGACTGGGGGAGGGGAGGGCAGATGCTTGCAGGGTTCCAGGCATGCCAGGTTGGTGCCAGGCAGGGAATCCTTCACCCTGCACAGCCACCATCCTCATCTGGGGCATCCCCAGCTGTGGGAAGGGCCAAGGATGATGGTGGTACAAAGCAAAGCACCGAGTCCTGTGGGGGATAGACCATCTTTTTTTCTGCTCTATATCTGTGTGATGCCAAGCATCGAGTGACAGGGTGTGTTAGGTGCTGCAGAACAAAGGCTGGAGGCAGGTTGTATTCAGCTCACACCAGCTACCTCTGTTTGCTGGGAAGAAAGGAGCCCTTTGTTTGGCAACAGCAGCTACTCCCACAAAAACATGCACAGAGTGTCTGCTGTGCAAAAGCCCTGTTAGGTACAACAGTGATTTTGCACAGAAAGGTACCTGCTCCCCCAACACTAACCACAGGATGTGTGCCACGAGGGCTGGCAGGGTGTGGGGAGCACTTCTCAGTTCTCCACAGGTTTGAGTGTGTGGCCAGGGATGAAATCACAGCCTGGGAATGTGCTGCTTCGTGCAGTCCCGCAGAGCCCCCATCCAGGGATGCCAGCATTTCAGTATCTGGAGGGGGCCTACAAGAAAGCTGGGGAGGGGCTGTTTCCAAGGGTTTGTAGCACTAGGACAAGGGGCAAGGGTTTTAAACGAGGGCAGGGTGGATTTAGACTGAACATTAAGAAGAAGGTCTTTACTGTGATGGTGGTGGAACACTGGAACAGGCTTCTCAGGGAGGTGGTAGATGCCCCATCCCTGGAGACATTCAAGGTCAAACTTAACGAGGCCCTGAGCAACCTGATGACCTTTGAAGGTCCCTTCCAAGCTATGACTCCGTGATACTATGATTCTATCTTAAAACCATCACAGTACCAAACATACTTGGTGTGGCTGAGTGTGGGCTACTTGCCTGCAGTTTGGCTACCAAAACAGAATCCAGGCTGCAGAGCCAGCCCACGTTAACGTCTGTTGTATCTCCAGTGCTGGGCTGGTGCTGGCCCCAATAAGTCACAGCCACTGATGGGGCTGGGCTCACACACATCCCAGCACCAGCATCACACCACTACCATACCAGGAGCTTCCTATGCAAAGCTGACTTTTCCTCCCTGCAGAAGGTATTTTGAGAGTCCCTGGACTGTGTTTGCTGCTGCCCAGATGTGCTGGTACAACAAACCCAGTTATCAGAGAAGAAAAGGCTCCAGGGAGACTTTATAGCAGCCTTCTAGTACCTGGAGGGGGCTACAGGAGAGCTGGAGAGGGACTTTTCCTAAGGGTCTGTGGTGATAGGATAAGGGGCAATGGTTTGAAATGAGAGCAGGGTAGGATTAGATTGGACATTAGGAAGAAGTTCTTTACTATGAGGTTGGTGCAACACTGGAACAGGTTGCCCAGAGAAATTGTGGATGCCTCATCTCTGGAAGTGTTTTAAGACCAGGCTGGATGAGGCTTTGAGCAACCTGATCTAGAGGAAAGTGTCCCTGCCCAGGGCAGGGGGGTTGGATTCTTGAAAGGTCCCTTCCAACTTAAGCTATTCTATGATTCTGTGATGAACAGGGCAAGGGACAGCCCTGCCCTCGGACACCCCTTCCCCAGGCCAGCACTCGCTGCTGCTGTGGTTATTATAATATGCTTCTCGTTTCCTTCTCTTACCCAACAAATTAACTTTAACAGTAAATTAACTTTATTCTTTTGCTGGTGAGTCTGTCAAATGGGAGCACGGCCGATTTTTCCACTGGCCCATTAAGGGAGGCCCTGCTCCCGGCCAGCAGCACGCAGCGAGTGACTCACAGGGTTTCAGGCTCCTATTGAAGGGACCAGAGCCCAAACAAAGCCCCCATTCACTCTGGGGCTCTGCTAGCTTTTCTTTGAGCCCTCACTGCTTTATTTTTATTCTTTCCCAAACATTGTTGGCTAATTTCATTGACAAAATTCATAACTTGGGATTGGAGAGCTCACTCCTATTCAGATACAAGCTCGGGGGGAGGTGGGTTTGTTTCCCTTTCCACGCTGCCCATCTTGCCTCATTCAGATCTCTGTGCCATGCCGAGGGATGGAGCTGAGGGACACAGCCCTGCACGCAGCATTTAGGGGTTCCCCAGCTTTTGGATGGGGAAGAAAAAAAGCACCACGGCAAGATCTGAAGCCACAGCAAGAGGGTGATGCTGGGGACATTGTCGATGGGACTGCAACCATGCACTACAGAATCGAGTGACCCCTTGAAGTACATTTTAAAACAAAAGCCTGTTTAGCTTTTATATCTGCATTGCTCTGCAGCCGGGCCACTTAATTACAACCATTTAGAAACATCTGCATTTCATAAGGACTAACTTTCCTTCCACTCAGCCCGCCCCTCCTGAGGCAGCTCTCTCCGGGCTGCTGAGTTACACAGCAATTTTAATCCCCAAGTACCTGACATCACCACTGAGAGCAATGCATTATGGTTTCAAAAACAAGAGAAACAATATTACTCAAGATGGGGTCCAAGCCAAAAGCACAGCTCCAAACACCAGCATTTTATTTTGTTTTGGCAAAGTTGAGAGCCAAAGCTCAGCGCTGCAGCCGGGGCCCCCGCGTAAAGGTTATAGAGGCAGAAGGGAGGAGTCGTTTTGTGCTTTGGTGAAGAAAAAAAAAAAAAAAAGAAAAGAAAAAAGAGCATTTCCCATGCCTGCTGACCCGCAGGGGTTTTAGCATACGCAAGCAGAGAGCAGGACATGACTGCAAGCCACAGCAGCGTCGCCACACGGTCAGCAAAGAGCTCACACAAGAGCTGCGCTGGAGGTCAGAAACAGCCTCTGTCCCCAAAACCAGCTCTGCCCTTCTGCTCTCCCAGGGCATTGCTGGGACACTTGCAACCACCTCTGCTCTGGAAACCACAGCCCCTGTATGCCATCCAACCTGAACCAGAGACTGGTTGTCGGGTCATTAGAGGAAATGGTCTCAGATTATGCCAGGGGAGGTTTAAATTGGATATTAGGGAAACTTGCTTTACAGAATGGGTGGAAAAAAACAAAACAAAACTAAACAAAACAAAACACAACAAACTTTTCTGTCAGGTGCTGTAACAGGCTTCCCAGAGAGGTGGTGGGATCACCATGCCTGGAGGTGTTCAAGAAATATGTAGACATGGCACTTTGGGACACAGTTAGTGGGCATGGTAGTGTTAGGTTGATGGTTGGAGTTGATTTTAGAGGGCTTTTCCAACTGAAACAATTCTATGATTCTGTGATTATTTTGGAAAGGAATGGGGGCTGGACCAAGAGCAGCTCTGACAGTAGGAACAGGCACCAGCCCAGCAGCACTGGCAAAAGCAAACACCCCAGGAAAACCAGTCCTGGGGAAAGTACTATTGCCAGTGTGAGATGTGGTGGGTTTGTATATTTCCAGCTGGAAGGAGGCAGAGTCTGCCTCCAAAGAACCTGCAACAACCTTATCTGTGTTATATATTTACATGCAAACATACACATCCTATACACACATCATTTGATTTACAGCCACCAAACTGTGCTCAGCTGTTACCTACAGCAAAGTCCTTAATGGTGTTTTATGCAAAAAATGCCTTTTCTCCTCTTCAGGGAAGAGGCTGGTCCCAGGGTGGAAGCACAGCTGCAGCATCATCCCTATAACCTGCAGGGACACCTGCCCCCGAGCCACAGCCTTTTTGCTTTGCTAAGCTCTTGAGGCCAGGTCCTTTTCTTGTTCATTTGTCAGCTTGTTCCCCTGCAGAGGCAGTGCTTAGAGGAGGAGGAGTGTGTTTTTCGGTCCACAGAGCAAGCAATCTACTTTTTTGAGGTTGTTTGCCAAAACCACATTCCTGCTTTAGCTTCCAGCTCAAGCAGAGGGGAGGCTGAGATCAGAAGGGAGAGTTGTGGGCTGGTTTTGCACAACTGGTTGTGCTCTCTCTGCCTTATGTGAGAGCTGTGCTCACTCAAGGGTTAAGACATCCTCTGCACCTTCACATATGAACAACAAGCAGGGGAAGAAAAAACCACAAGGTTTCCTCTGCAGTCAGCAATACCAAATAAATTCACAGCAAGAGCAAGCCTTTAAAAGAAAAAAAAAAAAAAAAGTCCCCCAAACCAAACATTTTATCCTATCCTGGTCTAATTGGAGAATAAACTTAGCAACTGATTTTAAGGATGAAGTGAAAGGGAAAGGGATAAAAGCAAGTCAAGCCAAGAGCTGCACCCTGCTGTGATCACAAGCAGCAGGCTGGGTTTGCATCTCTGGAGGAACCAGGAGCTCTGCTTTCTGGGCTTGCAGTCAGTGTGGCCGAGGCAGGAGTCAGGCCCTTCTCTCTCCTGCACAGCTGGTGGGAACTGGGTGACTGCCATCATGAGAAACTTCTGAAGCCAGGATCTTGGAAAACCATGAGCAGCCTCAACTGGAAACCACCACTGTGTGGGAAGGATCAGAGAATGGTGGATGCTAGGTGCAGGGCTGAGCTCTGTCTCACTTGTCTTGGGTGCAGATGAGATGGTTCCTGGGTGATAACTGCTTGACTGTCCCTTGGTCTCAGAGTAACCTTAGAAGTGCCTCAGATGATTTTGCATGTATGAAAGGATGTTCTGGTAATGCAGAAACATTGTAAGTGCTGCTACCTTGCACCTGTGGGGAGCCAGACTGTGGATGGACAGCCTGGCTGGGGATGTAGGTCCTGACCTCCTCTTCCCTCTCTCCGTGCTCTGACTGCCTGCTCTCCTGCCTCCACTTGCCTCCTGGCTTAAAGCCATCTCCCATCTGGGTGTACACAGCTGCTGATGCAGGGATGCCCCTCACTATGGCTGCTCAGCATGGCCAGAAAGACTGGAAGCAGGGCTGCTGCACACCTAGCTTTCCCTCAGCACCCTTGCTTCTTCCTGAAGTTCCACTGGGTCTCTGAGCACCCCAAAGCTCTCCCAGCCAAAGCAGACTGGGAATGCCTAGCACCCATAAAAGAGTTGGTGTGATGGTCCCAGGGTGGCTGGGCAGGTCACCCAAGGTGATCCCTGGGGCTGTGAGGATGCCCTGCTCAATTTCCCAGGTCCCACAGGTTCAGTGTCACTCCAACAGTCCCCAGGGAGAAATGACACAGTCCCAGTGTGCAGGGACCTTGCTGAGAGCTGTTCCTTGCAGCTCCCCCTTGACTGTGCAAACCTCCCAAAGACGAAAGGCAGGCTGCACTTCCTCACATGGAGATGATTCCTCAAGAGAAGAGAAGTCTGTGCTGCTTATCTTTAAAGATCACTTTACAAAAAACAAAACACCAAAACCAACACCACCCAACCCTCTGCTTTTGAGACCTGCTTCTGCTTTCCTCTCTTTCACTTCCACAACTCCCTCTCCCATCTCTCCTCCTCTGGAGGGGCTCTGCCCCACCCTGAGCCACAATCCCCTCCTGAGGGCTGGCAGCCCTCTGGTTTTCAAATGTTCTATCACATCAAGGACAATTAAACACACATCAGATGCTGCTCCTAGATAGGTTTTTCATGTACATGACAGCTCTGAGTCCTGCAGGGAGGGAGGGGATGCAAAGCCCTGTGGACAGGATGAACAGGGTCCTAGCACTGAGGTCCACCCTCTTGAAGAGCTGCTGACCCCTTTCACCAGCAGTGCTGTGGATTATTCTTAAACTAATCCTCTTCACTACTTTTCCCCCCTTCTCCCTGCTGCCCTTCTTTTCTCCGTCTTCCCACCCTGTGTGTATGGGTTGGTGTCAGTACCCCAAGGCAGCAACCCTTGACCCCTCACCCATGTGTGACACCAGCTGTTGTCCAACCAGGAACATCCCAGAAAATCCTGTGGTGCATGGAGAAAGCCAGGGTGCCCCCCAGAGCCATGGGCACTAAATCACCACACCAGGCTCAGGTTTGCACTTAACAGGCAGTTTCCCAATCCTCAGCTGAGTGTTTCCCACTCTGTTCCCACAGCGGGATGAGGAGACACAGCCTGGCATGGCAGGCTGGTGTGTCTTCAGGGCAAATACAACCTTCCACTAGGAGGAAAAGGGTTTGTCTTTCTACATGCAGAGAAGATATATGAAGGAAAAAAGAAGGGGGTGTGGGGGGAAAGAGCTTATTATATAGCAGAAACCCTTCCTGCCTCACCAAAGGTCAAACTTAGATCCAATTTCAGTCAGGAGGGAGACGTCTGTCAGACAAGCACTAATCACTATTTAGTATTCATATTCACCTATTAGAAGCTCCATGCTGTAAACATGTCTATGAATTAACAAGGCATCTGGCCTCTCTTATACAATATGAGCAGCTTGGATCATGAAGTGTCTGCAGAAAATAAAAAGTGCCTTCCATCTGTCTCTCCCAAATATCACTGCTATCACCAAAGCAAACAGACCGGCGCTTCCAAAGCCCCACGCGTCCCCCCCTCCCCCAGAACGTGTTAGTCAAACAAAAACAAGCATTTCACCCAGGGTGCTTGACAGATCTGAAACGACTCCGAGGAGCCAGGCACAAATTAAGAATGATGGGGGGGGGGGGGGGGGGGGAAGGTGGGAATTAGCTGAAAAGTAACTGGTGGGGGGAAGCTTCCTCATAGCAAAGTCTCTGAGTAATTATTCCTGATGCTGGCACTGCCGACACCATCAGAAGGTCAACGCTGCCTGGCAGAAGATGCACAGCCAGGCAGGGAGCTGTGCCAGGCCACAGCCACCCGTGGGAAATGCCATCCCCCAGCATCTGCACCTCTGCAGGTCTCAGTGGAGAAGGTGGCTGTGGGATCATGAGGACCCTAATGGCCAGCGACTCATCTCAGTCCTGCAGCACGAAAAAGTTCAAACCCAGTTAGCCTTGAGGCATCAAAACCACCCTGGGTGAATGCCACCTGTCTGGCTGCTAGGGGACAACTCTGCTTTGGTGATGCCACCACAGTGGCCTGCAAACCCCACCCCAGCTCCATGGCTTGTTTTATCCTTCTAAATCAGAGCACATCAGCTCATGACTCTGCTCCCTGCTTGTCTATGAGGAGTACAGGAGAGACAGAAGTGGATAATTTGTGCCTGTTCCCCACCTGCAGGGAGAAGGGATGACTCCAAAGGAGCTGTGTCGGTACAGGACATCAAGGTGTGCTGCTGCCATCAGCTAGGAATTGCAGCTGCCACGACAGCTACAGGAGGGAAGTGCTGGTACAGCCCCTGTGAAGGTCCTTGCTGGGTTACTGGGCATGTTGGGCTCAGACAGAGCCAGGTAGGACACTGGGACCAGCATCAGAGCCATGGCAGGAGAGCTCCCATCCCCACAATATCCATCTGCTCCCCTTTGCCTCCATGTTGGCATTTCAGCTCTGGTGCTTCCCAGAGAAACCTGGCTGCTGGGAGATGGGGTGGCTTTCTGCTGACTTAGCTCCTGTCAGGGTCTGGATGGGCATCAGGGCAAAGGCAGGACCTGGCATCTGCTCAGCCAAGAGAATCCTGACTCCCCAGAACACCACTTGTGCCCTGGCTAAAGCTGGTGGCCTTAAACCACTTCAGGCTCTTCTAGTTCAAGGGAAGGGAGGGTCTACTCTGAACCCTGGCTTTGTTTTCAGAAGATAAATTTAAACCAAGGGGAAGGAAGAATGAGGTTCATAAATCAGGCAGGCATGAAAATGAGGCATGAAAAATGAATGAATAGAGAGTGTGTGAGTGCTGCCGCCCCGACCTGCTCCGCTGCCACAGCCCACCCGCGGCTGCCAGCCCAAAGCCAACCCCTCCTGTGGCACCCAGCTCACCTCCACCACTTGAGACAGAGCCATCAGCTCTCTGAGGATTTTTGCCTCTTACTCTGGTGTGCATCCACACAGAAAACACCTCATTTGGCTTTAAACTTGAGCTGCAGCGGGTGTGATGGGCTGAATATCTCCAGTCCATGAGCTCAGCAGTGCCAGGCTCTGTCTTGGTCCTCTTCCCATTCCAGGTTTAAGCCATTTATTTAAACAAAAGGCCAACTCTTTGGACTGCTTGAGATGCTAAAGCATAAAAATGAGGGAGTAGGGGGAAGTTTTGGCTTTCTGGAAGCGGTTCTCACGTTGCAAACATGCATGGATGGCAGAAAGAAGGAAACAAGGAGGTTTCCAGACCTCCCAGCTGCAGACACCTGATTTGGCTACATCAGATTAACCTCTCTCAGCTTCCTCTATGGCCAACTGTCTGCTCCTGTAACAGCAACAAGAGATGTCTCTTCCTAATCATCCTCTGGGAGAGCATCTCTCTGGGAATGGGGCTGAAGCAGCCTGGCTTGGTGATGCACTAAGGCCACCCTGACACCTCTGCCATAAGGCTTTGGTGTGTTGAGACCACAACATGCAGACCTACTTCAGATCAATGAGAAACCCTCACAGCTTGGTAGCCTCCAGAACCAGGTCTAAGAGCCTTGGTCATCCTGTCCACGTCAGGTCCATAAATGTTTCCACTTTGCAAGGCAAAAAGGCCCCAAACAAACTCAATGTGGCTGCAGATGCTGTGCTGGGACCTGAAAATGCAGGTTCTGACCATACCTACCTGTGTCATTGGACATGCAAATCTTGCAAAGAAATGATTCAACCCATGGCTTGGGAAGAAATGGTGAGAGAATGGCTGGTGCTTAAGAAGCAGCCCAGAGCAGCTGGGAAGGAGAGGGAAGGAAGAATAAAGATGGGGAGGCTTGGGTTTAGCTTTCTTGTAAGATGATCTGAAGTGGGTCCATCTGGAGTGCCTGGGGAACAGTCCTGCAGCGTGTCACCATTCAGAACACCTCCAGGATCCTTCAGTGCATCCATTGGGGAAGAGCTTCTGTAAAATGAGTGCTTTCCTTGCTGTAAGGATTTACCTACCCCTGTTACATCATGTTAGCCACTCACACTGCTGCAAAAACCTGACACAGAAGATTCCCAGATGCCAAAGCTGCACTGCCTGCTTCAGAGCCAGAACATGACCTACATGGCCCTTCAGGACCTTGGGACAGGAGTAACCATGGGTGGCTTTTCCCAGCTCTGGCATGGCAGCAAGCCCCAGAGCTGCCCCCCAGCCATGCTGCTGCCTGACCCCAGTCCCAGGCCACCAAAATCAATAGAGAATTTGTAACTACCCTCTGTGGGGATAGGATCAGGCTCTGCATGCACAAGGAAACCCTTCGAGCATGAAAGCTAATTTAAAAGGAACTCATCTCCTTGTGTTCAGAGACACAGAGCAAGGAAAAAGCATGACAGATTTTGGCATATTTTAACTGAATTATTGTCCACTGGGGATTGAGCTAAGACCACAAACATTATTTCACTATCTAGTGAGGCTGCAGTGATGAATATGGGTTTCAAAAGGAGAAGAGCTGGGTAGTTTCTAATCTTGACCCTTTCCTCCTCTTTTGGAGGCTAAGAGCGAATGCCAGAGTCCAGGGATGCCAAAACAAAGACTCCCATCCCTTGGCAAGGCACACAGGTAAATGCAGCAAAGCTTAAGCCACACATCAAAATGCAACAGAATTTCACACCAGGCTCTGTTAAAAATATTCTGTCTAATTGATTTTTTTAAAAAAAAAATCTATTATGCTGCTCTAGGCACAGCTATTGATCTGCAGTGCTGGAGAAGTAATGAAGAAGCCTTCAAATCAATAAGGCCAAAGTATATCTCAAACTATATCTGCTCCACCAGCACAACAGGGATGTGGCCAGTGAAATTCCCTAGACAGGGCCAGGAGTAGGAACAAACCTGTTCTGATGACTGTGGAGATTTATTTCTATTGGCATAAACATAACTAATGAAACCCCGACGACTCTTCACTTCCCTGAAAGCTGATAATATATCGTGGTGCTCACAATGAAATGAGCAAGAACACATTTGCAAAGGAAGAATAAAAGACAACTCCCTCAACCGTGAGCTGTATTTTCTTCTTGGTGCCCTTGATTCTCCTCCACCCCCTTCCCCCAGCCAGGATAATATTTCTTCGTGGAGCTCTCGGATGGATTTTAACATGGCTTTTGTACGTCTCCAAGGCTGGAGTTTTAGGTTTTATTTTATCCCTGGCTGTCAGGATGGAGCAGGTAGGCAGCTAAAAATCACAGGCTGATAATATTGTTTGTGGCTAGCAGCCTTATCTTATCTTGTTCGGATTATTCATATTACCTTAGATAAGCCACCTGGGGCTGCACACAAGCAAGACTCAAGGAAGTGACTTCATTAAAGTTCAGACTCCTATTTACTGTAATAAGAACAGCTGGACTAACACAGCCACGCTTTGAACTTGGCTGGCACCTTCCACTGGAGGCTTTGACTCCATCCCTTTCACACTTCACAGCACAGAGGAACGGAGGAGCCAGAGGTAATCAGCACTGAGACTCTTCCTCCACAAGGATGACAAAAGGGCTTTTGCCTGGTGTCGTTGGACATCAAGAGGTCTTACAACCAGGGCTGCAGGGCCACCTATCTGAAGAACCCCAGGGTTGGTCAGCACTCCCCCCAGGGCCTGGGGGGCTTTTGTTAAAGATCCTCAGTTGATGGAGAAAAGCTTCTCAAAATGCACCACATGTTTTTTTCTCTCCTCACTAAAGCTGATGCTGGCAAAAATCTGTTGGTTCTGCTTTGCTGCCCTAAACAGCCAAAGCCGCAGATCTAGCACAGGGACAGCTTTGCCTCTGTGCAAGGATTTTCTTCTGCCTGGCTCAGGTGCTGATGTTGACAGGAATAAGCTTCAGGCAAGCTGAGATCAGCACGGTGGTGGCCAGGGCAGGGAGACCACACGGCTGGGCTGGAGTTACACAGAGCTGGGAGGGGCACACCGTGGTGGCACCGCTGGGGGCAGCCCCAGACACACGCGGCTCAGGGGCACGCTGGTGCCAGTGAGGACTGTGACACTCATTGAACACTTCAGTCGGTTTCAACCAGCAAATTAATCTAATTTTTTTTTTTTTACTCTTTTTTCCTTTTTTTTTTTTCCTCCCCCTCCTTTTTTTTCCCTTTTTGGAAAAAAAGCTGAACCTCCGAAGTTTGAAAATATGGTAATGCAATTAGTGGCTTTGGCAGGCTAATGAAGCCACTTTAAACCCTTGCAAAAATACCATTAAAAGAGAATGCTTAAGAGCCTCTTCAAACTTTCCAAAATGAGAAGTACCTTCACATTCAGAAGATGCCAATCTAGTCTCCTTTCTCCAAGGTTCAAGATTAATTAGGGACTTGTTTAGTGCATGAATGAGGAAACAAATGAACTCTTGGATCACAGAGCACTGGAACCAATTTTTTAATCATTTTTTTTTTTCCTTCCTTTACAATTACACTCCTATCAAGAAAGTCTTCATTAGACTTTCTGTCACGGGGCCACATCATGTCAGGTAACTATTACAAGTGCCTGGCTTTCACCCAGAGATTGAACAATATGAATTTTCTCAGAAATAAACACACACAATATGTATTTAATGCAGCATTTACTCATTACAATGCTACTGCATCTTCATAATAAATACATATATGCCTGCCTCCAAGACTCCCTCAAAACAAATGATGTAGAAAAGACCAACAATATCTTCCCCTTTCCAAAACCAGCCTGGGTATTTAAAGATTACCTTTGAGAAATATATTAATGCCTGATATAAGAAGTGCCATACAATAGAATGAGATTACTTAGGTAAGCAATAATAGATAGGAAGAGAATGAATGTGTTCAAGACTAATTGTTAGAAGAATGGAGTTTGCATATTTAGTGAAGGAGAAAGGAATAAAGCAAAGGCTTCTGTTTTATTCAATGAGTTACAACCTGCCCTGAAGATTGGAGGTTTGCCTAATCCCTTCTGGAATGAGATGCAGCTTGGGATCAAAAGTGTACCAAATTGCAGGCATTTTCTGCCCCAGCCCTGCTTCTGCTTCACACTGAGGATCAGCAGAGAGACTTCACTCCTCTTTCTCTCTTACCCACACACAGAGTTTGTGTTGATACTGAGAATTTCTCCAAACAAAGCATTAAAAGAGAATAATTTGCAAAAAAACCCCCAAACCCTTGTGCACTGCCCCAGCAGGTTAACCCTGATTGCTGTGGACATGCTGAGAAAGGGAAGCTAGACTCAAAGAGGGCTGTGTTGCCAAGACACACACCACAGTGAGAGCAAGTGCCACAGACACTGTTTCTACACTGCTGGGCATAAGCTTTTACTTATTAAAAAGTCTAATTGCAGTTAGGTGAGCTGCATCCAAAGCACAGCCTTACACCAGAGCACCAGGAGCTCCCTGGGGACAGGAGGTGGCCTTCAGCAGGACTCGTACATGCCCAGATATGCCTCTCTCATTTTTCTTCTAGAAGTGATGAAGAGCAGGGAGACTCAAGCCATAACCCAAAGCTGATGGTGCAGGCTGGGTGAGAAATGGGTGCTACATAACGATGACAGGCAGGTCTACTTACTCTTTTCCATTAGTACCCATTTATCATTATCTAGACCTCTACCAGGGTGAACAGATCATGTTTTCCTAAGTGGAAAGGCAAGGGTATAATTTTCATAGCTGATTTGTTCATTTCTACCTCTCTTGTGGCCTTTGAGCAATTGCAGATTGGAGCTATGCTTCCCTGGGCACCCTTCTATGGGCATTTATAAATGAAGTAGCCAGCACCTCTTGACCACTCTCCCTAACCTCATTTCTGTCTCTCAGCATAATAAAGTCCATGCAATAGATACTGCTGATGGAGGGGGCAGCCTGCAACCCTCCTTTCGTTCATTGCTGCCTTAGCACGAGTGAAACATTAAGATACATAGGAAGGAGAGGGGCAATGGCTTCAAGCTAGAGAAGAGTAGATTTAGATTGGATGTTTGGAACGAGTTCTTTACCATGAGGGTAGTGGAACACTAGAACAGTGTTCCGCTGTTAGGCTATCAGGTAGTGATAGCACTAGGGGGGATGGAATAAAGCTGGAAGTGGGGAGATTCAGGCTGGAAGTGAGGAAGAAGTTCTTCCCCATGAGAGTGGTGAGAGCCTGGAATGGGTTGTCCAGGGAGATGGTTGAGGCCCCATCCCTGGAGGTGTTTAAGGCCAGGCTGGATGAGGCTCTGGCCAGCCTGATCCAGTGTGAGGTGTCCCTGCCCATGGCAGGGGGGTTGGAACTGGATGATCCTTGTGGTCCCTTCCAACCCTGACTGATTCTATGATTCTATAACAGGTTGCCCAGGGAGGTGGTTGAAGCCTCATCCCCTGGAGATATTCGAGGTGAGGCTCCACAGGGCTCTGGGCAACCTGATCTAGTTGAGGATGCCCCTGCTTACTGCAGAGGGGGTTGGACTGGATGACCTTTGGAGGTCCCTTCCAACCCAGACCATTCTGCGATTCTGAGAGGATTTTGCTCAAAGATCATAAGCCCTTGGCAGTATCTTTGCATAGTAACCATTGCCAGGCACAGAAATCCAGCTTCTCTTTTTCTGACATCTCTAGGATACCAGCAACAGATGAATCGGTACAGCACAGACCACAGGCACCTGTGTAGTGGAGAAGGTGCCCCTCTGCCTTCTGCCCTACCACCACCAAACTTCTGGCTGAGGCCCTTTTGCACAAACTGCAGAGAAACCCAGAGCTGGCTGGACACCAGAGGTCCTTGTTCTATGATCTCTCCTTACATTATCTCTGGAAAGCCACTTCCCAAGGACTCTTAAGTCACTAGAGGATCTCTTTTGTTGGACTTCAGCCAATTCCTGGGAGTTGCATTGTCTCCATTGTAAAGTCTGTCAGGTTGCAGTCTCTGCCCCAGGCATCAATATCTATTCCTTTCCAGAAGCGACTTGTACATGCAAATCTCCTCCCTGGCACCCTTAGCCAATGGTATTAGGCTGAAATGAAGATCACAGATTCAGGTTTGTGTGTCTTAAGCACTGAGTAGTTGCTCTGTAAGGGTCTCTCTTAAGGTAGAGACCAGGTACTGCATCTCCACTTTTGTTTCATGGTCTGGAGCTATGCCTTAACGCAGGATGGAGACTGGGAAATTCACCTCAGCTTGCCCAATATCTCCTTAAAAAGAATCATAGAATCATAGAATCACACCAGCGCTGCAAATCTGGTACCACCAAGTGATGCTGACTCTAGAGCCCTGCCATTTTTTGAGTGAGGAGAGCCAAAGTTTTCCAAGAAACAAAAGAAAAGGCTCTGGGATGTGTGTGGAAGTTATGGGATGATAGCAGACTCTGCCAGCTGACAGGGAGATGTGCAGAGCACTTGCACAGATCTCAACAAGCCCTGCTCCAGCGGCCCCACTGTCACGGGTCGCTTATTTGCATTAGAATGACCAAAGACTTGGTTGAAAGAAAAGAAGGGGGCATGCAAATCTCTCCATTCTTCTTGTCCCATTATAACCCTGGGAGCCTTGAACCAAACTCAGTGCAACTCTGGAGGTGTTTTCTTTCTTATGAATCTAACTTTTGCAGCTCATAAAGTATCTATTTGCATTAAATACCTGTTTATCTCATCCCAACCCCTTTTGTGGAAGTCAGAAAAGGATCTAAGAGAAGCTAGTATCACCAGTTAAAAGACTGTTCGAATGCAGGAATTTGGAGATCAGGCTGGCTCTAAAACCAGGCAAAGCTTAGGGTTTTTTCTGGTGGGGTTTTTTGTTTGTGGGGGATTTTGGAGGGGGTTTGGTTTGTTTTTTTTCAATGCAGATGCATTTTCTTCAGTGCTTTGTGACACTGCTTTATTCTAAGTTGCCAGGATGGGCAAAGGCAGCACACCCTGAGCATGCCTTGCTGAGGGTGAAAGGCTGTGCTGTAGCAAACGAGACCCCTTGAAGAAGGACTTTACACTGAAGCTGTCAGGCATCAATCAGCAAAGGACATGGGCCCAGAATAACTCTGCAGGAGACATCTTCAGTTTGTGCATAGTAGCTATTGTCAAGACTTCTGGCATCTTCCAGCATGAGCCTTTCTTGAGCAAAAGCTGGCTTTTGCCTGGCTTTGTCTTTGCAGCCTTGGCCCCTGCCTGCTTGAGAGGAAATATTCTGTGTCTGCTCCTGTGTTGTGCTGGGTCTTGCAGCGTTTGATCACATCAGGTACTGGCAGACCTGCAGTAGGTTTCATGAACAGGGCCCTCAGCAATAGCCAGAGACTAGCAAATCCTGGAAATGGAGCATGGAAGGGGAATCTGCAAACTGCTGTGGTTTTGACATTGCAGTTCAAGAATATGGAGGAGCATCTACAGCCAGCCTCTAAATAACCAGGTTAACTACCCTCTGCAAATAGACAAAACCTGCTGTCCTGAGCCCTGCTGCTTTCATGGAGTATTAATAGCTTTTGCAATAAACCCCAGTGAGTCCCAAAGGAAAGCTCTCCATTTATTCAGAAAGATGTTGCTAAATTCCTATACACAACACATTCCACTGCTGGAATACCTGCCTCTTCCCCAGCAGCTCTCCTTCCTGCCAGCCAGGTAAAGACAAGGCACATAATCAACTGTGTTATTTGATTTGGAAGGTTAACTTCCCTGGATCATAAATATGCAGGGATTTATGACCATGAAGGTGTGCCACCCAAGGCTTCAAGAGAAAAGCACCACACTGACACCTCACTTCTCTCTGACTTCTAAAAAAAAAAGAGAAAGAAGGAGGTGGAGATCCAGAAATTACCTCGCTGTAATGGAAGACCCTTGGATAGACTTGGTTTAATTGTAGCTGTATCACTTCCTGAGCATTTCCCATCCCAATAGGAAATGATGGCAGTAGCTCAGCTAATGGAGTCAGACTGTGCCAGTAGCCTTTGGGGCCATGGGATCCCTGTGTGCCATAACCTGGGGGGCATAGTATCATGGAATCATAGAATCATGCAATCATTAAGGTTGGAAAAGAGCTGTATGATCACCAACCATTCAGCCCAACTCCACAATGCCCACTAAACCTTGTCCCCAGGTGCCATGTCTGCACATTTTGTGAAGAATTCCAGGGATAGTGATTCCACCACAACCCTGGGGGCAGCCCACTCCAATGCCCTCCTGCAGAGAGGGGGCTTCTTGCTCAGAGGAACACCCAGTCTGCCTGGTTGGAGATGCAAGGTCCTCTTTAACACAGAAATAAAACCCCATGGCTCATACAGGGCTGAGCTCTCCATCAGAAAACACTCCGAGGGCAGGCTGGAACTGGACACAAGGAGCTTTGTTGCACAGGGACAGGAGTTACAGGCTATTAAAGTAAAATATCACTTAACACACCCGCCTCCCCCACCAAAAAAAAAAAAAAAAATCTTTTTTTTGCATATTTCTTTTTCCATGCAAGAAACAAAAGTGCCCAGATGGAAGGCAGAGGCCAGGGTCATGTCCCTGTTCAGGTATGTGTGACACAATAGCACAGAGCAAAGGCAGGTGTTACATCAGGCACCAAATCTCTTCAAACACCACCTTTTCTGTTCAGCCCTTCAGTGCTTCACCCACCCTTGGCAGTGGAGCTGACCTGGTCATTTTTCTCTTTTGACTTTTCACTGCCACCTTCCAGGGCATGTTCATGAATTAACTCAGCAGTGCGGTTTTGTGCTCCACAGGTGGAGAAAAGAAAGCCCTTTGCTATTTAAAGAGAGACCTGTGGCAGCTGACATTTCTTGAAAACACCTTGGCTCATATATTAAGCTTTGCACATCCTTTTATTATCCTTAAAGGGTAGTTAAAAGCATGTCTACAACAGCAGGGAAAATGGAGACAGGCAGGCAGCCTGCCTGGAGGAGGCAGGTGGGGGACAGAGATGCTTCTGGCTCCAGGCTCCATCCCCAGCCAGCTACAGAGCTGCTGCTGGGACACCATCACCTCCTCCTGCCCAGAGCAAAGAGGAGAGTTTACAGCCACAGCAGCTGACCGTGCAACAGGTCTCACCCTTCCCTTTGCATTTAAGTACAAAGGCAGCTGGGGTGAGAAGCAGAGTAGCATGACCAGAAAGGTGAGGGAGGAAGAGGAGGTGGTTAACTCTACAAAGGATTTTGGTTTGTTTGCTGCCTTCCTTTGGCTGCTCTTCACCCCATCTCAAAGCCATGAGCTGTGATCCTGCATGGGCACCCTGCTTGCTACACAGCTGGGGTGGTGCCCACAATGTCCAGCACCCTCCCTTGGCAGGAACCTGCTGCCCTGTGCTGCTGAGAGGTGCTGGAGGTGTTCTGCTCCCCACCACCACCTCTCCAGAACCAGCCCTGGTCACAGCAGCAGGCAGCAAGCTGCTGAGCTTGATCCCAGTTTGATTTAGTGCTGAGCAGTATTGCGTGGTTCAGACTGGATGCACTGGCAGAGCTGGCACCACTGCAACCCATCAGAACATGCCCTGGGATGAAACTCAGCTCAAAACACCACCAAATCATTTTGAGAAATGAGGAGCATAAAAGAGTTTCCAAAGGTGATGACAGGACTAGTGCCTAGGTCATGGTGAGCTCAGGTCCATGTCCCCTCCAGCCTTGCTGCCATCATGGGCAGGCACAGGCAGTGTTGTGCTGCTGGATGGGGACAAGCCACAGAGGGCAGCTGCCTTTGCACAGCCTCCTGTCAGACACTCACCCTCATCCTGCAGCATCAGCACTCTGTCCTGAAGCTGAGCAGGGTGGGGGATGGCAACTTTGTTCTGCTTCTGCCTGCACCATGCAGGGGCAGCAGTGCCCTTTACCTCCCCACCTGGGGCTGTTCCTGACCCTCAAGGTGGTTTTATTATGCTTTTCCCAAAGCCCTCACACCATCTTTCAATGCACACCACTAAGCCCTTGTAACTTAGAGGTAAGGCTATGGTGACCCTGTCTGGCTCAAGGACAAAGGGTTGGAGGTCAAACAAGAGGAGGAACCTTAAGAATCACAGAATTGTTAAGGCTGGAAAAGACCTTCAGGATCATTGAGTCCAGCTGTTGACCTAACACCACCATGCCCACTAAATCATGTCCCCAGATGCCATGCCTGTGTGTTTTTTCAACACCTCCAGGCATGGTGACTCCACCATTTCCCTGAGCAGCCTGTTCCAATGCCTGACCACTCTTGCAACAAACAGATTTTTTCCTAATGTCCAACCTAAACCTCCCCTGGCACAACTTGAGACCATTTCTTCTCATTCTATCACTTGATATTAGGGAGAAAAGATCATCACCTACCTGACTTCAGGTTCTTTTCAGGGAGTTGTAGAGAGCAAGAAGGTCTCCTCTCAGTTTCCTCCAGGCTAAACAAGCCCAGTTCCCTCAGCTGCTCCTTTTAAGACTTGCTCTCCAGACCCCTCACATGCCAAAAGGGAAGCAATGAGGGGAAGGAGATGGCCAAAGGTTGCTGAGATGGGCTTCACAACCCTGACAGGTGGGCTCCATAGCAAGGTGATAGTGGTGGTGCTGGTGTGTGGGTGTTGCCTCTTGCATCTCATCATGTAATGAAACCATCCCAGCTGATCCACACATGTCCATGTAGCCTCACCCCACCACAGCTGCCAGGAACAGAAAGCATTTTGCACAGCCTTGTTTTCTAAAGATAGTGGTAATAATAATAATAAAGAATAAATCAAATTTCTATCCCCCTGTATCTATTCTCTTTTCCTCCTTTTGTACCAGACTCCTGCCTCTCTCAGGGGTGGACTTCCTGCACAGCAGAGGGGGGGGGGCAGCAGACCTCTCCTTACCTTGCAGTCCAGCATCTGCCTAGAAATCAGCAGATGAGAAGCAGAGTGTTGAGAAGCCAAAGGTAAGATGGTTTACTGAGGGGGTCTGAGGTTCCCTTTGGAGGTGTCACTGCCTTTAGCACTGCTTTTCTCTCACCAGCTCCTGAGGTCATGCAAGTGCCAGAAAGGAGCTGCTTGTTGCTTGCTGTGGACCCTGGTGGGAAGGAGGGTGTAATTTAGTCTTCCAGGAGAACATTTTTCCTTGTCAAGGATCTATGGCTTGAAAAGTAACCAAAGTCAGATAATATATGGGCTGTGAAGTGCAGAGCATGACAGAGAGGCATATGTGCAGAGGGCACAAGGCATGGCACTCACTTGCCTTTGGGAGGGCTCCTGCCAAGATAAACCCTTCTCCATCTGTAAGCTGTGGCCCTGAGGCACAAGATTCGTGGGGCTGGGGGCAGGTCCCACACTGGGACCATGGTGGGAGCTAGCAGGAGCATGGCAGCACTTCAGTGGGCAGTGGGCAGGTCTCAGCCCACCTCTGAGGGGATGGTGCTTGAGGGGCAGGTTCCAGCCCTGCTAGAACAAGGGTCAGATCCAGCATAGAGCCCGGACTCTCCCAGTGCATGGATTTAGTTGTAGAAAAAGGGATCCAATGGCACAACCCCCAAAACAGTGCTTGTGAGCTTACCCTGGGCTGGAGGGTCCCTGTCTGGGAGTGCTGGGTGGAAAATTCTCCAGGTCCTATGCCCAGTGCTGCTGTCCCAGCTCCAGCACCCTCAGCAGGGCAGCTCCATCCTCCTCTAACCCCAGCACCCAAAGGTTGGCAGTTTTGCTTTACTCTTCCCCACTACACAGCAGACTTACATGAGCATTTCAAGTCAGGCTTTGGTCCAGGGAAATGACTGCAGCACCCTCATGACAACACAGCACCTCCCTAGGAGGCACAGGATGCTGCTCAAGCTAGGGCAAACCTTTCCATGGTCCTTTTCAAGGGGGCAAATCAAACCTCCCCACAACCAGCCCTTCTGGCATTGCAATAGGATGTCAGCACCAGATCCACTGCTGGTGAAATTCTCTGTCAAATGCTGACCTAGTTTATGGGCAGGATATTTGAGGTGACCCCAGCTCCTCACATGCCCTATGCAGTTCTGAGCACACTGCTGGCATCAATGGCAGCACAAAATGATGAAAGGACACAGATTTCAGCATGAGTTTTCCAATGGGAACCAATTAAATATAAAAGAATCAGCAAAACTGTTCAAAGGGATGTGCAAAATCACTGGGCAATGTCCTTTCAAGCAAGGATCTCACCTTTCTCATGTGCTAGATCCTCAGGCAGCCTACCCAGCCTATTTAAGTGGGCATCAGAGAGAAATGTGCCATTAAAATTTAACTTGGACCAGGCTGTTTACTACACTGAGTGACATCAGGGCTGACATACTGAGGAAGGAGCATTGCCAGGGCTGGCTGGTGATATCTATCCCTCCTGAGCTCTCTTCTCCCAGGGGATCATCTTGGGGAAAAGGGCTGAGTCTCAGCATCTCCTTCCTGTGTTAAATTCACAAGGCTTAATACAAACCCAGGGCCAGGGTTTTCCACCACGGGTTTTGGCTCTGGCTGGGTATGGTTCTGGCCATCCTTCCTGCCTCCTCCAGCTCTGCCTGTCCTACAGGAAAATAAATATTAGTTGGTGGAAGTGTTGCCACTGGACCTGTAGTGGTTATGCCTCTGCTGTGTTAAACCTATGCAGAGCATCCAGCATGGAGTAGTGAAGCCAAGATCAGGTGGTGCAGAAGTTTTCCCTGGCAGAAGACTGCATAGCATTGACATCCTGCATTTGAGAAGGGGCTCTGCTGTGACCCTGCCAGACCATGCTGTGCCCCCCAGCAGGGCAGCTTTTGTTGTAGAGACTGGGAGTGTCTGAAAGCTGGGGGTGGAGGGCCAGCCCCATCCATAGCTTGGGAAGGACAGAATGGGATTTACCCCAGGAGAGACAGAGTTTTCCACACCTTCTGCAGAAGCTGCCAGAGAGGGCCAGAGAGCTGCCTCCTCCCTGGACCAGTAATGCACCCAGGCCTGAGCAGAGACAAACCCAGACACAGCCACCAAGTGTGTCCCCCAGTGCCAGCTCCCAGCACGGCTCCTGGTGCTGCAGCATCACACCCAGTGTCCCCCTGCCCTTGAACAGTGGGATGCCAGGGGAGAGCAGAGGGACATTGCACACCAGGGACCCCAGCACCAAACCCCAGGGAGTTTAGAGTAAGAAGGAGCCTGTGCCCATCATATCCTCTGACCTCCCACTAAACCTCCACCACATCAGCCACACTGACATTTCCTTGACATGAAGTGAACCCAGTCCAGCTTCTCCTGCCTCTGGAAAGTTTGTTCTTCTCTCCTCAGGTTAAAAACTTGTAGGTAATGTGTTGAGTGCTCTGAGTCTGGCTAACCCTCTGTGACTGAGCATCAAGCTCTACCTGAAGAGCCTTCTCACACAGCTTTAACCAAGGACACAGCTCCCTGCTGGCACCCAGCAGCTCATGTTTTTTCCCAGCCACTGCTTTTACCACACCTTGCTTTGCTCTGACTGTGGTGCTGGTGGCTTTGAATGTGGGGCCAAGCCCAGGAGCTGGTGCAGCTCCAGCACAGCCTTCAGGTTATGGGTGGTTACAAAGAGCAAATGTTGCTTGTGATGTGTGCTGCAGAAGGCAGGGCTGGGCTCTGCAGGGCAACTGTCAACTCTCAGCTCAGGTTTGGGGGGGATCAGCCTGCTCCCCACTGCCCACCAGCACTGACTTGTCTCTGACTGCTCCAAGGGGCTTTGAAACTGCAGGGAAACAGAGGCAGATGGGGAAATCTTGAGGGTGATTCAGCTCATAGGAGGGTTGTGGGAGAAAGAAAGGCTGAGGCTTTCCTAGCTATATCTGTGGCCAGTCCCAAGCCCTGCTGGGTCTATCTGTGGTGGGTATTCTCCAAGGAGATGGCAGCAAGCAGGGCTCACAGGCAGCAGAGTGCTGCCTTCCCCACCTCCCTGTAATTAGCAACTTCTCTGATCACTGAATTCACCACTAGAACATGCTTTGGTTTTTTGTTTGTTTGATTTTTTGTTTTGGGGTTTATTTTTGTGGCAGACCCCTTCTAATCCCCATCTGGCTCGATCCAGGAGGTTGGGATTTGAGGAATGATCTTTAAATTGCTGTGGAGCTGTGTGGGCCACATCAGAGCTTCTGCAGGTCTGTGCCCAACCCACAGTTCCATGCCCTGGGCAGCAGCTTCTCAACTGAGGCTCAGGAGAGCCCAGTCTGAAGAAACTAAATCAAATATCTGCAGGGAAATTGCAATTTATAACCTCTCCCAGCAGCAGCCCTCCCCTGAGAGGCTCTGGCTGCCTGCAGCACCTGCCTTCGGGCTTTTCAGAGGCTGGAGGCATCCCCTGTCCACCCTCTGGGGACATTTCAGCCTCAAAAGCTGCAAGAACTGATGGCTTAGGAGCTGTGCTGGGCAATAGCCACAAAAAGACCAGGGTAGTTAGAGAGGAAATTTGGACTTTGTCTTTCATGCCCTTTTAAGCCATTTGCCATAGGTGAAATGCTTGAGAGATTGTCTTTATGCAATCACTCTGGCTAAAAAATAAAAGCATCTCAGCCTTTTGCTTATGATCATTTTTACATGGAGCTGGAAGAGGGGCACCCAACCTGCAGTGACCCTGGGGGTGCAGGGCTGCACCTGTCTTTAGAGACCATCCTTCAGAGAATCATGGAATCTTTAAGGCTGGCAAAGACCTCTAAGATCATCGAGTCCAACCATCAACCCAACACCACTATGGCAACTAAACCATGTCCCAAAGGGCCATGTCTACATGGTTTTTTGAACACCTCCAGGGATGGTGACTCCACCACCTCCCAGGGCAGCCTGGTCCAACACCTGATCATGCTTTCTGTAAAGAATTTTTTCCTAATACACAACCTAAACCTCCCCTGGTGCACCTTGAGGCCATTTCCTCTGATCCTATTGCTAGTTACTCGAGAGAAGAGACCAACTCCCACCTTACTCCAACTTCCTCTCAGGGAATTGTAGAGAGCAATGAGCTCTCCCCTCAGCCTTTTCTTCTCCAAACTACACAACCCTAGTTCCCTCAGTCCATCCTCACAAGACCTGAGGTCATTTTCACAACACTGAAATGCTTCCAGCCATTTCAAATGGAGTACTTCTTGCAGGCTTGTGGCTTGGAAGAGCAACAGGAGGCACCTCTGCAGAGCACACTCAGTACAGACCATTCCCCTCCACCCTCATCTGCTGTGTAAAATCAGCTCTGACAAATCTAAAGCAAGAGAAAATCAAGACATGACTATGAAGGACAATATCAGGCCAAGCCTGTTAAATTATCTCCCCCCTTCCTGTCATGTCTCATTTGCTCCCAAGCTGTCAGCTTCCACCCCTCATCAGCCAGCTTCCATCACCCTCCCATTACATTTTCCATCTCTTGGTTTCTCTCTAGCCAAAACAGGATTCCCCTTAAACACCTGCAGATTCACCCCATCTTTACTCTTTAAATGCCTTAAATTTTCCTCACTCAGGACACCTCCCCAAATGTGCTGGCATGGTCCTTCCTGATCCCTTGTCCTTCCATGCCACACGATGCTGCTAGCCAGGGATCCATTGTGCTGTTGCTGGGGTGGGCAAGGGGTCACCCTCCTCACGCCCCCCCCACCCCCCCCACCATTTCTTCTGCATCTTTCTGAATGCTGGCCTGGCCCATGCCCATAAATGCTAATTGCACCAGCCAGCAGCACTGGATCCATCTCTGCCACCCCCTCCCAGGCTGAGGACGCCAGCGCTGCCACCTTATGCCTCCCTGGGCATTAATCAAAGGGCACACGAAGCTTTTGATTTATGGGGAGCTCCAGCCTCCAGCAGTGAACAACAGCACCTGCTGGCAGCTACAGCAGAGCCCAGACAGCCAGTGCTGGGGAGGGCAGTGAGGAAATGCTCACCATGCCAGGCTCCTCTTCCTCACCTTCCTCCTATGCTGATGCTCTGCAACCCAGGGCCCAGTCTGGACCCCATGTTTGTTCCTTGTTCCCTTTCCTTGCTTCTTATGGCACAACAACAGACCTTGGTGGCAGTTGTGGAGGAGGAAGGATGTGGGGAGCAAAGAAATGACACAAAAATAACCCAAACACAGCCTTTGGGTCACAGGGGAGAGGGGAGAGCTCTTCCACTGGTGGAACTCCACCAGTGCCGTTTTACCCAGCAGGGAAAATAAAATAAAAGCCTTGTGGGGCTCAGTTTTAGTTTGAAATAAAAGCCTTGTGGGGCTCAGTTTTAATTTGACCTGAGCAGGAGCACAAGCACACAAGCTTTGCACCTCCTCTGCGTCCTGCTGCCCATCTTGCCTTGGTTCTGGCTGGTCCCATCTGAGCTGAAGCCCTGTGTCAGTGAATTTCCCAGGTGCAGGGATGGGCAATTCTCAGCAAAGCAAAACCCTGGGGTGTTTTTACATCCTGCAGTTTCAAATCAACAGGAGCCATGGCTCATTCAGAATGTAAATGTGCTAGAAAACAAGTTTGAGATGGGCTTCAGCAGCAAAACCTCTGCACTGGGGAGCGATCGCCTTCCTCCACGTTCATTTCTTATCTCACCTCTCCAAAGTCCTTTGCAAGGGTTTTATCCTGTTAGAGGAAATCCATCCCCCTGATTTTCCCAGGCTTATACAAAAGCAAAGAAAAATATTGATCCTAATGAGATAACACTAACAAGAAGATGGGAAGAGCTGGTCCTATCTATTTAAAACTTACTCAGTTTTTTTTTTTTTTTTCACTAGTGGGGGAAAATAAAAACCCCAACCCCTGGTTATCAATTATCCAAGCAAAAGGGAGATGGCCAGCCTAGATATCTGCTCTGCTTTGCATGGTAGCCTCCCAATTCCAGCTAGCTCTGCATTTATTTATGTTTATCCCTGTGGCTTTTTTGTTTGTTTGTTTGGGGTTTTTTTTGTTCTTAAAAAAAATAAAAGCAAACCCAAACCCAAACCACCACAACAAACCCCAAACCAAGAGCAGTCTCTCACACAACCCAAACCCCACCAGCACTGGTGGTTTCGTATTAAAAGACCATTTGGTGGCATTTTAATCTCGGGAGGTAATGTAGATATTTGTCATTTCTGATCTCCCCTTTCTGCAACTGTCCACAGATGACAAGATCCGTGAAATTGCTGCTGCCAAGGAGTGAAATGAGAACTAACCTCGTGCCCATCAGCTGCTTCAGCACCACCCTTTCCACACCAGCCTTGACCGTGGCTCGTGGGGGGCCACACTGCCCCTCGCCCTGCCATGCCACGGACCTGTGTTTGCAGATCACAAACTGCCCCCCCCGGGCTAGCAGATTGCTTTAAATCCAACCCTTCTTCCCCATTCTCATTTGCTTTGCCTTTCATGCTGCTTTCTCATGGATAAAAGGGGAAGTGGGTGGGGAGGGGGGAAAAGAAAGGAAAAAAAAGACACATGAACACCTGAAAATCTTTTTCATATACCTGCTGCTGCTACCACTCGGTGCTGAATCTGAATAGAAATGGATGGGAGGGAGATGGGGAAGGATGAATAACATTTCATGCCCTGTAGTCAAACATAATTTCAGGCAGGAGATGAGCAGGGGCTGGTAGGATGGCTCATCCCAGCAGATAGCTAATGTGCACTTCAGAGCCTGCTCTTTGAAGACTGGGGTCTAATTTTCAGTCTGCAATTATTGCACTGGAAATAATTTCTCCAAAAATGGGGTCACTTTCTGGGGCTGGGGGTAAGGTTGGGTTAGATACAGAGGGGTCAAAGTCCCAGTGGGGGTTGGTCTTTGGGGGGTTGGTAGAGGTGGCTGCCTGGGCATCCCTGGGGCTGCAATGTGCTGCTGCTGCTCTCCTGGCTAAGGATAGGTTTAAAGTAACTTAGGAACCAGGACCAGTGCTGCTGAGTGTGCTGGTTCTTCACACTCTCACTTCCAGCATCTGCCTCTGCTCAGTGGTGGTGACTGTTGGAGCTTGTCCTTGGTGTCCTACAGCCAAGAGTTTCACATAGGTCTGTGTTTCAGTCTTTAAACCCATGGCCTGCTTTTCCAAAGCACCAACATGTCCATATCTCTCCTTCCATCAGTGGCACTGGCCAGGATGTGCTTGGCACAAGGACTACACAGGCAGCTTCTGATTGCCAAGGGCACGGCAAGGACAGAAGCTTTGCTGTCACACAGAGAGCTGCTCTGTTCATGTTTCAACAACGCAATGCTCTGGCTTGGAGGCTTTGCTTTTGCTCTTCCTGACTTGGAGCTCTGATCCCCTAAATCAATGGTTGTTATGGGCCAAAACAGCACGGTGCAGTGAGTGCTTTTGATAGGTGAGCCACTTCTTGTGGTGCCTGAGCAGGGGCAGGGACAGGAACAGCCTACCTTGCCTTTCTGCCTGCTCCACAATAAATCTGCAAAAAGTAGAATAAAGCAGAACAGTCTACTGACAACTGACATATGGTGTCCCTTAGCAGGGCTGGGGACCATGCTGGGTGCCCAGCTCAGATTTAAGCCCAAATAACTGTCTCCAGATGGGATTTGCTGCAATTCTGCTCTGACCCAAACTGACCACACTCTACAGCTCAGACTTGCAAAGGTTTTAGAGCACCTAAACATGCAAACAGGCACCTGGTAAAGCTTTTCAAAAGCAGCTAAGAAGATTAGATGTCCAAGTCCCATTGGGCTCTGAGAATTAGGCACGTAACCTGCTTAGGCGCTCTCGGAAATTCCTTTGGGGATTTAATTGGTTGGGTTGAAACTTTCTGCAGCAAGAGTGTGCCTCTGAACTGTCCCACCACCACCTCCAGCCTCTGCAACCCAGCCATTTTTGGGGCAAGAACGAGGAGAAATACATTTTTGGACAATTTTTCATGTCTTGGAGGAGGATCTTGAAATTCAGTGAGCAGTGGCCAAGGCTTACAGGGTTTTCACTGTCCTGAGCTGAAGCTGCACAAAGCCAAAGCAGGAGGCTGGGCTGCCTCCCACCTCCAGCCACCCAAGGCTGCAGTGACTTCAGCCTTGATGTAGAATTTGGGTTAGGGAAAGGAGCCAGGGAGGAGAAGACTGAAACTGACACAGGGGAGTGGGGAAAGGGAGGTAGGTGAGGGAAGGGAGGAATTGGGTTGAAACACCCATAGGACAGGACTGAGATGGCACAGGAGATGCAGTGGTTGGGACAAGCTGGGCAGGTGACGAGTTCATCCCAGGCTGATAGGGCTGAGATGGAAAGGGTCAAGAGAGCAGGGAAGTGGCACTGTGGCTTATGCCTACTAAATCCTATAAGCCCTCCTCAGCCTGGAAGGGAGCCCAGGATTTCCAGTGGGAGCACTCAGATGCCAGCAAAGCTGTGCAGCAAAGCCCCTGGGCAGTCCCCCAGCACTGCTCCTCACGAGCCTGCACCTCCCTGGGTGCCAATTTTTCATCCCAGCTTCTCACCTCTGCTACCCATGGGAACCCTGAGAACAGGAGACACGATAGCCCAGAGAATTTTAAATTATAAAGCACTGGAAAAAAAAAATAGAGCCTGTCCTCACCAATAAGCAGCCTGCAGAACAAATCACTCTCCCCTCCACCTCTCGACACAGCAGCTGCTAGCAGGCAGGACACGTGTGCCAGGAGCTGGGGCACCAGTTCAGGCCTGGGTTGAGTCCCTGTTAATTTGCAGGCTGGCTTCATTCTTTGGACAAGTTGCTCAGCCCCTCTCTGCTGTCAGAAGGATAAATATCTCTTCCCACCTGAGAGATGTGCTGCAAATTAGATACGCTCAGAGGTGTGCAGACAGCACTGCAAGAACAGAAAAAGAACAACACCTCAAATGCTTTATCAAAATCAGATAAGGCTGCAGCCAGTGCAGGAGGGGGCAGTGGCAGGAGCCCCTTTGCAGCTCCCAGGGGTATGAGTTGGTCTGCAGGTTGCAGCTGGAGGCTGCTCTACACCAACAAACCAAAGTGACTAAACTTTGGCTGGCATCAACCTGCAGCAGGAGCTATTCTGGGATGCATTGCCCCAACCTAATAATGGCTAAGATGTGGGGAGTTTTATAATTGCCACTCTGGAACAGTGTGGGCTTTAGGGAATTTGCCTCAACCTGGGATAACACCTTGGCTTCACCTCCCTTTTCCAGTCTGTGTCAGGAGCCTTCAAATAGCAAATGTGAATGGGCTCAGTTGAGCCTTCATGATGGGCAGGTGGTGGTGTACCTCCGTGGGTGTGAATGATGGGCAGGTGGTGGTGTTTCTCCAACAACATCCTTGCAAGTGCTGCAGTGTTGCTGGGGTAGAGCAGCACATCTGGGAACTCTCCTGTGCATCTCTGTTTGCCCATCAAAGGCTCTGGGAAGGGAGAACCTCACATTTCTGCCTTTTTATTTCTCCTTTTCTCTTTGGCATCTGGATAAGGTTTGCCCTCAGCTCTCCTTGCCCTCCAGTCCAAATGAAATCCAACCCTTTCCCCTTGTCTGTCTGCAGAGCCTTACTTCCCTGTCATAACCACAGTGAATTTATCCTTCTTTGCTGCCTGCAGTTCATTAAATATCTTAAAGGTGTTAATGACTTTTAAAAAAAGACCCAAACTGTCTGATGTTTTTCCAGCTCATTTCCTGCTGCTATCTGCCCAAATCCGGTGGGCAGTAATGACACGTCTGAGGCAGAAAATGGGATTATGATGAACAGTGTGAACACTGCTGATATGTGGACAACATTAAACATTTGCAGCCTCTTTTCTTTACCTCCTCTTTCTGCAGGTGTCTGTTTAAGCACATCCTCCTTACGCTGAGCTGAGCTGTGGCCTCCTGAAGGAAGCCAGAGCAGAGGCAAGGCAAAGCTGTACACGGGCAGGAATTTTGCCAGGAAATCACCACTTATGGATGAAGCCACTTTTTTCTTTCTTTTTTATTTTTTTTTTTTTGCCTTTATAAAATGCTGCCAGGATGCTGATGACATGTCCTTCCACAGACAGACACTGCAAACGCACAGAGGATGAGGGGCAATGGTTTGAAACGAGAGCAGGGCAGATTTAGATTGGACATCAGGAAGAAGTTCTTTACTATGAGGGTGGTGGAACACTGGAACAGGTTGCCCAGAGAAGTTGTGGATGCCTTATCCCTGGAAGTGTTTAAGACCAGGTTGGGTGAGGCTTTGAGCAACCTGCTCTAGTGGAAGGTGCCCCTTCCCATAGCAGTGAGCTTGGAACTAGATATTCTTTAAGGTCCCTTCCAACTTAAGTCATTCTATGATTCAATGACTCTATGAAATAAAGGCTCAAGGAGCTCATCTGAATCACCCTGGGGTACAAGCACAGGAGGTTGCTACTGCTCCCCTCCGCTGGTACATGAGACTCCCATCCTGCAGTCAGACCCAGGTGAAAAACAAAGCAAACATCCCAAGGTTTGCCACATCAGGCAAATGAGTTGCCGAAGTCAAACAAAACCAAACGATGTTTCTTTCTGCTTGCTTCACCTCTCCCCTCTCCCCCTCCCCACCAAGCCTACCGAGATTGCCGTTTTAAAAAGCACTTTCTCCTAAACGTGGGAGGAAGATTGCCTGAGCTTTCATGCCTTCACTGCTGGATTGTATTGTTGCTGCTTTTAACATGTTTCGCTCCGTTAAATAGTAACTGATGACAGCTACGCTCTCGAATCCTTTGGTGTTTTTATCACGGATTATATATCTATCTATATATCTATCTATCTTATAAAGAACAGCACACTGCAAGGCCTCTCACCACATCAAACCCAGCAACAACAACAACCCAAAGCAGCCTGTTTCTGTGTAAGGTATCAAAGCAGTGTGGTGTGCCAGTGCAGCAGCGCCAGCCTGTCCGAGGTTGATCAGGTTTTATTGGCCTTGGGCAGCTCTGCACACGACGGTCTTTAGACTGACATGGAATTTATTAAACTTTTCCACAGCCTGACAGTCTTCTCCCAGCTCGTCCCCACCCCCAAGCTCTTTGCTTTTGAAAAATTATTTCTGCCAATCTTGTGCTCTTAGCATTTTCCCCCCTCTTTATTTTTTCTTTCCTTTTTTCCTCTCCTTTTTTCCTTTCATTTCCTTTCTTTTCCTTCCATCTTTTTTCTTTCCTTTTTTTCACTTACCTTTTTTCTTCCTCTTTTTCTTTCCTCTTTTTTCTTTCCTCTTTTTTTCCTTTCCTCTTTTTTCTTTCTTTTTCTTTCCTTTTTTCCTTTCCTCTTTTTCCTTCCTCTTTTTCCTTTCCTCTTTTTTTCCCCTTTTTCTTTCCTTTTTTCCTTTCCTCTTTTTTTCCCCTTTTTCTTTCCTTTTTTCCTTTCCTCTTTTTTCTTTCCCTTTTTCTTTCCTTTTCTCTTTCCTCTTTTCATTCCTCTTTTTCCATTCCTTTTTTCCTTCCCTGTTTTCTTTCCCTTTGTTATTTCCTTTTTTTGTTTCCTTTTTGCTTTCAATTATTTCCTTTTACTGCTTTCCTTTTTTCCTTTCCTTTGTATCTTTCCTTTTTTTTCTCATTTTTCCTTTCCATTTTTGATTTCCTTTTTTTCCCTTTCCTTCCCCCATTTTTTTCATTCCTTCTTTTTTCTTTCCTTTTTTCCCACCTTTCAATTTCTTCCCCTCACCCCCCTTCCTTGTTTCTTTTGTTTCTTTCCTTTTTTGATTTCTCTTTTTTTCTTTTAATTTCTTTACTTTTTAATCACTGGTCGCTGGTGTCTGACTCCTCAAACATCTATTTAAAGAACCCCATTAAGGTCTTGCTGCAACAACAACAAGAACAAGAACAACAACAACAGAGAGAGAAGCAAAGCAGCAGCCTGGCAGCCCATTACTGCCTGGTTCAGCCTTATTGCACTGCATTACTCGCTATGACAAGCTCTGCATACATATAGCACACACTGAGGGCTTGGCTTTTTTTTTTTTTTCTCTCTTCTCCTAGTCTAATTTAGGCATTGTATGGTGCCCTGCAATAAATTTCATCTTTCAGACAATAGCCTGTCGCCCTCAGCTGCCTGCCCCTTCCATAAGCCAGCGCTGTTAAAGGCATCACCTTTGCTTGCCACTTCCCATCAAGGAAGCAGCTCGTTAGGGTGATGCCAGCCCGTGCTGACGGCACTAAGATGCTGTTGGGGTTTCCATCAGGCTTCAGTGCCCTCCCCTCTTTTCCCTGTCTCCCCAAATTCTTGTCTTTTTAGCTTTTTACAGCTTGGCTGGAAAACCCTCCAGCAGCCAAAGCCTGTGGCTGTGGGAGGTGTGGGCTGTGGGAGGTGTGGGCTGTGGGGTGTGCAGCGGGGTGCTGCTGTCTGCTCACACCACTGGAGATGTGTCTGTTTCCAAGCTTATTTTGTGCCCATCTTGGGGCATGCACTGGCAGAAGGAAGGGAGCACATCCCAAACGTGGCTGCAGTTTGAAAACAGCTACAGATGGTTTGCAGGCTCTGCACAGCTGGTGGGTTAGTGCTTCTCCTGCTCTGCTGTGCCCAGGAGTGAGGGCTTCTGCTTCTGACCTGGAGCAGCAGCCTCATTTACCTCTCCAGCCACAAGCCACAAATGGCTGGACATGAGTTTTTTTGGACAGCACAGTGGAACATTTTCTGTAACTTTTATCGTGTTTCCTGTGTGTGAACTTCCCCCCCGAGGAGCACCAGCAGCTCATGGACATGCAGCCTGCCACTGGGTCTTACAGGACCCACAAATGACCAACATTTGGCTCTGGTACACCATGCAGCACCTTCTGGACATCTGCCCAGTGCAGGCAAACACCACTTCAACACTGGCAGGAAGGACTCTTACTGGAGATGCTGTGTACCTCCTTGTTCATCCTACACTCCCTCTCCAGGAGTTATTTATTACCCCTTACGCCCAACACTATGGTAACTGCTGCAAGGAGAGGGCTAGGTCCTGCCCTAATCAGATGGCAATCTAATTTCTAAACATTATCGTTAAAAGTGAGTGCATTCCCTAAGCAGAGGACACCACACACACTGCCCTTTCACTTCACATCTCCAGCTGCTGAGAAGGCACCACCCAGGGCCTCGTTTTAACACTGAAATCTCCTCTAAAGGAGATTCCCCAACCCTTCCTCTCTTCAGAATTCCCCAGCACAAGAAGCCCACTCACTGGCAGGGCAGAGCAGGGCTCAAGGTGGCAATTTCACCTCCTGGCTTCCTTTCCCTGAAAGACATTGAAAAATTTCTTTGCTCATCGAGGAGGCAAGAGGTGCATCATCAGCCATAACCCAAGCTCAGGCTCAACGCTTGGGCACCAGGACCAGGCTGCTCCCACCACTTGCCTCACAGGAATTCACTCTTAACAATCTCTCTGCAGTTTGCCATTGGGCCCCAAACTCAAGGGGTGCTGTGGACAAAGGTCAGCATGGCAGGTGTGACACCCCAGCAGCTCAGTGTGCTGCTGATGCCCTGCTGCTGATCTCCTTCATCCAGCATGCAGAGATGACTGACCCCCAGATGGGGCTTGCTACTGACTCCAAGTCCCACCAAGAATGGGGCTATGGCTGTGGGAGGCTGATGCTGCCTTGGGAACAGAGCAGAAATTAGATGAGCATCCTTCCCCACGTGACAATGCTGCTGGTTTAGGGGTGGCTTCCTCCTCCCCCTACTCCAGACATACAGAAGTATCTACATCTGTGCTCATCAGCACCAATGCCTGTAGGAAAAGCAGCACTTCTGAGGCACAATCCATCTGACCTATTTTCTGACATGCACCTTCAGAGGAGATGAATCCTGCACTGGCACTGCCTATCAGGGAGATGGGGAATCTGGATGAATAGCTCAGCTGAAGCATTTGAAATTTGGGTAGAGGAGCCCCAGCCCTGGGTGCTGTAACCCAGGAGCCTATGTCAGCTTCCACACAGAAGCAGCTGCCACAATGTTGTTTGCTTTGTTTATGCTCTGCCACTAAAATCCAGCTTTCCCACCTTGCAATGCTTCCCTTGCCTGCTGCTCACATGAGATGAAGGTGATGCTTAGAGACAAAGCACCCTTTAAGGGTGCTGGCCAAGATGAGGAGGAGCTGAGAGGGGGAATAGATGATGATGTGCAAGATTGGAGCTGCAGCTGCTATCACCCCAGATGATGTCATCTCTCTGCACTCATAACAGCAGCTGGGATTTCAAAGGTAGGTGTTGCAAGTCCAGAACGTGAATTCAAAGAGCAATGCAACCCTTTAGCTGATCTAAGGCAGTTATTCCCAAATAAATGCCCCAGGTAGGAAGGCCACATCTCCTTTGGGTCACAAAGCAAATGCAGAAGTGACAGTAAGTGACAACCCAAAGCCTCAGAATCTGCACAAAGCCATAAAGCAGAAGATACTCCTGAGAGCTCAGCTTTCTGCAGAAGAAAACATACAGTGCTCGACTGGGTAGCTGAGCAGAAGAAAAGAAATAAATAAAGCAGCATCATTAGGATATAAATAAGTCAAAAGAGCCAGCATATAGCTGTCTAGCAGCAGCTTCAAATGAAGAGCTCACATGTTTCACCAAGCTCCAAAAGAAAATTGCTAAGAAGGAAAACAAACCCCCCCATGTTTGTGCCATTTCCAGGGATTCAGGAGTCTGACAGCTGCAAACAGAGAAACAACCCTTCCTGGCAGGAAAATGAGCCCTGTTCCCTGGCAGGCCATAATGACACCTTGGTGTGGCCATGTCACACGGATGTTTTCCTGTCCAGGCCAGTCCCTGTCTGTACATGATTTGTGGCAGGAGTTTTCTCCCAGTGTTACCATTTTTCCGTGATTAAAATAGGCTCTAATTAGAAGGCCACACATTTAGTGCTGCAGGTTATTGTCTGAAATGTCTTTATTAAACTGAAAGGAGCTGAGGCTGCTGCTGGGTGACATCTGTGGGTGCTTAGGGCACCCCAAGGGTCCTGAGCCTTGGGCAGCCCTGACATATCTCCTCCAGCACCATGGAGGCACATCTGCTCGCATACAGATCTCTTGCCTCAGCTCCTCATACACCTGACTGACTGCAGCCTGCCACACAGGGAGATGGGCAGTCTGGAACGGAGCTCAGCTGAAGCTGAAATTTGAAAGTTGGATAGAGGAGCCCAGCCCTGGGTGCTGTAGCCCAGGAGTCTATGTCAGCTTCTACGCAGACACAGACTCCTGTTTGCTGGATGATGGGATCTGCTCACCAAGCCATGGAGCCACCTTTCTGTCCTTGGTGGAATATGGACAGACACATCACCAATGTACAGGGAAACCCAAGCAAGCCTTGACAGGAATCATGTGGGGAGCGTGGAGAGCCTGCAAGTAAGGAGAGACTGCCTGGAGAGGTTCAAGGCCTCTTCCTGTACTAAGGAGCTTGCAAATGGCATGTGCAGAAGCAGCAAAAGGTGCTGGGTTTGCGTGCACCAGGTAGCTTTGCTTTGGAGCTCTTTGCTCAAAGATGCTGTAGATGCTGAGGCATGACACTGTTTGAGGGGAGCTGGGATATGTAATGAAACCTGAACACGTGATGAGGAGTTGGGCAAATCAAAGAAGGGACGTAACAGCTACAAAGCCATCACCTAGCACAGACAGTGTGTGGGAACAGGGCTGGACTTGGTTCTTCAATGCATCTTAAAGACGTGGAGGATCCCCACAAGATCCTTAAAAAAGTCTCAGGCCAAACCACCACCAAGATCTCCTGCTCCTGCTTTCCCACCTCCTGCCTGCAGCAATGCCACTTGAAGGTGGAGCTCCTTGCTCCTGCTGACCCCTCGGCAATGTCCTCTTCTGGTCCCTCATCAGAAGCTGGAGTATCAGAGACTGAACTGCCTTGATATTTAACAGAGCTCTCCCTGCTACCTGTTTCCTTTTATTAAATAAAGAAATAAACCAGCATCTCCTTGCCCTGGAGAAGCTTTCAATAAGATGGATAAATATATATAATTAGCCAAGGAGAGAGCAAACTCCAGTGAATACAATACACCCTGTGAGACAACCCTCCATTAAAAGCTTCCTTGTTTAAACTTCAATATTTTAGCAATAGTGACAAAGAAACACAGAGAAAAGCATTTATTTTGCACTTTTTCTCTAATCCCATCAACTGGGTTCATCAGATAATACCCTGACAATTCCTCATGCCTTGGATATCCCATCCCCTCTCCAACAATTGAGGTTTTCCCTTTCTAAAGCAGAGCCCCAAAATATCTCCAACAGAGATTTCCTGCTTGTGTGATCTGCACTGTCTCTCCTTGACCTTCTCAATTGATGGGGCTGCCCTGGAGGATGCACAGCAGAGGACAACCCACCCTTGAGAGGCAATGGGGCTGCACCCCAAGGCACAGCATCCTGCAAGAGCTGTGACACAAGAGCCATTGTGCACCCATCACAGGAGGGACCTGGTCAACAACCTGCATGGGCTGACAAAGTCCATACATCAATTTAGATGCCTGCTTTTTTTTTTTTTTTTTCTGAGCTGCTTTTCCAGCTTGGCAAGCTGCCAGCAAAACAGCCATGGTAAGCAGGGGGAAAAAAAAATCCCTTCTGAAGCAGCCAGCCCAGCGTTGGGTTTTGTGCGTGTGTGCCCATGCCCATGCTGGCACAGGAGCAGGTCCAAGAAGGGGAGCTGGGGCCATGCTGCTCAACATCCTCTTCAGATGCTGTTTTCTGACCTAGAAAACAGGCATAGCCCACTGCAAAAGAGAAATGAAGGGCTGAGAGTCAGAGAGAGGTTGGGCTTTTGGCATTGTTTCCTTCGCAGACGAGATTCAGCCTGACTGCAAACATCAGCGCGCTGTGCTCCCGGGGGAAACCGAGCTGGGCTGATTCCTCCTGCCCTGGTAAACACCACAGAGCTGCTGATGCAACCTCCAGCCTTCCCCTGCTGCAGAGGCCCCAGCTAAGGTTCTGTTATTACCAGCAGCAGCCCAGTTTTCAGGGCTTTTGTGCTAGCAGATCCAGAGTATTTCCCTGGGGAGGAGCCATTCGTTCATTTCCACTCTAAGCTAATTTAAAAATGAGAATATCCATTCCATCCTGCATGCCAGAACTTAGTCTTGGACATCTCCCCGAGTGTGAGATGTAAATAAAGAGGATGGCAGCAATAGGATCACTTGGTGGAAATGTTGCTGAAAAGCCCTAAGTGAAAGAAGGGGGAAGGTGAAGTATTCACTCAGTCTAAATAATACATGCTGATATCTCTGGCCCAAGTCCTGGGATGAATGAGATCCAAAGCAGACAGAAAGAACCTGAACCCTTCTAGAGGAAATGGAGGATGAAATCCAGGGATTCAAAGCTCCACAGGCTCTAGATTAAAAAAAAAAAAAAAAAAGTGGTTTTGGCAGTAGAATCATAGAATACACCGAGTTGTAAGGGACCACTAGAGGTCCAAACCCCCCTGCTGCAGGCAGGGACATCCCTACCTAGATCAGGTTGCTCAAAGCCCCATCAAAGCTGGCCTCAAATGTCCCCCTAGGGATGGGGCCTCTACCACCTCCCTGGGCAACATGTTCCAGCATCCCACCACTCTCACAATCATGTCCTAATGCTCTAGTTTCAAACCATTGCCCCTTGTAATAGTGCTACAAGCCCTTGGAAACCGCCCCTCCCCAGCTTTCTTTGAGGTCCTCTTCACATGCTGAAAGGCTGCTGTAAGTTCTCCCTGGAACCTTCTCTTCTCCAGGCTGAACAACCCAAATATTTTAGCCTGTCTTCATCAGAGAGGTGCTCCAAGCCTCTGATCACCTTTGTGGTCTCCTCTGGACCCTCTCCATCAGGTCCATGTCCTTCTTGTGTTGAAGCACTACCCCTTATGTAGGGAGCAGACCACGTCTGTGAAGTCTCAGTGCACTCAACCCTCATCATCTCTTTCTTGCTGAGTTCTGGATCTTGCTGTCCACAGGGGGAAAAAAAAGCAATTTCTGACATTCTAAGTTCTCCATACAATCTCAAAGTGAATTATAATGACCTTAATGAAGCAGAAGGATGAAGCTAAATGCTGAGATTGGCAACTCTCCTCTTTTATCTTAGTCTTTATTGGGTGAAAAGTGAACCAAACATGGCATACACAACTGAGCCCACGTTAGCTGCTTTGCTGCTTTAATTTTGTTCACAGTCTGGGGGATTTTCAGCAAGCTGCACTGAAACCCCTGCTCTTTCCACCATGCTTTATCTTTGTTATACTATTGCCACAATTGCCTGTCATTACAATCAAATTTATATCAGGACAAGAAAATGGTTCCTCAGAAATTAAACAGCACTCCCTGGTGGGATAATTCCTTCTCCTGAACTTTCCAGTAATGAGAAGTGTAAGTAAATTTGCTGTAATTCAGACCACAGAAGACCCTCCACTGTTAAACCAAATTCTAATGTTTTTACTAGGACAATGAGTTGATGTTCAGCAGAAAATGCCCAGTGGTACCTAAAGCTGTAAGTGGGTCCCTATGCAAGATGACAACATGCCTAAGCATGTCTGGCTCCAAAATCAGACAGCTGAGGTCCTTCTGGGGATGGTGGAACACTGAAACAGGTTGGCCAGGGAGGCAGTGGAAGCCCTGGAGACATTCATGGTCAGGCTTGATGGGGCTCTGAGCAACCTGATCTAGTTGGGCATGTCCCTGCTGACTGCAGGGCAGTTGGACTAGATGACCTTTCAAGGTCCCTTCCAAGCCAAACCATTCTGTGCCCCTGTGATTCTGCAGTCCCTCCAAAGCCTGTGCAACCTTCTGCAGCTCTAGGCAAGTAAGTGCCTTTGATGGTCTGACCATGCATGACTTCAGCTGTCACTGAGATCCCAGGTGTGGGGCTTTCCTGGCTACATCCCCAGGGCTGACTCTCAGGTGCAGATGGATACATGGACAGCTTGGCCTGAGGCTGCCCCTTGGTCAAGGACAGTACATGGATGCCAAGCACTCTCTTGGCCACGCTGGTTAAATAAGACACAGCCAATGAGACCCTGAATGCTAGAGCAAGACACATCCTTTGTAGCCTTGCTAACAGCTTATGATCACCATAATTTTCCCCTGCTGTATGCCTGATTCCCTAATGGCCATTTCCTGCAGGGATTTGGCAGTGAGCTGCATACTGGATAAACACCTAAATGGTGTTTACCTTCAGAGAGAGATTCATGTTATGGGCTGTAAAAGGTAGATGCTTCATTTCAAAATGGACTTTAAAAAGCTTTCTTTAAAATCAAGAGGAATAAGAATTGCTCCAGAGTAATCACTTTGATTTCCAGTTAATTGGAATGGATTGCCCTGGTCCTCCCAAGGACTAAAAGTCAGTCTACATCTGCTAGATCACCCATAATGGCCAAGCTGCTATGTTAAGGCAAATGATTAAGGAGGAAAAAAAGGATGTTCTTAGTGCAGACATCTTCTGGATGAGGAGCCTTCATGGCAATCCTCCTAGGAGCCCATATGGCAATCCTCCTAGCAGCCTGTATTTTCTTTTTCCTTGTGTGGACTAAAGGAGCTCTACTGAGGCATTCTTCTTCAAAAACCTGGGCCCCAGAGCTCTGGAAGATTCTCACTGTCTGTAGCTGTTACTTTATGAAAAGTCATTTATCAGATGCCTGAATATGCAGCAGTGGGAACTCATTCTCCCTGCCCAGGCACCTTGCTTGTGGGCCAGATCCCTACCTCATCCCGTCCATGGCTTTGCCCAGCACTGGGGGAGATCTTCTTGGAGGGCTTCACGTGCACCAAATGCAGACAGGCAATCTTCCCATGGGATTGCACTGGTATTGCTCAAATACCTCTGTGTTTGCATGAGCTAGGGATCAAGGCTGGCCATCCAGCAAGACAGAGGAAAGTATTTCAAGATCTGAGCATCAGGGCATTTCCAAAGACTGAAGGTCTCACCCAGTTGAGGGCACTGGACTGACCTGGGGTCTTTGCTGAGACTTGTTTTCAAGAAGCATCATCCTTTGGCAGTGTCTCCTGCCAGCCCCAGCTTCAGCCATTCTACTCCTTGGTCCAAACCCTGACACTGTTATGGTTACCAAGGCGTTTCTGCAGCTCCTTTGCTGTGCAGCACCACGACATCAGTGTGCAGGCAAGCTTTGGAGAGCATGGCCCTGCATCTCTGCATACCTCCATCAGTCCTCCCCTCCCTACACCTCTGCTTCCCACACTGCCATTCTGCACAGCTGTGAGAAGAGCCCAGCTGTGGCCCTCACTAGCAAAAGCCTTCTAGAAAGAAAACTCAAAGACTGCCCAAGGTTTGACAATAATTTTCCCCAGTAACAAAACTCCTCACACTGAAAACAGAGCTCATCTGTGTGAGAAACAACTTGGGGGAGGCCAAACCTAAAGCAAACCAGAAACTGAGACACTCTGCAACCCACTGCTTCTTCAGATGCTCAGCACGCTTCCCTGACCTGGCTTTCTCTGAGAGAAACACAAAGCAACCAGCATGTTCTAAAAACATGCTAGGGGGGGTTGAAGTGAACCTAACTCTTCCCAAAACAAGACACTCCACTGCCCACACTTTGGCCCCTGGGGAGGTGGTGGAAGGACAAAATCCCCTGTGTGACTGCTGCTGGTCACGTTGCTCAGTGTGCTGCAAGAAGGGGCTCTGGTGGCCCATGCTGAACCAGCCCACAGCTCCTGCACTGAGCCAACAGGTCAGGACTCTGTATGGTGTGTGGCCCTGTGTGCCACATACACACCCCTACACCTAGAGCACATCCTGTGACCCAGTTCAGCTACTCCAGTTTCAGGAGCTGGCTCTCACCCAGCAGGGTTCAGGGTACCAGGGGAGCCTCATGCTTGCTCAGCATCCCACCGATGCCTTTGGGCTTCGCCTGCATGCCTGGGCAGGAGCCAGCCCTTATCTGGCAGTGCAGAACCAGACCAACGTCATAATCCCCAGCACAGAAAAGAAGGTCACAGCCAAGCATTTTGATTCAGACCAGTTTACACCTTGCCTTTGAACCTCCCCGCAGCAGTGGGCTGGGGTGGGAGCGTGGGTGTGGGGCTGAGTCACACCAGGGCGTCCCCAGAAGCCACCCGGGGGAGAGCTGCCAGGACAAAGAGGAGATCAGATAAGCACAGTAACATGCTCCACCAGCCCCATCAACCCTCCTGCTTTGCATCCCTCACCTGGCAGCACGCAGCTGCCTGCCAGAGCACCAGAACCAAGCCTCCATCCCTCCTCATCTTCAAGCAGAGAGCAGCCTGCTGGGTTTCACATCCCCATCATTCAACCAGCCAGCGTGGTGGGCAGCGTGGTGCTGAGTGGTCTCACATGTGCTGGAGATGCAGTGCCGCAGGGTGCACGTACCGGGGCTCCACCATTGCTAACAGTGATCACCTCCTCCAGCCCCACCAAGATCTTCTGCACCATCAGAGCACCCAAAATAACACCAGCACCACCAAGCAGGTGCCCCTCTCCTCAGGGAGGTGGAGCTGCCCTGGGGAGGGGGATGCCTTTGTGTCTCCTGTTAGTGGAATTCCAACTCTGGCTTGCCAGAATAATGAGGGAAATGCTGAAAACCTTGCTGTGGGACATGAGCTGAGGTCTGTGGATCCCCCAGGGTCTTATGTCCTCTCATGGGGCTGTGATGCTCTGGGTACCAAGGTTCCCTTTCAGGTCTTCCTGAGCCCTGTTAAGCCCCTGCCAGTCCCAGTGCTGCAGGCTACTCCTGGCAGTTAAGAGCACAGAAAATATAAAGTCCTGTGCACAGTGTTCAACTTGCTGCCATTCAGTCCCATCAGGTTCTCCCTGGTTTCTGTCTCCCAAGAGAAGGTGACTACCAGCACCTGATTTACCTCCTCTGTGCCATTTACTACCTCCTTTTTTATGTGCATGGATCATCTCTCTTTATATTTATCTCGTCTTCAAAATAAATGTTGCCCCTCATCCTTCAGCCTCTCCTCAGCTGGAAGTCTTTCAGTGTCTCCAATAATTTTTGCTGCCTATCTCTTGACCCCTTCTATTCCTGCTGTATCTTTTTGAGACAGATTGACTGGAAATCAACACACTCTTCCAGGCAAGAGCACAGCACTGATTTATGTGCAGGCATTAGAATACCCTCAGCAATATTTTTAATCCCATTCTGCCTCAAATTTCTTTGCTTCTCTGGCAGTGGCTGTATGTGGAGAGTAGAGATCTGCACTCAGATGTCTCTGTTGCTGCTGCTCTCCTCTTCCCAAATGGTTACAGCTAATTTAGACCTCATTGTGCTCCCAGTGCTCCTCCCCAAGTGCAGCACATTTTGCAGTTTAGCCTCTCTGCTCCCCAACACACTGCCTAGCCCTCCAGCTTGATCAGTGGAAAATGCTCCTGAGATCTTCCACCTCTCTTCTTGACTAACCCAAAGATAGCTCAGGTTGCAACTTTTGCTACTCATCTGTGCCCACTGATTTTCCCAGCTCATGCAAAGATACACTGGGTAGTACCAGGTCCTGCACACACCCCTGCTGCATCCTGCTGTTAAAACTCCAGCATCATTTTTCCTCCTGTTGGCTCTCAGATAGTTCTTCACCCACAGCCTGCCCTTCACCCAGCATTTCCACAAGCTCCTCTTCAGCCCAGGCTGTAGAGACAGCAGGAATGCCCCACTGCTGACGACTCACAATGCCCTGATGAGGCACCACCCATCTCACAGTGGAGGCTGAAGACTTCTCCCTCCCTGGGATAAAAGACTTGAGAAAGAACAAAGGCAAACCATGGGAAAGAGGTTGGGAAACACTAACTGGGGACTGCAGCTTCCCTGGAGGAGACCACCACGGCACAGTGGTGCAAACAGGTGGGACAGGATCACAACCATCTGAGGTGAAATGAATCCACTCTCCAAGAAGAGTCCTTCAATGCAGCCAGGTAACACATCTCTGAGCCCAAGCACGAGCAGCAGATGAGTGGCCAGACAACAGGGCATTATCCTGGCCAGCACAGGGGTCCCTCTTTCTGCTGGGAGAAGCACTGGGTGCAAAACTGCTTGCTGGAGGCACCTTTCCAAGCCAAGAACGAAACAAGAACGGAGAATGAGTTTTCCCCCTCACCAGACACGTTTCTATTCCAATCAGGATCAGCCATTCTGCAAGAAATTTGCCTTCTTGCATTTATTTCCCAATAACAAAGCTGTCCACAGCTCTTTAGGGCTAGTATTTTTTTTATTTTTATTTAGTTAATATTTTTAAACGTTACTACTCCTATAATAAACGTTAACTGTTTGTGCAGAGCTCTCGGTGCCCTGGCAGGGGCCTTCATCTGCACCAAATAACAGCAAATCATAATAAATAATAATAATAAATTATTATGGTTGATTACAAGGGAATGTGCTACATTTTTATAAGCTCCAGACCACCTACAGCTTGCAAAATATAATGGGAAACATTAAGCCTTTAACTGGTTTTTATACCTTCCCTTCCCCCCTCTTCTTCCACTCCCCATGTTCTCTAATAGATTTACAAACAGTGTAAGGGGAAGGGAGGGGAAAGAAAAGAAAAAAAAAAGAAAAAAAGAAAAGAAAAAAAGAAAAGAAAAAAATGAAAAGAAAAAAAAAGAAAAGAAAAAAGAAAAAATAAATGAAAAAAGAAAAGAAAAAAGAAAAAAAGAAAAAGAAAAAAGAAAAGGAAAGGAAAAAAAAAAAAGGAAAGAAAGAATCTTCCCTTATAAGAATGGCATCAAAATTCTCCTCAGCTTTCCAGCTGCTGAGTGTTTCTGAAGCCTTCAGTGAAATGCAATTAGTATCTTTTACCGCCTGCCTTCTGGGGATACTGACATTATTATCTTATTGCAGTTTCACCTTGACATGCAGATCACAAGGCAGCGAGCTGGATTCTGTCTCCAGACGCCTTGAATTGTGGCATTGCCCCAGCTGGCTCAGCCAGTCGAGAAAAGGAGAAGGAAGGGGGGGAAGAAAACCCAAAACAACAAAAAAACCCCAACCAAACCAAGGAGAGAAGAGCTGTTTTCTCATCCTCTGGAGCTCAGCTTCAGAAAACTGCACAAATAACTACAGGGAAATGGGAGGTGGAGGGATGAAAAGCATGTTTCTCCTTGGTGCTGTGGAGGGTGGGCATGGCAGAGGGGGCTTGGCCAGCTGGGTGCTGCTCTGTGCCAGTCACAGCTGCCAGCCCAGGGTTGGGCTTCCAGCAGGACCTGCTCCCCCTCCCCACCAGCCCCCAGCACGTGTCAATCCCACATGGATGCTGTCCCACATCTCCCACATCCCATAACAGGGGAAAAAAATTAAAAAAGGGAAGAGAGGAGGAAAGGAGGAAAACCCCAGCGTCAGAACTGCCTTGCAACTGCTCAGAAATGATCCCAGGGATGCCACTGCCTCTGGAGATGCAGGAACAGGTTTGGCCCTGTGCAGTGCTGCTCAGTGGGGAACATCTGCAGCCATCCATGTCTCTCCTCTGAGGCTCTTTGTGATCAGCCAAACATGACATGAGGCTGCAGGCTGTACAGCCTGAAAGAACAAGGTTTCCTGTTTCTGCCAGCCAGCATTTCTCCCATCCCCAGGGCAGTTTTGGGGAAGCCCTGAGCTCGTGTCTCCCCATCCCCACAGCAGCTGGGGTGGGAAGCACCAGCTTGAAACCTGCCTTAGAGATGCAGATGGACAAAGAGAGTTTTGAAGCCCATCTCTGTGTGCATAGTCTCCTCTTAAGCAGCCACAAACCTGAAGCTAAAGCATCCCAGCCACTTCCAACACCCTTGAACGTGAACCAATAACTATGCTGAATGAAAGGAAGTGTTGCTTGAGCATATGCAGTGTTGCTGCAGGCACTGGCACAGTTGGGGAGCAGTGTGTAGTTGGAATAAACACAAGGGACAGAGGGACAGCTTCACTGTCCACAGGTCTCACCCAGGACCCTTACATTTGTCAGATGAGCCACACCTGGAGATGCAGTTCAAGTGCAAGACCTTTGCTGGAGCTGTAGAAAGTGCCTTGTCATGTGTGGAGTCAGCAGAAAATCCAGCTGGTTCCCTGCCTTTCTCCAGCCCATCCTTCTCTCATGTTACTCTTAATTAATACTAACAGTCTGCATTCAACTGTAATGGTCTCATACCCCTGAGAAACCAATATTTGATATTCAAGTCTCTCTACCCCTAAGAGGAATGAGGTAGGAAGCCTCAAAGGATTCATACCCAGGGAGATTCCTCCCAAACCACCTCTTTCATCTGAGTCCTGGTGGGAAATGAGAGGAGATGCTTTGCTTGGTTACTTCCAGTTCTCTTGCCATCAAAAAAATCACCATACCCAGAGAGGTGCAGACATGGGACTGACAAATATTCAGAACATTTCCAACCTTCCCCTGTCTCATGTGCCACCTCTGTTCCTGGACATCTTGCTGACTTTGGAATGTCTACTCAATGCAGCAGCATGCACAGTTGTTTCAGAATGACCTCTCTTCTTCAGGACATATAACACAAAACTCAAATCATGCAGTTCTCCCCCAAGCCAAGATGAAACTCCCCCATTGCTGCCAGAGTCTGCAGGGCCTCTCTGGAGAGCACCACAGAGGGCCCAGATCCCAAGCACTGGTGTGCACTGTTTCAGAAACACTACCAAGAGCAGGTTTGTAGAAAGCAAGCATCACCCCAGCTCCCTTGTCTTGTACCATGATCATAGAACCACAGAATTGTTTAGGTTGGGAGAGACCTTTAAGATCATCATTTAAGAACTACAGCACAGGAGGTTCCACCTCAACATGAGGAGGAACTTCTTCACTGGGAGGCTCACAGAGCACTGGAACAGGCTGCCCAGAGAGGTTGTGGAGTCTCCTTCTCTGGAGACTTTCCAGACCCATCTGGCTGTGTTCCTGTGTGACCTGTGCTGGATCCTGTGGCCCTGCTCTGGCAGGGGGGTTGGACTCGATGGCCTTCAGAGGTCCCTTCCAACCCCTAACACCCTGTGAGCCTGTGATCATTGAGTCCAACCTTCAACCTAAGACCACCATGGCCATTAAACCATCCCCTGAAGTACCATGTCCACGCATTCCTTGAACACCTCCAAGGAGGGTGACTTCACCACCTCCCTGGGCAGCCTGTTCCAGTGCCTGACCACTCTTGCAGGAAAGAAATGTTTGATGGTTGCTGACAAATAATCACAATGATCCAGGCTACAGCACCCTCCCTTTATCTGCACAGAGGGGTTTGGAGTTGCAGGAGAGGCACCAAGCTGTCTCTCCAAATTTTCATTAACGTTTCTTTCTCTCATTTAAAAATATTTGGAAGGAAAGCACAGATAAACAAAGCAGCAAACACCAAATAAACCTCCTTGTTTTTCAAATGATGGATTGGCACGGGCAGCTTGTAAGAATTAGTGATTCCAGAGAGCAACTGGCTAATTTCCAAGGGAATGTGGAGAGGGGGAAGTGAGGAACAGCAGTAATTTACAGCTTAACCCGTTTGTATTTTCTCTTTACAGCTCTCATCTGGATCACCAAATGCAAATTATTTCTTGTATTTTATTGGCAAAGCCTTTTAGTGCACTGCTATGTGGACTTCTCAGACACTTTCCAACAGCCCAGTTTCACAGCTAAGAGCCTGCACCCCTTGTGAGCCTGGCTTGGAAAGGCAGATTGGCCTTCAAAACCAGAACCTTCACCATGTCACCATCACAACCTATGGCCACCAGTATCCTGGCACAGACCTCATTCCTCAAGGACAGCATCAGACAGACCTCTCTGAACTGTTGGGGGTTGCTGTTGCCCTGACCATTGTGTGAGCAGAACATGGGTGGAAAAGGACCCAGCTTGAACTGGAGGCTGTTATGTTCAAGATTCTAGGAGAGGATCAAATGAAGGAGAAAATTAAATTAACCAAGCAGCATTTAATTCCATAGGCTGCTTTTGTACTCTCCCCTTCCCCTGCATAGTAGTTTCCACCTGAAAATCTTGAAGTGCTTTAGAGCTGGTAATTAAATCCCAGAGCTACTGCAGGAGAGGATGCAAAGGAAGTGTGTGCAGCTCACTTGATCTTGTGGGTTTGATTATATATTAACTCTGCATCTCTGCAGACCTCTGCTCTGCCAGGACACTCCTCACAAGTTAACCTAAGATCTCTGCAAATGGTTGTAATAATGGTTCTGAATGAGGGAGTCTCTTTAAAGAGAAGTGGCAGGCTAGATCAGGAGGGAGCAGGGATGGTCCTTCCTGGGCACCTAGGCACATGTGCTGGGGCAATCACAGTGCCAGGGATCTCTCTGCTCTGAGCACCCCACCTGCACCAGCAGAAAAGTGCTGCACTCCCCAGGATTTACTCTGGTCCATGGGGACCCAGTCATTGTGGTTGCAAAACCTGACAGGGTGATGTCAGCTCAGAAGGCCATGTGAGCTCCTCTGCTCTATTTGGAATGCTGGAAACCCTCAGCCACATGGAGTACCAACATGGGGGCCACCAAGAGACAAGTTTATCCCCCATCAAAGCAATGGATGTAGGATGATACTTAGAAATGCAGATACAGATACAGGACTTGGTATCACCCCAGCTCCAGTGCAGAAGCTCACAGCTGCTTACACTCAAGCCTCTTGCCCTTGCAGGTCCTGAGCTGAGCATCTCATGGGGCCAAACACATCACATCAGGGAAGACTTCTCTACCTGGGTGGATCTTGCCCCTGTCAGCAGCCCAGGAGCTGGGATCCACCCTGCCAGGACAGCCCTTTTGGCATGGCAGCATGCACAGCAGAGGCACCCAGGCTCTATGTCATCACCAAATTGCTTCAGAGAAGCCTGGCTTGGTGGCATTTGAGAAGCTGTTGAAAAGCAGCTTCAGCATAATGTGGTTTGTGATGTTATTTTCAGAGAGCAATGAAAGCACAGGGTGATGCTCATCTGGCAATCAAAAACATTAGCAGAACTTCTGGCAGTGGATCCCAGGGATGATAAAAATTAAAATGTCCTTGAAAGCATAAGCAGAAATCTGGTTGGCGCAGATTCTGTTGCAACACCAAGACAACTGTAAAGAGGGAGATGTGGGAAAGTGCAGCTTTGTGGCATGAGAAAGCCCAGCTCCTGTTTTATAGCCTCTGACATGAAACCAGGCTTGATACTCTTGGGTCACTGCTCATGCAGGAGCCTCCTGAGAAGCTGAGATAGATACAACACTAAAGTATCAGAGAATCGTCATAGAAAGGCTTGAGTTGGAAGGGACCTTAATGATCATCTAGTTCCAACCCCCCTGCCATGGGCAGGGTCAACTCTCACCAAAGCAGGTTGCTCAAAGCCTCATCACAGCCTGGTCTTAAACACTTCCTGGGATAAGGCATCCACAATTTCTCTGGGCAAGCTGTCGCAGTGTTCCACCACCCTCATAGCAAAGAACTTCTTCCTAATATCCAACCTGAATTTACTCTGCTCTAGCTTCAAACCATTGCCCCTTGTCCTGTCACCACAGGTTGTTATAGCAAGTTCCTCTCCAAAAGCTCCTGCTTTTCCTCTTGTGTTGAACCTGGGGCAGCTCAGCAGCTCCCTGCAAGCTGTGAAGCAGTGGGGCTGGTGCCTGAGCTTGCAGAGGGCACAGCACAAAGTGGAGGGGGACAAGATGCTGGCAACTGACCCACTGCACAGTGTGGATGCAAAGTCAGCCCCGAGGGATTCCTGCCCAGGGGACTCAACATCTGAAAGGATCCAATTTCAGCAGTCCCAGAATCGTCTGACAGGGAGGAAATACTTTAAGAGTCACCAGATAACTTGACATTTTTAAGAGTCCAGGAAGTTCTGTGGCATGTATCCATTGGATACCAAAGGTCTGATTTTTCTGTTGATTCCCAATAAAGCAGGAGCAACCCAACAACCTCAACTGAGCTCCTGGAGTGTGGCTCAGTGTAAGGAGGAGAAGACCCAGCCTGTGGAGCTTCTCAGCAAGGTGGTTTTCTGTGCCACCAAAAATGCTAAAAACAAGACAAAAAGCCAAGGTTACAATTTTGTGTGTCCAACAAAACACAAAAATGCAAAGGAGAGCCACGAGCATTCAGCACTGCCAACGAAAGCCTTTTCATCTGGACGTTGTGTAAACATGACTAAAATGTATTTATAAATAGTTAAAAGTAAAATGTGGCGTGGGCTGCAGATGTCAAGAAGGGGGTGGCTTCTCCTCCCTTCAGAGAAAAGTTTTGCCAACCTTTTTAAAACAAGGTTGCTCTGAGTTCAGTGTGATTCCAAGAAAAACTTGAGGTGAATGGAACAAATCTTTCCCCCTGGAAGCTGTTCCATTGGCTGAGCTCTCTGCAGAGCCAGTGGAGCCCTGGCTGCTGATCCTGAGCTCAGCCAGAGCCTGGGGCCATGGGGACAGAGGGCACGCAGCTTCTGTGCTCAAAGCACAAATCATAGAACCATTTGGGTGGGAAAAGGCCTTTAAGATCATCAAATCCAACCATTAACCCAGCACAGCCAGGTCACCACTAAGCCATGTCCCTCAGCACCACTACATGGGTTTTCAATCCCTCCAGGGATGGTGACCTCACCACTGTCACAGGGGTTGACAACCCTTTTGGGGAAGATATTTTTCCTCCTGTCCAACCTAAACCTCCCCTGGTGCAATTTGAGGCTGTTGCCTCTTGTCCTATCACTTGTTCCTTGAGAGAAGAGACTGATCTCCACCAGACCTTCAACTTTCATCCAGGGAGTTTTAGAAAGCCAGAAGGTCTCCCCTCAGCCTCCTTTTCTCCAGGTTAAACAACCCCAGTTCCCTCAGCTGCTCCTCACAAGACCTGTTCTACAGATCCTTCACCAGCATTTCTGCTCTTCTCTGGACCCACTCCAGCACCTCAGCAGTGCTCTGCTCACACTTGACACAACTACTGGGTCAGTCCTGCTCAAACATTTTCCCCAGACCCATCTCAACAACCTGGGAGGTTTTACTTTGTTTTTATTTTTATTTACCTGCCTTCCTGCCCTCAAACATAATTTTCTTGCTCAGGATCATGCTCTCTCTCCATTCCCTCAGCCAAAGGGACAGATCAAACTTCTAGTTGTGTTTCAAGGCAGAGGATCTCAGCCCTTGCCTGGGGAGCAAGACCAGGAGACACAGCCTGGTCTCCAGCAGCCTCTGCAGGGCATCACACCTGGTGTGTTGCCTTCTCCTGCCTGCAGCCCTATGGCTGCAACTCATCTCCTTCCCACACTGTACTGGGACTGGACTCCCATGGAGGGAAGTGGGAGAAGAGGCAAGTCAGTAACACCAGTGTCACAGTGTCAGCAAGAAGGATCTCAAAAAGTGAGAGCCCATCAGGATTAAGCTTTGCAGTGTTTGACATGCAACAGAGAGGAGGAGGAAGAGTTCATCTAACACTGAGCATTCAGCTTTAAAGTGGAGACTCAGGACTCAGCTCAGTTCCATCTTTACCCTGTGAGTGAGGTACAAAACCTCTCCTGCAGCCATGTCTGACCATGGCTACCAGATTCACCACACTGAGGGATGGAGCAGACCTGCTGGGCACACAGAGGGAATAATAACCAAGGGGATGCTGGTCTCTCAGGGTCATCTGTGTGTCTGCCATGAGTATGGGCACTCAGCAAAATACAGGGAGATGGACATCAGCCCTCAGGCAAGCTGCAAACCAAACCTCAAGTTCTCTCATCCCAAGCAAGAAAGCTACCCACAAAGTGATTGCAGAGAGGGTGGGTGGCCCTGGCTGTAGCTTTTCAAAGGTTGTTTATCTATCCTCCCTTCCCAGGAGAGGTTCCTGGCTGGAGGGTCTGGAGCTGGTGCAGGCGTTGTCCTCCAGAGATGTGACTCAGAAGAACCAGATTCCAGCAGCATGCCCAGGGGAGTCCTGCTCCATGGGTAACTCCCTGAACCGGGTGATCCAGATTCACTTCTCACACAGGCAGCTCACGCAGCCCTCCTGTGTCTTGGTGATAATGGTTAGGTTTAGGCTGATAAGAATGCCTAAGATTTTGAGCACTCATGACTGCCAGCAAATGTAGGAAATGGGTAAGGCTTATTTGCCAGAGCAGCCAGCACTTGCTACCGAGTTTTCACTCTTTCTCCACCCAAGATATCCAGGAACAAAAACATCAAGAGGGAAGATTTAATCATTCCCATGCAAAAGACAATGTTCTTTTTAATGCCCAGCAGCAGCTCCACCTTGAGAGGCATTTTAATGCCAGTGACGGCTTTCATCACCAAGCACTGCTCCAAAATCCCCCTTTTTCCATCACAACGCTGATGCAAAAAGACCCAATAAGCCCATCTGAGCAGGGCCAGCCAGGAGAGGGCTACTGAATTTTCCACCTTTTCAATGAGACCAGACCTTATTGTTCTCCCAGAGGCTCATGCAATGTTAAGGGAGAGGGATAAAAATAACCTGGATTCAATTGTTCTGCTATTTATACACTGAAAAGTCAACAGCATCAAGGCTACCAGCCCTTGGGGTGTGCTGGAGTTGATGACCCATTTTCCACCCACTTGTCCTTGTAGGTGCCATGGGGGGAGCGACATTGGGGCAGAGGAAATCAGGCCGTTTGAAGATAAAGAGGCTTTTCAAAAGCCCAAAGGGCAGTTCAGCAGGGAGTTTGCAGGCTAAAGAGGCCCATTCGGGCTATTGTGTTCTCCATGCCAAGGAAGTCCATAACAATGCACGGAGTCACTCCTTGGCTGGGGGGTTGTGTTTGAGAAAGACCTAAGCTCTCAGCTCCAGAGCAGACTTCAGCTGGACAATGAATAGAAAATCTCCATCTTCTGCTTGCCAAAGAAACAGATGGGTCTGAATACAGATGCAAAGCAACCCTCATCAGAAAGCCATCAACCCCCCCCTCAAGTCTTTACGGACCTGAAGTCCATAAGATAATGGAGCTTGTCAGGGAGATAAAACCTGCATTTCCTCCGTGTCGTGTCGTGCGTAAGCCACAAGAAACAAAACTCATCTGCCAAGTGGAGCTCTGCAAGACGCTCCTGGTTTACTAAGCAACAATTTTCTGTTGCAATTTTGGCAGGGAAAGCCACCTTCGCCAGTCGCCCCACCTTCTTCCAGAGCTTTAGTGCAGCAATTTCGTGCGTCTGGGCAAAGTCAGCATCCCTTTAGCCCAGCTAGTAGTGAACGAGGGCTTTGCCCTGCGGAAGAAGCCCACAGAGGAGCACCCCGAAAGACGAACTGCCCAGCCCAGGTAACCGTCTGTGGAATCCACTGGGCAGAATGCAGCACCGAAGTGAGAATACAGCAGGAAAATTAATTTTCGAGCAGGGAAAATATATTCAGCTGCTCCAAATGCCACTCAGAATGAAGGTATGAGCTCTGCTCATTAACTTAGAAATTACTCATTAACTGCTGCACACTAATTATCGTACCTTTTCTGCTTTGTTTTGTTTGGTTTTGTGTGTGTTGTTTTTTTCTCAATGCAAAATGAGAAAAAAAGAAATGTGTTCATCTTAATGCCAAACAAATGCCAAGAAAATCTTGCCACCCACTACATTTATGATCAAAATAACCATTCCTTTTGATAAGTTCCAGCAGTTACAATGGCCCAGAGAAAATGTATTCAGTGAAGATCACTCACTGCTGAATACTTTTCCTCCCTTCTTCCCTCAAACTGCTGATGGTTGGTTGGCTTGGGCTTTTTTTTTTTTCATTCCTTTTTTACAAGCGGGGTACTTTTTAATGGGGTAATTTGTACTACAAACTCCTGAAAACATGTTTTGATTTGATTTGACTTTTTTTGTGTGCGTGCGTGTGTGTGCAGTTCCTAAAGCCCTGGGTTTGAACCAGAGAAGAGATAAAAAGTGCTTTGAGGTCTTTATTTCTTCATTTCCAGATTGCTCACCAGAGAGCCAAAAGTCACTCCTTGCCTCTCAGTCAAGGTCTGAGGAAAATTTAGACACTTGCCTAGATAATCAGACCTGTCAAGTTATTCCATCAAAGGCAGGAAGACCAAGGCTAACATGTTTCCAAATCTGACATAAAATGCTTTAGTTGCTGCAGAGCTTTAAGAAGGATTGAAACACAAATGTCCCCTCCCCACCTCCTGCAGGTAGCTTTTCTTTTAATGCGATGTGCACCTCTAGGAGAAGAAAGTTTTGCTCTGTTTCTAAGCAAAGCAGAATGGAACAAAGGAGCAATTTGCCGGTCTGAAATGGTCCCAGACAAAATGGTGTGAAACTGAGCTGTCTGGGCTGGGACAGAGCTACCCCTGCTCTTCTCCTGTCCAGCTGGGCCAGTAGCTGGCTGCTCCTGCAAAACACTTTGTCATGCTGTTGTCACTTCACACCTCATCCTACCAGTCATCATCTGTCTGTTTCACCCACCTGCTGCTCCCTGACATAAGGCAGGATCGATGTCATGGAAGAGAGGCTCTCTCTGGAGCTATTTGCTCATGCCATTTATTTCAGACATCTCACTTAGGAGGCTTGCCCAGTGCAAACAGCCACACAAAGCCACCCTGAGCTTCTGAAAGAGCAGGGCTAGGGGAACACATCTGATGTGCTGAGTGGCTGAAACATCAGGATCCCAAGGATGTACCTGGAAGGTGGTACTGGACTACCATTCCCATAGCTAAACCTTGGATTTTGACTACCTCCATTTGGAGTCATCCCAGAGGAAAAGGTATTTGGTTTTTTTTTGAGATGCAGAGCAACCACAACCCCATTGATGGGAGTTTCATGGGCTTCCAAAGACCAGGCCAGGGATGTCCCAGCTGGAGGACTTCCATGGTAGGTGCTGATCCTGCCCAGCAAGCAGAAATAGGGAGGAGTCTCACACTAGGCACAACAGAGCAAGAGTGCTTCACCAAGGGACACATTAACCACTATGGTCTCAGGATTAAGCACCAGAAATGTCTTCCACCCTCTACAGGTAACCTGGAACTAGAGACCCAAACTGATCATGAAGAGTAGAAATATGGATTATGCCACTAGTTCTGTCTCCCACTGACAGAACTTGTTTGGACAGGACTGTAACTTTGCTCCTTTAGCCTCTGTGCTAAGAGCCAAAGCAGATCAAAGAAAGTGTCCCTGTCCTTTAGACCACAGGGATCTCTTCAATTCTGTCATGCCCCAACCATAACCCCTTGCATGTGGCCTTTGGGAAAGTGATTCCCCAAAGAGAGGAATCTGTCAGGCCTCTGGAAAATACAAAATGCAGCATCTGAACCTGCCCTCAGCTTGACATTCCTCTTACTTAATATCTAGCTAATAGCCATCCACAAAGGCAATCGAGTTGGACCTAAGGCTCCTAACCAGGGAGTAGGAGAGAAGTATTTGGGCAAATAGTGACATGTGAGGTGGTAGAAGCCATACCAACTGGTCCCAGGCTTTTTGAAGGCTGAAATGGGTGTTTGCCCCTTATTAGGCACCCATCTGTGTCACCCAGCTCTAATTAAGCATCTGCTCTCCAAGAGGCTAACAAGTTCTTTTGCTGATAATCCTGACCAGCTTGGCAGCATTATTTATAACGGAGCCTCAGTGAGTCCCTGCTCTGCTCTGAGTCTCTCCATTGTTAGGGTAAGATGTTACTATATCATTATTTTAGGAGACATACAAAATATAATCCAATTATATGGTGGATATGGGGAGTTCCCAACGATTTGAGAGCATGCTGCTTCATTCAGGAGGGAAAAAAAAAAAAAAAAAAGATTTAAAGAGACAAGTTGTCACTGGGCATCAAAGGATTTGGGATGATATTTAGGATAACAGTTTATAGACATGGAGCAAATCCTATTACAATGCCACATGGCCATCAGGCTGTCACAGTGGCAGGTACATTGCACATCTGAACAAAGATGCTAGCCAGAAACGTGGTCATCTGAGAGATGCTGCACATTCTGTCCTGTGTTTGGTGGGGAACTGGAAGGCTTTCATGTGCATCAGCAGCTGAAGTATCTAGACAGCCTCTGTCTTACCCTCTGCTCCATGGTGTCCTCCCTGCTGACTGTATCCTCAGCTATGGGAGCATCCAGATCCTCAAGGGTGTGAGTTTGGGTTTACTCTGCAATCCCCAAGGACAGGGCAGAGAAAGAAACATGAGCACAACCAGAGGAGTGAAAACAAGCATTGACCAAAGCATTTGCTATGGATCCCTGACCCTGTGCAAGACCCCAGTGACTGCCAGCCAGGAAACAGTTATCTCAGAATCACAGAATGACAGGGCTTGGAAGGGACCTCTGGAAATCACCTAGTCCAACCCTCCCCTGCTACAGCAGGTTCACCTAAATCAGATTGCAAAGGAATGTGTCCAGGCAGGTCTCCAGAGGAGACTCCACAACCTCTCTGGGCAGCCTGTTCCAACACCCTAAAAGTAAAATTTCTCCTTAAGTTCAAGTGAAACCTTGGTATGGCCGAGGGCTTACTTTGCCAAAGGGTTGATTCAAACTCTGTGAGCAAGGAGCCTCTCCTTGGACTTCACCCAGCTTTGGCTTAGGCCTGGCAGCCACAGGAGAAACAGAGGAATGCTGGGAGGGTGGCAGTGCCCATGGAATTGGCTGCTCTCAGAAAACCCACTCACAGCATAAGCATGTTTGAGGCTTTTTAGCAAATGACTTAATCAACAAAATTCCCAGGACAGTGAAAGTGCAAAAGCTGTTCCCTTGCCTAGATACCATGGGAACCCTCCAGTGCCACAGGGATGAGCTCAGAAAAGAGCCTGGATGGATGGATGGATGGACAGATGGAAATGCCATTGCCATGTTGCTGCAGCAGCCCAGCTTGGGGAAATACAAACCTCAGTCCTGCGTTTTCAGAGCTGCCATGGCTGAACAGGGGAGCTTGCAGCCCCCATCCTGCTGCACCTGAGGTACTTTGGGGCAACATCAACCATCTCCACCACCTCCTGCAGCCTCCAGTCAAACACCATGTGCAGCAAAGCAAAGCCATTCCTGCCTCCCTTTGCTGTTTTCTCTGTTTGCTCTTTTATCTCAGCAGCACTCCCAAGCCTGTTAGCTCACTGCCAGCAGCTGCGTGCTCCCCCTGCCAGCTCCCAGCACCCATTTCTTTGCTCACCATCCACCTGGCTGCTCCTCACACCTGACATGGGACCTGACTGTGTCCCCAGTGAGGTGACACACACTGAGATGTGATCCCACTCTGGGGAAGCATTAAAGGAATACAGATAACTGTGCTGAACAAGAGATACTTGCCTTGCCTGCAATCCCTGGGGAGTCGAGAGGACTAGCAGCAGGAACACACAACAGCCCTGGGTAGTTTACAAAGCAGGAGATTCATCAGGATCTCAAAAAATCCAGCACAGTAGCCTCCAAATTACAGCTCAGCCTTGCTGCTGCTGCTGCTGGCTCTGCCACAGTAGCCTCCAAATTACAGCTCAGCCTTGCTGCTGCTGCTGGCTCTGCCACAGTAGCCTCCAAATTACAGCTCAGCCTTGCTGCTGCTGCTGGCTCTGCCACAGTAGCCTCCAAATTACAGCTCAGCCTTGCTGCTGCTGCTGGCTCTGCCATGAGAGACTCCTTATTCTTGTCTGCAAGCTACCAAGAGTGACAAGATTTTTTTTTCTCCTTTTCTTTGTAAAATGGGAACTAAACCAGCTCCTGCAAACGACAGTAACACCACAGCATCCTTCCCTGGGCCAGTCCCGGGAGTCATTTCCACCTCGTAACTCCTCCTCCACAAAAGGGGACACGGACCCCTGCTCAGGTCACGTAGAGCCTGAGCTTCAGAGTTCTTTTGGTGCTTAAGGCCCTTGCAGAGCCATGCTGGGGGAAATGAGGTGCAGCGATGTGCCAGCGAGGTGAGGCAGGAGCCTGAGCAAGGAGAGCGCTCAGCAGCGGCCAGATGGGCGCAATAAAAGCCTCGTTAATGGGGATCGTTGGCCCTCAATTTCAGACGGCTGGATGAAAGCCTCCTCAGTAAGTATCATTATTATGGCACTCTCAATCAATTCAAGCAGCTTTATGACAAAATCAAAAGTTGTGAGCCAAGCAGGAGAAGGATGGGGCGAGCAGCCTATTTGTTTTGCATTGGGTGCACAGCAAGGACCCAGCAAGCTGCCAGGACACAAGAGTGATGGCTGGGGGTCGCTCTAAGTGTCATCAGAGCCCTCTGCCCTCTCAACCCCAAGTCTGTCTGGATCCACAGGGGGATGATGTAGGTATCAGTACACTGGTCTGCAGCTCAGAAACAAGAGGGAAAATCCTCCTGCTGCCCATACCCAAATCACTGTGCAGATGCCAGGGAAAGCAGGGCTTGCATGCTGAATGCAACTACAGTGCACTTCATCCTGCATTTACTCATTACAACTTCTTCCAGATACCTTTTCCCCAAAAAATCCATCTCATGGCTTTGCACTCCCCTGTCTCCATAACTCCTGCCATTTCCATGCAGCAGTTTTCCTCCTTTGAGCTCTGCAGAGCTCAGATGCCACCAACAGAGCCAGTGCAGACAGGAGGAACTCCCAGCCCTCACCTGCAATCCCAGGCACTCATTTCTTGGCTGAAGGTCTGACCTTTCTCCTTGTCCTTAATATGTGAGGTATCTCCAAACAAAGCAGGAGCAGGATGGGTTAATCACCAGGCTGGTGGATGGGGGGAACTCAGCCAGGCTGGTGTCCTGCTGGGATAACAAAATCTCATTATCATCCAGCTCTGACTCAGGGCTGTAGGTCAGCAACACTATGTGGCACCCAAGGACCTTTGGATTTGGGGAAGAAGAGTTTTCATTCCTCACGTGCATCTCAAACCATGGATTTCTCGACTCCCCTGCCAGCACATTTCAGCTGTCATCTCCACTCAGAGATGGAAAGCTGAGATGCAGGGCTACATAGCTGCTGACTGGCTGGGAGGGAAGGAGATCAGAAGATCGTTCTCTGAAGAATTAAGATCCTAATCTGCTTTAAGCTGCTCAGTGCAGGACAGGCCCTCCTGAGGCAGCATCTCATCATCTCATCGGCAAGGACAAACATGAGGAAGAGCAAGGCGTAGCCTGGCATGGGGTTCACAGTCACAAAACAGAGTCTTGCAAAGTGAAGATCAAGCTTCAATTAGACTTTGCCCTTCATTATGTAGCTTTGCTGTTGCCCTCTCTCATTAAAAGCCAGTGGGAAGAAGCTGCAGGTAGGAGGAAGCATCAGAGGGATTATACAAACCACAACCCTATGAGGAGATCTGATACCTCCCAACATCATCAGGCACAAGAGCCAAAACATCTTTCTCCTCCTTGCACAAACCACCCATCCTGTGGAGTGCTGTGATGGATGCTGTGTTCACAGCATCAGCCAGGAGCAGGAGCAGCTGGAGCTGCTTCCTTTCTCTTTTGATAGTATTGATTGCACCAAGAAGATATCGCAGCCCAAAGGAAGGTTTAGCCCTGGGGCTTCTGAAAATCCCCAGGCATAGGCAGACAAGGAGAAAATGAGTCTGACCTGGAGCCTTTGGCTAATCACCCTGATGCAGGCAAAGATGTTCTGGTGAGGAACAGGGATGATATTTCCATGATGACCTCAGGGTACAAGGAGGCCTTGGAAGGAACCACTGCAGGAGGCCATGCTGAACATCTTTGTCCAGTGGGCACTGATGCTGGGTGGGCTTTGTGTTTCTTTCAGGGCACTTTCATCCCAACCAGATTCCAGCACATGCCACACAGCCAATCCCTTAGCCATGAGTACAGAAATTTTCTTCTGGCCTTGGGCAGAAAGGGAACATACATAACCTGGGCAAGAGAGGAGGAGGATGATGATGGGCAGTTCTGCTGCATGCCTGCCATGTGCACAAGGGGAAAGGCCAGGTTAGAGCAGCAATGCTGTAATTTACCCAGTGCCCCAGGACCAGGTCCAGACTGTGAGCAGCAGGAATGCTCCTCTTGCAGTGAGTGGGCAATTTGGAGGCTCAGTCTTTAACACTTCACAAAATTTTCCTTCATTACTTCTTCCACCTGGGAGCAACCTCCTGGTTCTCAGCCTGGCTGCTGCAGGGGACCTTTCCAGCCAACTGCAGCCATACCTCCTCCAGCACTTGGTGTTAAACTCCACACAAGAGAGCAGCTTGACTGTTCATGACCTCCCAGCTTCAGGATGCTGCTGCAGGGTGCCAGTGGGAAAGGCACGTTCCCAAAATACACTGGAATCAAAACCACATGGATCCCTGCTGCACAGCAACGAGGAGGAAGGGAGTCAGTGAACAAATATTTGTCTGGCTATGCAGCTTTCTAGCACAGAAAGTCTGAAGAAGAGAAAAATCCAACTCTGCAGTACAACTCAACCCACTGATGCTGCTGACACTCGGGGATCGTGGCAGCTTGATACCTTCCCTGTGTTTGGTCTAGTTTCCTTTTGAGGAAACCAACAGAACAAGAAGCAAGGAGGTGATTTCAAAGCTTACAAAGCCAAACTGCTGAGCAGTAAATCAGCCAACACCTTCCTTGCTGCTCCAGCCATGCCAGCGTCTTTTGCTCTCAGCACTGTTGCCTTTGCAGCCCTTCCAGAAGTCCCAGGACTGTCTCAGTGTGGGGCTTGGGTCACATCTGGATTTCAGGGCAGAGCTCCATGCTTGAGGAAGACTGCCCAAAATGGACACCAAGGTGGTGGTCACCAGCTGAACATACTTTAACCCACTGACACGGGAAGGTAACTGCCACAGGGAGGACTGAGGATCCTGATTTCCTGTGCACTGTCTCAGTGCCTGGCATTTTATCCAAGGCAGATTGTGGCCTCACTCTCAGCAGACTCTAAAGAACCCAGAAGGGAGACAGATGTGAATGTCCTGACCAGAGGAAAAGCTTCTGAGACCATTCTGTTACAGACATCAGTCACTGCACTCAGAGGAACCTGAACCAGAAACAGATTCTCTTGTGTCTAATATTTCATAACCTGACTGCGTTTTCTGCCTGTGTTTAAGATCTCTTTCCCAGGTGGATCCTCTGATGTTTCACACCAACAGAACCCATGCTTCAGCCCTTCTCAGTGGAGTCTTTTCCTGTTAAAGTGCCTTTCCTTTACCTGCCCACCAACTTTTATGGAACATGTAGTTAAAATCGCTGAGATTTTACTCCTTCAATCACATGCCAGTGAAGCAAAACCCTGAGTGAAGAAGTTACCAGGTTAGGCTTGACAACCAGTTTCAGCTGAGTACAAGGAGTGCAGTCACCTAAGCCACACGTCTTTTGGAGATGGTCTAAAAATAACACAGAAAAAGCTGGAGAAGGAAGGTGACTGCTGCTTTTTAGACTAAAGATCTGACGTGAATCCTTGTCATGCTCTCATGACATGCTGACATTCCCCAAGAGCTCTCACCTCTCCCAGCCATCATCAGTCTGCTTTGCTAGGCTCTGGCACCAAGCATGGAAATTTCAATGCCTGTAGCAAGCTGAAGCCCAAGGAACACCTTGTTGTCCACTGCCCAGAGCCTGCAGGTTTAAGTATGGCCCAAATTTTGAGAGCAGGGAGCCTGTTTCAGTGCTTGGGAACTCTACCAGTGAAGAAATCTACTCAGTCTCCCAAAGTAGCAATGGATCATGCAGATGAATCCTCCAGAGCAAGGGAGAAGAGCAAAATTCAGCTCCCTGCCCAGAGCAGCACTCCCAGACACCTTTGGAAGCATCTGCTCACAGCCATCAGCCTCACCTGGCAGAGAGGAAAGGGGAGGAGACCCACACAGGGCAGGGCTGAAAGCAGGCTTTGCATCACTCTGTAACAAAGGGAAATGAATGCAGAAAGATTTGCAGATGTTGCCTCTCCTACAAAAGCCCTTGCAGAAGGAATGGCCTCTGCTCCCTGTGCACAGCACGACTCGATGGGGGAGGACAAGAGCTCTGCTGTGGGCATGGCAGGAGGATGCACACACACACAGAGCAGGCACTGGGCTCTGTCCATTCGCCCTGGCACCCCAGGGCTGGCAGAAGGACACTGCCACAGAGAGCACCACTGCAGGAGAGCAGCCCAGCACTTCTCCTGGCAGCAGAAGGAGCCATGGCTGCATCAGCACAGCAGCAGATACACTAATTGGGTCTGAGCGAAGCAGGGAGGGAGAGAAGGGAAGAAAGGAAGGGGGAGGGAAGAAAAAATACACCCCTAAACCCCTGACTGAATGGGAAAACACTACAATCCAACTGGGGCAGGATGAAAACCAACCCAGTACAACCTTGTCCGGTTAAACTGGCAGCCCTGTATTATTCCCAGCTCGCATTAAGTAGCTCTGTAGTGTTAGTGCTGTTCTTGGAAGATAACTTCACCTTTCACCCCTTAAGCTCCCAGACACTCCTAAAAGTACCAGCATGCTATTATGAACAGAAGAGCAGTGTTAATGCTGAAATGCTCTATCCCCTTCTCCTCCCTCCTTGTCACTGCTGGATTTTAAAGCACAGCATTATTAAAAAAGGAAAATATATGCTGGGGCTGCAGCATCCCCTTTCAGCAGCATCCCCTTTCAGCAGCATCCCCTTTCAGCAGCAAGCTGGCATGGGGAAAAGCCCACCCCCCTCCAGCTTTCCACAGCAAGTGATGAGGGGTTGCTCTTTCCAGCCTCCTCTTGCCACACCTCAACGTGTCCTGCCCTGTTTCTCAAAGCCATCAGGATTCTGCTGGTCCCACCACCCTTGTCCTCTCTGCAAGGCAGGAAGGGATGGGAGTGTGTCCCTCAGAGAGCAGGAATGATTCTACAGAGAGGGTTCAGGAAAGACAGGGAATCATGGAATGGTTTGGGTTGGAAGGGACTTTAAAGACCATCTAGGTGCAACCCCCATCTTCCTGCTCTAGAAAAATATCCAAATGAACAATTAAAAATGCCTCAAAGCCAAGGTGCTTTAAAGCTCTTGAGGCAGTTGCTGCATCCCTACAGCCAGCATAAACTGATGGTGCTGAGGAAGCCACCCTGCAAAGATCAGGCTGCCAGAGCTATCCATGGTCTCCCTCCCAGCATCTCCCAAACTCCAGGAGGAACCTCTCCTCTGCCTTCTCATCTTCCCTCCTTCAGGCACATCAGCAAAACCGTCTCAGCTCTGCCTCCCAGGATCTGGCGCTTTGTGTTTGTGGTGCCTTCCTCAGACTGTGAAGTCTTTGGGGGCAGGAACGCGCCGTAATCTGTTTGTCAAGTGCCTTGTGAACGGCTGGCTAAATGTGTTTGTTTTCAACCGCTTATTTGTTTTTCAAAGGGGTAGTTACAGGAAGGTACACAACGGAATGAGAAATTGGTACGTGGAGAAGCTGCTGTGGAATAGAGCTGGTAGAGGATGGGAGAAGCTGTTGTGGAACAGAGCTGATAGAAACTGGGAGAAGCTGCTGTGGAACAGAGCAGGTAGAGGATGGGAGAAGTTGCTGTGGAACAGAGCTGGTAGAGGATGGGAGAAGTTGCAGTGGAACAGAGCTGGTAGAGGATGGGAGAAGTTGCAGTGGAACAGAGCTGGTAGAGGATGGGAGAAGCTGCAGTGGAACAGAGCAGGTAGGGGATGGGAGAAGCTGCAGTGGAACAGAGCAGGTAGGGGATGGGAGAAGCTGCAGTGGAACAGAGCTGGTAGAGGATGGGAGAAGTTGCTGTGGAACAGAGCTGGTAGAGGATGGGAGAAGTTGCAGTGGAACAGAGCTGGTAGAGGATGGGAGAAGCTGCAGTGGAACAGAGCAGGTAGGGGATGGGAGAAGCTGCAGTGGAACAGAGCTGGTAGAGGATGGGAGAAGCTGCTGTAGAACAGAGCTGGTAGAGGATGGGAGAAGTTGCAGTGGAACAGAGCTGGTAGAGGATGGGAGAAGTTGCAGTGGAACAGAGCTGGTAGAGGATGGGAGAAGTTGCAGTGGAACAGAGCTGATAGAGGATGGGAGAAGCTGCTGTAGAACAGAGCTGGTAGAGGATGGGAGAAGTTGCAGTGGAACAGAGCTGGTAGAGGATGGGGAAGCTGCAGTGGAACAGAGCAGGTAGGGGATGGGAGAAGCTGCAGTGGAACAGAGCTGGTAGAGGATGGGAGAAGTTGCAGTGGAACAGAGCTGGTAGAGGATGGGAGAAGTTGCAGTGGAACAGAGCTGGTAGAGGATGGGAGAAGTTGCAGTGGAACAGAGCTGATAGAGGATGGGAGAAGCTGCTGTAGAACAGAGCTGGTAGAGGATGGGAGAAGTTGCAGTGGAACAGAGCTGGTAGAGGATGGGGAAGCTGCAGTGGAACAGAGCAGGTAGGGGATGGGAGAAGCTGCAGTGGAACAGAGCAGGTAGGGGATGGGAGAAGCAAGGATTGCAGTGAGCCTGTAGAGAAAGGCACATATCACCAGTAAGACTTCACTCCTTTTTCTCCCTAGTTTCACAGTCAGGACAGCTGTGGATAACCCCAAAAACAACCCCTGCCTTGGTGAGTCCTGCAGAGGCCAGGGTGGGTCACTGTGATGTGCATCACACCAGCTGCCTGGCTCTCCCCCTGGTTTTATTCCTGCAGGCTCACCTACTCGCATTGCTCTTTCAAACATGGCTTTAACACGTTTAGGGCATCTGTTTTTCTGTCTTCTTGATAGACATAACCCTGTGTCCTTCTTCCTGAGGCTGCATCAAACCCCTCCTGTATCCCTTTCTCATACAGCTAATGAAATTGTAATCACTTCCACAGCAGCATCTGTGGTGCTTTGAACACTGAACTGAGAGGTAGACCATCAGAAAATAGCCTGATTAAAAAGGAGTTTGGGGAGGGGGCAGTTTGCCTGAGGGTGACAATGTCTCTTACACTTGAAATGAAATGTATCTGTGTTGAAGAGTGGGAAAGAAAAGAGGAAAAGTTTGGCCCCTCCGGAGGTTCAGAAGCCCTGAGGCTGTCGGCCCCTGGATTCGGGTAGACTGTGCTTTAGCACTTTAAAAAGTGCCTAAAAAAAAAAAAAAAGAAAAAAAAAGCAAGAAACCACTACCCAGTGGGCTGTAAAATATCCCATCCCCAGCCAGCTGTACACAGCAAGGGTGTCATGCCATGGGGTTAGCAGCAGTGTCATATGCAAGGTAAGGATGCTTCATTGCATATATTAAAGGCAGCCTGAGCCCTAAATGCACCCTAAAGAAGATGGATCTCCTTGGGAGGCTGAGATCTATTCATCACAATCTGATTTCTAAGTGTCAATTAATCTTACTGCTTGTGTGTTGTTCCCCAGTCCTGACACATCTCTCACTGTCCCTGACTTGGAAGAGTAATGGGAGACAGTCTTTGAGTATATAAAAGATAATTAATAGAAAACATCCTCCCTTTAAAAAACAACAACCAAACCAACCTTTTAGTATCATATGTCTTTCCAACAGCATCATTCCCACAGCTACTGTCATTTGAGGAATGTTAATTGCCCAGCAAGAAACTTAGATGGTGTTTTAAGGGAGTGAGCAGCAGCTAATACAAAAGAAATGGTGATTTTTTTTTCTTTTTTTTTTTTTTTCTTTTTTACCCCCCTGTTGTTCCCCTCTCAGCCCTCAGCTCTTCCTCTGGCACTACAAAAAAAGCCACAGAGCCCCTGACATGGGGAGATGTAATGGAATCCTGGAATCATGGAATGGTTTGAGTTGGAATTGACTTTTAAAGGTCATCTAGTCCAACCGCTCTGCACTCAGCAGGGACGTCTTCAACTAGAGCATCTTGCTCAGAGTCCCAAACAACCTGACCTGGAATGCTTCCAGGGATAAGTGAAAATCAGGATCCAGGCAGATTAGGAGAATTGGTTACACTTCTCATGTAATTAAGTCCAGGTTCCCCAAAGGCTGATCTGAGGATGAAGTGACGAGATGCCACCTCCAGGCACCTAGAAATCACTGTCATTCCATGCTTTTATGGACAATGTCCACTCAGCAGGATCTTGCAATGAGGTAATGATATTTTACATATAACTGTATCTTGGAGGGAAATAAAACATGTGGTTAGAACCAGGCAGAGCCTGTTGCTCACTGGGAGTAATCCCAGGACACTGGTACCGCAGCAGGGCAAGGAGGAGGAAGAGATGGAGCTGAGTTTGCTGCCTGTGGAAGGCACTGCTGGTGGCAATGCAGGCTGCTGAGAGAAAGAACTCCAGGGCAAGTCTGGAGCATGTCAGGAAAAGGTCCTGGGAATGGGGGGAAAAAAATTCCTTTCCTGTATTTGGAAGAGAAGAGGCTCCTCATAATGAACAAGGCTTAGTGAAGGGATTTGCTGGTGAACAGTAGGAGTTGGAGCTGGGAGACTGGGTATCCTGCACTGATTTTTTTTGTTTTAAAGGACCTGATATAGAGCTGGACAGGATCTTCCTGGTTCCAGGAAAGACCTCTGGGAGAACCCAGGCATCTGGATGGGTTAGAGCCCAGCTGAACTTGGTGTTGTCTTTGAAGGATCCGATTTCCTGAGAAGAAGGGTGGAGGAGCTTTATTGCTCAAGGCAATGACCACAAACCTAAATATGTCCCTGCTCTGCCCCTCATAGGAGTTGCAAAATACCCAAATTTGGCAAAGTCAGCCCAGGAGCTTTTCCCAGTGTAATCTGTCTCTTTATCCCCAAACAGATCTGTCTGGCTTGGGATATTGCTGCCTCTCCACAGCTGGGCCAGGAGCACAGCCCTTGTGCTTAGAGGCTGCAGGGACAGGGCTCCAGCTCTCAGCTGCATCTTGACATCTGGAAGACTTCAAATAGCAAATCCAGTCAAAATCTAGGCAGAGAGCCCTTGCAGCTGCAGCATGGTATGGGACACGGAGGATGGGGTTAGCAGAAATGAGCAGCTTTGCTTTTAGTCACTGTTAAACCATAATGGAATTCCTGCCTGGAGAGGGGTCAGGGAGAGTTCCCATGGGCTTGTCCTTCCCACTTTGTCTCAGACAGTGAAATCTTAGCACGGATTTAAGGCTTAGAAACACCTGAAACAAAAAGAGAGAGCCCATGGAAAGATACTTTCCTGGCTATCTCCATCAAGGCTTCTGGGATCCTTTGACCTCTCTTGGCTTTGGCTGCTTTTGATGATGGTTCCTAGGGCGATGATTCCCAGACTTTCATCAGAGGTTATAGAAATGACACACATGATCAGGGAGAGACCAGAACTCTGCATTCACTGAGCCTGTCAGGACATCCTCATAGCCATGCTCAGCTTTCTGTCCAACACATACAGACAAGAGCATGTGCTACCACCCCAGCCCCTGGGACAGGGAAGGTTGGTGGCCCTTCCCTACATTCACTAACAGAAGTACAATCCTACAGGGTTTGTCTTGTGAAGTAAACCACTACTTGCTATGAACAACAGATAAAATTCCCTCTGCTCTGAGGATGGGAGGTGCAGTCCTAAGCCTGGAAGTGAAAGCAGCAGCTGTCAGACCCATTCAGGTTCCATCAGCCTGTATAAACAGGTTGTGAATCCTGTAATTGCAGCTTCCCCCTTAGGATTTTGGCACATCTACTCCTAACCCAACCTTGGAAACTACAGAAGGTATAGAAATGAAACCTAATAAAACCTAAATATTATCTTCCATATTCTGAGGCTCAGCAAAGGCTTGATTTACATTCCCAGCAAAGGTTCTTGCATCTGAGGCAATGGCTTGTATATTGTATTTGTCTAAGATTATAGGTACTTTATGGCATTTACTACAGCTTGTAAATATCCTGTAAAGTGCTATCGACAGAACAATTATGGTAGAGGGAAAGGAATAACAGTTTTGAATCAACTTCTCTTGGAAGGGGGGGGGGGGGGGAAAGAAAAGGATTTTGCCCTTTGCTGCTGCAAGTGACCTGGAGCTCAGTGATGCTTAGCAGCACACAAGCAGACATTAGAAGGATACTGTCAAATTAACACCCCCCACATCCCTGGGTAGGTTTTCCAAAACCTTGCCTTGCTTTAGGGAATGGGACAGGCTCTTAGAGGCTTCAGATCACAGCAGCACGTTGGAAAAAAAAATTGGCTGTTCTGCAGATGAGAGCAGCAAACCTCACTCTAGCTGTTCATAACCAAATCTGCAGGCTGCCACCACAGATAAGTCCTGGCTGCACCACTGGAACGTTCTCACTTTTCACCTCCACTTGCAGCCTTTCCCTACTGCTTCGCCAACACAAGCAGCTGGGGCAGGGTTTTGGGGCAGCCAAGGGCAGGGGGTTCCATGTGAGTCATTCTGCTCTACAGCCCCGCACGCTCCACCGCCCAGCCCTCCTCTGACTCCTGACAAGAAGCTCTTGTTTTCTCCTGAAAGGAGAACCATCCCCCTCTCTCCAGTCTGTCCGGACTTGTCAACAGCCTGCAAGCTGGAGGGAAGCGGCAGCTGACGGGGAGCGGGCGCACGTCCCTGCGCCGTGCCACTGATTGGATGGTGGCAGAGGGATGATGTTTGCAGCCTATTTTTAGTACAGCCTGCAGCAGGCTTCCGAGCGCGCAGCCAGGGCTGCGGGAACAATGCCACCCTGGACGCTCCTGCTCAGCGACGTTAAAACCCTGCGCTCCGCACCCCTGTGGCTGAATTCAGCGGCAGCTCCCCAGCAAAAAGACCTTCCTGCCTTTGGGGATCCTCCCCACGTCTTCGCAGGCAAGCACAAAGCGGGTGAGAGCTGCACGGGGGCTTAGGTGCCTGCTTCTCCTCTTGCCACGCCAGGAAGCAGCACACGCATCCC